>NC_073378.1:54286363-54617196 GCF_028641065.1 Leucoraja erinaceus | reverse complement strand
TCCAACATCGCAGGGGTGTGGTTCGCGGAGCTCCCAGCATGGGCGGCGCTGACCAACATCGCGGAGTCCCTAGGGCCCTTTGCCGAGGGCCGCCAGCCTTGCATCTCCGCCCAGCACAGCCTCGGGACTTTGGGAGCTGCGGAATCCGGTGGGAAGCGGCAGCCATTTTGGAGGTCCAAGCCGCCAGAGTTCAAACATCTCGGCGAGCGGGCCTGAGTGGCGGGCTGCCCGTAGCGGCAAATGCGGAGGGCTCCGGAAGCCAGACCACGATTGAACATCAGAGGAAGATGACTGACTTGGGTGCCTTCCCTCACAGGGGGGAATTTTTGATTCTGCTGTGTGGGGATGTTTTATGTTGAACTCTATTACTCATTATGTTGAACTCCAACTGGCACATGCGACAAATAAATGTATCTTGTATCTTGTACAAGGGAATTTGTTAATTGTCTACTCAGGGAGGTTACACTCCTGGACATAAAATGGGTCACAGAAGTGGAAATTTATCCCGTAAAAAGTGAGCACCAGTTGAATAAATAATTTTAAATTTGTAAGAATTGTATCTCATGTCACATACTGTCTGAATTAAAAATACATTGACACACCATTATTGTTTCTTAATTTTAGCCCAACTCCTTACCTACAGCACCAGCGGTACTTTCACTAGTGATTCATAGTGACAGCTCGAGGCTACCTTCATAAGGACAAGCAGGAGTTGATAATATATAGTTTTCAGCCCCCAATTTCTATTTAATTGTTGCTAAAATGTACACACTCAGAATAATAAAGAGGAATAATGATTGATTGATTGAAATGATTGAAATGAAAATGATTCAATTTAATTGTCATTGTCAGTGTACAGTACAGAGACAACGAAATGCATTTTTTTTAGCATCTCCCTTGAAAGGGAGACACAGGGCGCCGCGGTGTGCCCGCGCCGCCGCCGTAATTACATTCCATTACACACAGGCAAAGGTGGGTGAAGTGTCTTGCCCAAGGACACAACGACAGTATGCACTCCAAGCGGGATTTGAACCGGCTACCTTCCGGTCGCCAGCCGAACACTTAGCCCATTGTGCTATCTGTCGCCCTATAATCGGGCTAGGCTCTTGATGGTCATAAATCGAAAGAAACCATGCTGGTACATTGTTATGGCTTCCAAACAGCCCTGCCAGTTGCTGTGGAAATGTGGCTATATCTTCTTAATTATACTCTCTTGTACATTTTCTTTAAATTAAGGAAAAAAGTGCAACCGATTTCATTATCCAGTTGACAAATCAGCAGAAAAAAATGACACACAACAGCATTCTGCTTCTTTGACCTCTCTATATTCTCGCTTCCAATTCCTTCTGAATTCCACGGTGAACGATGCAGCGCATATAGCACCCCATAAAGCATGATTATTTCATAGTCATGAATAACTCTCACACATTCCCTTTGTGATAAACAAAATGCCATGGCTTTGCGCACCTTCTCTTCAATAACTAATGAGACCCTACAGCAATCTCCTTTCTGGCTGCCTCTCTTCTTTCCTTATCAACTCAAATGAAGACCATTAGATCTGTCCCTTGCAATATTTAAAAGCACAACTGAACTGAAGTTTTTTTGCAAAAAGAAGTCCTGATCAGCAAAATTATGATTCACTTGGTGACTCCAGGAATCCAATCCAATTTTTGTGAGTGCACCCATTTCCTCTCACGACAGCCTTGAAAAACCGATCATGGATCATTTGCTGTGGAATTAGAGGGCTACGATTTATATTTATGGGCATGGATGTACGATGTAGGCGACTGCTATCCTTTTAAATATGCAACTTTCAAAAAACTTGGCTTTCAGCATTATGGGTGCACTTTAGCTCAAGCTCACTCAGTGGAAGTTAAACACGAAGACAGTCGGAACTGTCAGTATATCCTACCCTTGTAAGCTGGCTTCCAGCAGGTTGCAATCTAAACAGCTGGCAAGAGTCACAAGTTCAGAAAGTAATGGTGCTCTTCCTAATTATGTGCATAGAACTCCAGTGATAAGAACCCAATTATGGCCTTGCTCGACTAACCGAGGAGAATAAGAGGTGTCCAAAAGGTAAAATTGGTTCTCTTCGGCTTGAAATGGTTACGCCGATTTGCTTTATTCCACTCAGTTTTCATTATGAAAATAATTCACTTTAGATCAGGTCATTTACACATGCCTTCGGGATGGGTTTTGAAACAGAGTGACCTTGAGCTGTGTGCAATTCCAAACCAATGCACAATGAAACACTTGACTGAACGTAAATGTGAAAAGAATGCCACATTTCAGAATTTTATAGGGCCGATGTATACATTCAGCAGAGTTTAAACCAATTTCTTAAACTATAATATTATTTGTGTTATCAAGTAAGCGAGATTCACGTAAATTCAAAGTTATTCAACAATCACAAATGCAGAAAATTAGACTAAATCTACAAAATTGCGAGTGAATTAGTCTAAATCTGATGAATGCGAGTGTGAATTAAATTAAGGATTTTCTCTATCCCGACTGCAACATTTCTTCTTTTCATATTTGCATTTCAGTTATCGGTATGAATCCCTTCAAATAGATACATACAATTCTAAACCTTCTCAGCCTACTAACACAACACAAGCTGTCATCTCTCATTTCACAGTGACTTGCACTTGAGATACTAACTTTAGTCAAGAAGATTTGTTAGAATGAGCACTCAACATAAGCAGTGGCTGCAGCCATTGAACCAAAGCAAGTTTAGAGTACATTGTGCCATGTAACAATAACTCACAATAAACATTTAATTCAAGGTATAAAGGGACAGCATTTACTGATGCTGGATTATTGACTACAAAACCCCGTTGTAGTGAATGCATGTGGTCCTGCCTTGATGGCCTGATGTCATGCAAGCAGCTGCACGGCAGCTAGTAATAGAAACATAGAAACATAGAAATTAGGTGCAGGAGTAGGCCATTCGGCCCTTCGAGCATGCACCGCCATTCAATATGATCATGGCTGATCATCCAACTCAGTATCCCGTACCTGCCTTCTCTCCATACCCCCTGATCCCCTTAGCCACAAGGGCCACATCTAACTCCCTCTTAAATATAGCCAATGAACTGGCCTCAACTACTCTCTGTGGCAGAGAGTTCCAGAGATTCACCACTCTCTGTGTGAAAAAAGTTCTTCTCATCTCGGTTTTAAAGGATTCCCCCCTTATCCTTAAGCTGTGACCCCTTGTCCTGGACTTCCCTAACATCGGGAACAATCTTCCTGCATCTAGCCTGTCCAACCCCTTAAGAATTTTGTAAGTTTCTATAAGATCCCCTTTCAATCTCCTAAATTCTAGAAAGTATAAACCAAGTCTATCCAGTCTTTCTTCATAAGACAGTCCTGACATCCCAGGAATCAGTCTGGTGAACCGTCTCTGCACTCCCTCTATGGCAATAATGTCCTTCCTCAGATTTGGAGACCAAAACTGTACGCAATACTCCAGGTGTGGTCTCACCAAGACCCTGTACAACTGCAGTAGAACCTCCCTGCTCCTATACTCAAATCCTTTTGCAATGAAAGCTAACATACCATTCGCTTTCTTTACTGCCTGCTGCACCTGCATGCCTACCTTCAATGACTGGTGTACCATGACACCCAGGTCTCGCTGCATCTCCCCCTTTCCCAATCGGCCACCATTAGATAGTCTGCTTTCCCGTTTTTTTTTGCCACCAAAATGGATAACCTCACATTTATCCACATTATACTGCATTATAATATTGGAGAAGCTCTGCCCAAGAACGCTCTCGACAGCTTTGACGGGTGGAAACCCCCCATCCAAGCTTCACCAGTTGACCGAATTGTAAGGAAGTTTTAAATATCTCTCAGAGGTCTATATATCTCTGTGGAAGTGACTATTGTAAATTAATGCTAATACATGTATGCACAAGTAGTAAAAATAGGAACAGAAGAAACTGCAGATGCTAGAATCTGGAGGAAAACATTAAACTGCTGGAGGAAAAATTGAAAATGCATTTTACAAAAAAAAGTATATGTTTAGAAATAAAAGAAATACAATTAACTAAAAATATTTAAAATGTATAAATAATTAGAAATATCGAACACATTCTAAATAATTTTAAAATAAATAACAATAAATTTAAATAAATAACCGGTACTTTTCCAATCAAAATGAAAATAGCAAAAGTCATACCAATATACAAAACTGGGAACAAGCATCATTTCACAAACTATAGACCTGTTTCTTTACTCCCTCAATTCTCCAAATTACTAGAAAAAATGTTCAACAATAGACTAGACATATTTGTAGAAAAGCATAAATTAATCACTGAAAGTCAATATGGATTCAGATCAAACAGATCAACATCACTTGCAATAATAGAATCAATTGAAGATATCACAAACGCTATTGACAATAAACTGTATGCAGCTGGGATATTTATTGATATAAAGAAAGCATTTGATACGATCAATCATGATATTTTATTTAAAAAAATTAGAAAGGTATGGCATCAGAGGTCTAGTACTGGATTGGATAAAAAGCTATTTAAGTAACAGGCAACAGTTTGTGAAGCTGGGTAGCTACAGTTCCACATGTTTGGACATTGCTTGTGGTGTCCCCCAGGGGTCAGTGTTGGGTCCAAAACTATTCATCATGTATATAAACAACATTTGTAATGTGTCCAATGCCTTGAGGCTGGTCTTGTTTGCAGAGGACACAAATATTTTTTGTTCTGGGGAGAATTTAAAACAACTACTGGACAAAATAACAAAAGAAATGGGCAAACTGAAAACATGGTTTGACAGGAACAAAATATCATTAAACTTGAGCAAAACCAAAATAATGTTATTTGGTAATTGCAGAGCAATTACACAAGCAAATATAAAGATAAATGGGGTTGAAATTGAACGAGTTCATGAAAATACATTTCTTGGGTTTATAATGGATGATAGAATCAGCTGGAAATCACACATTAAACATGTACAATCCAAACTGTCAAAAAGCATTTCTGTATTACACAAAGTTAAGCAGGTTCTGGATCACAAATCACTCCGCATTCTCTACTGTTCACTAATCTTACCCTATTTAAATTACTGTGCAGATGTCTGGGGCAATAACTATAAAAGTTCGCTACATTCATTAACTATTCTGCAAAAAAGAGCAATACGTATTATTCACAATGTCAGGTATCTGGGTCACACTAATCCATTATTCTTACAGTCAAAATTATTAAAAAATTAGATTTGGTTGCATTTAAAACAGCACAGATAATGTTTAGGGCCAAAAATAAAAACTTACCTGGAAATATACAAAAATTATTCAATGAGCGAGTGGGGGGTTATAATTTAAGAAGAATATTTAATTTTAAGGTACAAAGAGTCCGCACGACCAGAAAAACTTTTTGTATTTCGGTCTGTGGAGTAGGATTGTGGAACAGTTTGAATGTGGAGTTAAAGCAATGTCCAAATATGAACCAGTTCAAAATGACATACAAAAAACTTTTTTTCACAAGGTACAGGGATGAAGGGGATGGTTGACAAACAGGGGTTAATGTTTATTTATTATTTTATTTATTATTAATTTATGTTTTTCGTTACTTCATACATATTACCTGTATGTGTATATCAGTTGTATGTATATATATGTCTGTATGCATCTCTAAAAATTGTCTGGGGTATTATTATTAATTAATTAATTATTAAATATGGAAGAAGGGTTTAGGGAGAAGGGGTGAGATTAAATAAGTTATTCTTCTTCTCACTCCTTTTCGAGCTTGTAGAGAAAAAGTGTTGGACATTTAAATTTTGCTTTATGCTTTTCATTGCTTTGCAAATATTGCCTGGAATGTCCAATTGTTTGACTATTTCGATTTTGTTGTTGTTATTTATTCCTAATTATGTCTTTACTTGTTCGGAACAAATAAACAAATAAATAAAATAAATAAATAAATAAAATAAAACATTAAAAGGATCTTTTGCCAGATTATGCTGTTGCAGGATCTGGGAGCTTGTTGCTCATTAGAAATGCTAAGGGAATCTCATGTTCAGCCACTGGACTCCATGAGGAACTGATAAAAATTACTGAAAGCAATGGAAATTACCATTGCCAGATAAATCTTATATTGTATCTTTAATCACTTTTGCATTATGAAGATGGTGCATATAAATCATAAGGAGCATAGGCATCACGAATGTACAGAGTCTTTTCCCCAGTGTTGGAGAATCAGGTACTAGAGGGTCGAGGTTTAATTGGAAACTCAGGAGCAGTTTTTTCCCCACAGACAATGGCATGCATATGGATGGAGCTGTCAGGAACGTGCTTGAGGCAGGATCAATTGCAATATTTGGACATGTGGACAGATACTTGGACAGGAAAGGTTTTGAAAGATATGGGCCACATGAGACCAGCGTAGATGGGGATCTCAGTCAGCAAGTTGGGCTGAAGAAACTATTTCTGCATTGCATGAACCTATAACTTAAAATGACAATGATTTAAATCAAAAGATGGAAACGCATCTCAACAATCTACCCTATTTTTTCGGCGACTGCCACTGTCATAGCAGGTCGCTGAAAAAGCAGCGACTGGACCCCTCCTACGACAATGTCTACGACAAGCTACGACAACCTACCACCTAGTCGACGTCAAGCAGCGGCAAGCTACCGACAGCCGGCGACCCATTAGGATGCCCACGTACGACAAACTACGACCACACAGGCGACACCCTACGACAACCAAAGTCAACCTAGTCCACCCATGACAAGCTAAAACAAGCAACGACCATGTCCGTGAAACTGAAGGCAACTGAAGACAATTCAGTCACCGGTACCTGTCGCCAGTTGACGTAGGTTGACGTAGGTAGTCGCCAATGGAATTCACAGAAGTCAGCACCTGGCGACAACCAACGTCACCTGGCCACAACCTGTGTCATCCTGGCCACAACCTATAACAGCACTCATGGCAGGAGAAGACAAAATCCAGCGGCAACCAGAAAAACATTACGACTCTTTCGACGACTCGAGGAGACACTCACGGCCATACAGGAGCATCCACGACCATGTGGTGACAGCCTAGTCGTCAAAAATATCGCCTAAGAGGGACAGGGGCTTTACATTTAGAGATAGTATGGCAACAGGCCATTCGGACCATCTAGACCACATTGACCATCAATCACATGTTCACATAGTTCTACGTTATCCCATTTTCACCTACACTCCCGACATACTGGATAAATAGTCTCCCGACGCAATGTATTCGGGTTGTGGGAGAAAACCTCTGCAGTCACAGCAGCAGACAGACAGCAGCAGAGTACAGGGCCACACCTGGGTCTCTGGCGTTGGGGGGTCAGCGGCTCTACCAGATGTGCTGCTGCATCACCCCAAAGATGGATGAATCCTCAAGTCTCAGATCCCATGAGTTAATGGCATTTCTATGCTGCTCCCTGCTACAGGGGAGAGAGGCCGCCCGCCAACTTTAACATGAAAAGACGATCAACCAACTCAAGTTCAATAAACCGCAAGCAAGCCCAAAATACTTATTGGATCCTAACATGAATGGGGTGTTCAGCCAACCGATCATTCCATCAGTCATGAGGAGGGAATTCTTTCCGCCCATCGCTATTGGACCAACCATCAGACACACAGTAAATCTCCAACATGGGATAGTTTAACTATTTTCAATCCTGGAGGTTTCATAACCTTCTGAAAGAGATTGTAAAAATCTGATCTGCGAATGGACGCCTCATGATAGATTTTGTCTGCTATCACCAAAATCCGTTCGAAAGAGTTCTGTAAAAACAAGGATTACTGTATATATTATTACTGAGTAACATTCGGACTAAAATTGAGATGCATTGAAACTAGCACTCAACATCCAGGCATTTCATGTCAGAGTATTCTTAGTGGAATGCAATTAGAAGCCTGAAATACCACCCTGCAGAACCGTCCAATAGAGATCACCAAGATAATTGAGTAACAAGCATCTGAGGGTTTAGTGATGAGAAGAAGTACACAATTTCTTGGTATAGCCGTTTGG
The DNA here is from genome assembly GCF_028641065.1 of Leucoraja erinaceus. Lineage (NCBI taxonomy): Eukaryota > Metazoa > Chordata > Chondrichthyes > Rajiformes > Rajidae > Leucoraja > Leucoraja erinaceus. The sequence goes on along the minus strand of NC_073378.1, from coordinate 54,609,176 downwards.
ATATTTCAAGTCACAACTCACATGATTTCAAAGAGAAAATTTCAGTCTGCACTTGAAATGATGATCTGCTGTAGGACTGAGCAAATCAAAAAACAATAACAAAAAAAAAACTCTTGTCAGGCTTATGTTGCATGGACAGGATGCACCATGTCATCTGGTACGTTACAAGCGACTGCCCACTGCAATTTCTCTTTTTTGTTTGTTTTAATTTCTACCTCATGAAATATACTTTACCCACAATAAACAATGAAGTTCAGAAAGGAGGGTACTGATTATCGACAGGCAGATCCCACTGCACCAAAAGTAAGTACATCCTCTCACAAACTGGTTATCTTAATTCCAACAGGAAGAGGAGAAGTGACTGTAATGCATATCATGTTCCACAGATGAGTTCATATAACAGTCATATGCTCAACCTTTTGCAAACTGCAGTTGAAAATGAAAATGCTTGCTTTCTGGAGATTAGATTGAAAAATAAATTGCATGTCAGTTTACTATTATCAACCCTTTTTCAACACACAGAATGCAACACCAACTCAGAGGTGCTCTTTGCTGACCCTCATTCTCCACAACCCCGACACCAGTGTTCCTTCCCATTTCAAGAACAACTTAACTATAACCCTCCATCCTGCACAATCTCCACTGGCCTCCGTTCCACAACATATCAAATTAAAAAGCAAAAATTTGTTCTGGGTATGAAAATAGAAAACAGAAGTTCGGGCTGCATCTCTGGCAAATCTTGCAGAGTCAATGCTTCAGGTCAGTGATCTTACTTCAGGACTTCCTGCACAGCTGTGAAGATGCACACCTCCAGATTCAGGAACAGTTTCTTCCCAGTTATTATCAGGCAACTGACTCATCCTATCACCAACTAGACAGCGTTCCTCAGCTGCCATCTACCTCATTAACCCTTGGACTATCTTTAATTGAAATTTACTCGCAATGAACATAATTCCTTTGTGTCCTGTATCTGTACATTGTGGATGGCTTGATTGTAATCATGCATAGTTTTTCCGCTGACTGGAAAGCACACAACAAAAAGGCTTTTCACAGTACCTCGGTGCAAGAGACAATAAACTAAATTCAATAAACTTTCACTTTATTTTAAAAAACATTTCTGTTTGATTTTATAAATTGTAAGTGATCTATAAAAATGTTGTTATTACAAGGATACGTTGGGAATACATTGGATCCTGCCCACAGGATTTCTGGAAACACAAATACGTTTTTTACTCAGTCTGGAAACAGGCCTTTCAGCCCACCGGATTCAGACCAACCTTCGACCACCTGTTCACACTAGTACTATGACTCCCTACACACGCAGCAAAATTTACAGAGTCCAATGAAACTGTAACCCCACATGTTTTGGGGTTGAAGGAGAAAACCAGTGCACCAGAAGTAAACACAGACCGTCACAGGGAGAACGTGCAAACTCCACACAGAAGACAGAAGATACTGGATTCAGTGGCATGTCCAGAGGTGAAACAAGAGGGTCAGGTGCACCTCCATCAGACCTCCGGTTATTAATATCATAAATCCGCACAGATGTCCAGAATATCAGTTCAGTTGTGTTTAGTTTATTGTCACGTGTAAGGCTTTTGTTGCGTGCTAACCAGCCAGTGGAAAGACAATACATGCTTACAATGTTCCCGATATTGGGGGAGTCCAGAACCAGGGGCCACAGTTTAAGAATAAGGGGTAAGCCATTTAGAATGGAGATGAGGAAACACTTTTTCACACAGAGAGTTGTGAGTCTGTGGAATTCTCTGCCTCAGAGTGCGGTGGAGGCCGGTTCTCTGGATACTTTTAAGAGAGAGTTAGATAGGTCTCTTAAAGATATCGGAGTCACGGGATATGGGGAGAAGGCAGAACCAGGGTACTGATTGTGGATGATCAGTCATGATCACATTGAATAGCGGTGCTGGCTCGAAGGGCCTAATGGCCTACTCTTGCACATATTGTCTATTGTCTATAATTGAGCTATTCAGAGTACATTCACAATATGCTGACACACACACAGTGTAGTTCGCAGTTACGTTTGTGCCGTCTGTTGGCTGGGCATCAGCATAATGTAGTCTATTTATGGAAAACAGAATAGCTGACGACAAAGAACAATGCACAAACAAAATCATCTCTTCAGATCGTTGCCTCAAATACGTTGACATTCTGCAACCTACTTTGCTTCAGCACAAACAAACATAACAGGAAAATGTTCAGACTCCCTGTATATCACATCTCCATCACAAACATTTGCTATTAATTTTGCCATTTAGTAAGTTATGGTCATATAAAATTTAAAGTAAAAATCAGCAAAGATCCAATTATGCGGACAAAATGTAATAGACATGAGGATTCGGTGAGGAGGATGTTTGAATAGGACTGATCATCCACAGTTTGGTATTGATACTAGACACAAAACGAAAGATGATGGTATCGCTAAGTAAACAAACTAGTAAATGATGATCGGCAAGGTTCTGTAAAATGATGACGAGGGATTAATATACCACCGTGACATACAAATGCATCTATGGAGCAATTTCACAAAATTGACTATTAAACCTGTCACAGAACAATACATCCAGTAATTAATGAAGGGTTAGTCATTAAAAGCATGGACTTACAATACACAATTCATGAATTACATGTTCAATTTTTCCTGCTTGTTCACTTTTTCCATTACATTTTCATTCCCTTAATCCAATTGATTTGGAGGTTCCCTTCCCCCACCTTAGAGGAAGCTCGCACCAGGGTCTCCCCCATACCCCGTAACACTACTCTCTACCCTCATCCCCCCACTCGCAACAAGGGCAGAGTTCCCCTGGTCCACACCTTTCACCCCACTAGCCGGCACATACAACAAGTAATCCTCCGTCAGTTTCGCAACCTCCAACGTGTCCCCACCACTCGCCACATCTTCCCATCTCCCCCCCTGTCTGCCTTCCGCAAAGACAGCTCCCTCCGCAACTCCCTTGTCAATTCTTCCCTTCCCTCCCATACCACCCCCTTCCCGGGCACTTTCCCTTGCAACACTTGTCGCTTTACTTCCCCCCCTTGACTCCATTCAAGGACCCAAGCAGTCGTTCCAGGTGCGACAGAGGTTCACCTGAACCTCCTTCAACCTCATCTATAGCATCCACTGCTCTAGATGTCAGTTGATCTATATCTATATGAGACCAAGCGTAGGCTTGGCGATCGTTTCGCCGAATACCTCCGCTCGGTCCGCATTAACCAACCTGACCTCCCTGTGGCTCAGAACTTCAACTCCCCCTCCCATTCCGTAGCACTTCATCCTGGTGGCATGAACATTAATTTCTCACAATTCTGTTAACCTTGCTGACTCCAACTTACCCCCTCCCATTCCGTTTATCCGACCTCTCTGTCCTGGGCCTCCTCCACGGCCAGAGTGAGCAAAGTCACCCCTGGAAATTGGAGGAGCATTAAACCACGCATAAGGTTGCCACTTTTGGGGAGTCCCGCATCCTCGGTGGCCATGAACATTAATTTAAGGCACAATTCTGTTAACCCTTGGGCTGACTCCTCCCCTTCCTACCAGGGAGCCCTCGGGCTCCCGGTGTTGCCGTCCGCCTTTTTTCCAGCCTCCGAATCTCTCCCCCCCCCCCCACTCCACATCAGGACTCGAAGAACGGTGAGTTTCGGTCCAAAACATTGCCTATCTCCTTCGCTCCATAGATGCTGCTGCACCCGCTGAGTTTCTCCAACATTTTTGTGTACCTTTGATTTTTTTTCCCACTCTTTAATCTTCTTTTCTCCTCAAACAGAAAAACAGTTTGTCTATTTTTCCACCAGCACTTCCAATGCTCAAGAGTTACGGGTATTTAATTGTCATATGTACCGACAAGGGATCAATGTAATTCTGACTTGCAGCAGCATCACTAGCCTGTAAGCACAATACCCATAGAAAATGAAGCATTAACCTACAAACCTACACGGCTTTGGAGTGTAGGAGGAAACCAAATCACCGGGAGAAAACCCACGCAGTCTCAGGGACGAGTACAAACTCTGTACAGACAGCACCATAGTCAGGATCAAACCATAGGGCGGACACAGTGGCACAGCGGTAGAGTTGCTGACTAACAGAGAATGCAGCGTCAGGAGACCAGGGTTCGATCCCGACTACGGGTGCTGTCTGTACGGAGTTTGTACGTTCTCCCCGTGACCTACGTGGGTTTTCTCTGAGATCTTCAGTTTCCTTTTCCCACTACAAAGTCATACAAGTATGTAGGTTAATTGGCTTGGTAAATGTAAAAATTGTTCCTAGTGGGTGTATGATACTGTTAATCTGCAGGGATCGCTGTACGGCGCGGACCCAGTGGGGCTGAAGGGCCTGTTTCTGTGCTGTATCTATAAATTACACTAAACCCGAGTCTCTGGTAGAATGCAGTAACTACCACTGTGCCACCCACAACTTCAAGGAAATGTCCTTCAAGAAATGCTGCCATTAATTAACCTGTGCCAAGGAATATTAAAATAAATATTAATCATGTGACTGCATATACTTCGACCAGAGTAATATTAATTTGAGGGCACTAACCTTTGCCTTTGATTTTTCAGTTTCTTATTTTTTTTTTTAAACATTTTTTATTAGAAGTACAGTAAATTACAGTAATACACATCACATATATCTTATTACATTTGTTGTACCACTTCCTTTTTCGAGCTTTAAAAAAGATAGAATTAAAAGAAGTAAGGAAAGTGAGCAAGAATCGTGAAGGTGCAGGAAAGTGTTGGGAAAAGAAAGCCCCTTAGGGAAAGTTAGAGAAGGAAGTAAAGAAAGGAAATAAGACCCTAGAAAGAAAATTTAAAAAAAGGAAAAACAATCGCTCTATTGTAACACAAAACTCCGCAAAAAAGGATATACCAACCGTGTTTTTAAAAAATATATATTTATTTATTTATTTGTTTGTTTGTTTATACCCCCGTTACCAGATCCTGGTACCATTTATATTTTAAATTACTATTGCACCTTATACTTGTAATAGTTCCATAAATTCTGACCACGTCTTTTGGAAGTGGTCTACTTTGCCTGCTAGGAGGAGTCTCATCTCTTCCAAGTGTAGTGTTTCGAACATGTTTGAAATCCACATTTTTATTGTTGGAATTGGAGCATTTTTCCAAAATTTAAGTATAAGCTTTTTTCCCATTATTAGCCCGTAATTAAGTAAGTTCTTTTGAAACACGTTTAATTCGGGGTTACCTTCCGATATTCCAAAAATGATCCATTCTGCTTTTGGTACAAGTTTTATGTTAAAGAATTTTGTGAAGATTTCAAATATTTTGTTCCAGAATTTTTGGATTTATAAAAAAAAAACAAAAGAGTGCGCTATGGTAGCTTCTTGTGACTGACATTTAGCACAAATGGGTGAGATATTGGGGAAAAGTTTATTTATTTTAGTTTTTGAATAATATAGTCTATGTAATGTTTTATATTGAATTAGAGTATGTCGTACGTTGATCGAGCATTTATGCACATATAGTAAGTGTTTATCCCAGCTATGTTTTGACATTTTTATAGCTAGTTCTTGTTCCCAGTCTCTTCTAATATCATCGGTTGTAGGTATTTCTATATTTAAAATAATGTTGTATAAATAGGATATTAGATTTGCTGATTCAGCCTTTGTCTTCATGGCTTCATCCAATAAGTCTGGGGGCATGTTATGATAGTCGTTTGTGTATTTTTTCAGATAGTCACGGATTTGAAGATATTTAAAATATTGATTATTTTTCAAATTATATTTCAGTTGTAATTGTTGAAATGATAATTTTCCTAATTCATACAAGTCTCCGAGCGTTTTGATTCCCATTCTTTCCCATTGTGTAAATGATTTATCTATAATTGAAGGTTTAAACGATGGGATATTGACTTTTGGCATTAAAAGAGGTAGATTTCTTAATTTTAGATTCTGTTTTATTTGTTTCCAAGTTCTAATTGTGCTATGCATCATTGGATTTTTATTATAATTTTTGTTATAAAGATTCATTGGTGAGAGGAGAGTCGCTCCTGTATTACATGGAGAGCAGTCCTCTCTCTCCATTACAATCCAGTCCACCTGCTGGGCCGAATTGTCCAGCAGGTGAATCATATTTTTAATATTTACTGCCCAATTATAGTACATAAAGTTAGGGAGCGCTAGACCATCCATCTCTTTTGGTTTACTAAGGTGTGCTCTTTGTATTCTGTGGGATTTATAATCCCATATAAAATTTGTAACGTCTGAGTCTAGTTTTTTGAAAAACTTTTATGGAAGATATATTGGAATTGATTGAAATAAATATAGGAATTGTGGTAAAAAGATCATCTTTATAGCATTTATTTGACCTATTAAAGACATCGGGAGCATTTTCCAGAATTTGATTAGATTATTTAGTTTCTTAAGTAAGGGGACTATAATTGGCATTAAACATAGCGTGATAGTTTCTAGTGATTTCAATTCCTAAATATTTAAATATTTCTGTGGCTATTTTAAAGGGGAATTTCAAGAGATGTGTTGAGTCTTTCGGCTTTATCGACATAATTTCACTTTTGTTCCAGTTTATTCTGTATCCTGAGAAAGATCCAAAGTCCTCAATTAGATTTAATATATTTGGTATACTAATTTGGGGTTTTGTGATATACAGTAAAATATCGTCTGCGTATAAGGATATTTTGTTATTTGAATATTTTGTATTATAACCGTAAATATCCGGGTGTGTTCTAATTTTTTCAGCTAAAGGTTCAATTACCAGAGCAAATAACAGCGGTGATAATGAACATCCTTATCTATTTCCACTTGTTAATTGGAATTTCGTAGATAGTATATTATTAGTTAATATTCCAGCCGTGGATTTTTCAGTTTCTAAACATGATACAGTGTTAGGGAAATGAAGCAGAATCAATACTATACCACTACTATCGCTACCCCTACTACCGGCAACAAAGAAGAAGAACTTGAATAAAGAGAGGTGTGCAAGGACATTAAATTCATAGCCTGGAGAATATACACCTCCTGCTGTTATATGGTGGAAATGGGTAAATATTGATAGAAGGTAATGAATCTGTTCCAGGTTTTATGCATTTTTTGAATGAAAACAAAACTGATGAGATCAAGTAGAAAAATCAAAAACATAAATTTTATTCACACATCAACTGCAAAATCATGGACAATATAATCTTCACACAAACAATGCTTTAAAATGGAACAAAGAGATAAAACATATTAATAAAACATTACAAAAGTAAGCAAACAGGAATAGAAAGGAGACATTTCCCTTCTTCCTCCTTCCTTTGGTGTTGTGCTATCCGTCACTCAGATATGCCACTGTGCATGACAGCCTTCTGATCAAACTTAGTCCTTGCTCAAACAGCATCCATCTGTAACTGTTTCAGAATGTCACAGCACCAGATTCTTGGTTGATCTTTTGCACATTAAGGGGAGTAAAGATCTGCTGGCTCCAAATATAGCCCCCAAAAACACAGGCCTTCTTGAAACAGGTCAGCTGCCAAAGACAAGAGATCGCACATAAATATGGCTCGATAAGGGGCTGTCCCACTCCAGCGACCTAATTGGCGAGTTTACAAGAGTTTAGGAGCGTTTGAAAAAATGTCATGTTGAAGGTCTCCTTCGACTATGTTGAAGACTAGCTTCGACTAGCTACGGGAAAATTGGAACTGAATAGTGGAGAGTGAAGACGACCTGCTACGATCTCCTTCGACCTCCCTTTGACTATGTTGAAGACTATCTATGACTACCTTCGACTACAGTTAATTACCTTCGATTGCCCTCGATTACCTACGAATAACATGCCGACCTACTATGACCTACTTCGACTAAACCTACGAGTAAAAAAGTATCGATTTTTTCTATGGCAACTTATTTTTACTCGTGGGCATTTTTCAACATGTTGAAAAATATGCCACGATCTAGCTGAGGCCTCGAGTACGCGGGGCCTACTCTCGAGCATGAAGGAGAGTAAAGGGCCTCTGCTGAGTTTTTCCTTGACTCATACTCGCAGCATGGTCATCACGAGGTCATAGGAGGTCGTAGGTAGGTCGTGATGCTAGTCGTAGGTACTCGTGGAATCAAGTAGGTCGGGACGTTTTTCTAGCCTGATGAAAAATGTCCACAAGTAAAAAAGGCCGTGAATTAGGTCATGAAAGTGGGACAAACCCTTAACAAAGACCTCCTAGGACCTCGTGTCGACCATGCTGTGAGTATGAGTCGAGGGCTAACTCGTCTGAACTTGTGGATTAGGCCATCGCAGTGGGACAGCCCCTTTAGCAGATCAAACTACGTACTCATTGAAGTTAGAGAAGTCAATGTTCATACCGCTGGGGTGTAAACTACCCAAGCGAAATATGAGGTGCTGTTCCTCCAATTTGCTCTGGGCCTCACTGACAATGGAGGAGGCCCAGGACAGAAAGGTCAGATTGGGAATGAGAGGGGGAGATGCTTGGGCCACCGGGAGATCAGCCAGTTCTCCCACCAGTCTAACTGTCTCCACCTATTTTCTATCTTTGTCACGCCCTGTCTACCTTCGATTTTACCAGCATCTGCAGTTCTTTCTTACACAAGCTTGGATATGGTGATTGAAAGGTCTTTTTTTCTGTAACTTCAATGGTGAAGATATTCTGGAGTCATTTATCAAAGAAATTGATTTAATCGTGTCAATAAAATGCGGTTTAATCAATTTTTCATTACGTGCAGATTTTTTAAAAACTTCTGCAAGAGTACAACACAATTTGTCCCAGCTTAATTAATATTCTGAAATAGACAACCTAAACCTTTCCATGTCTATGTTGCACAGAATCAAAAATGTTTTCAGAAGTGATGAGGGAATGAAAGAGTTTGAAATCATGTTACTTCTACGTGAGTGTATCTTCTAAACACAGCCGATGCAAACCGAGATCCAGGATCTTGTAGTAAACTCTGCAGTGTGAAACAATGGTTGTGTGTAATTTCCTGCAGTTGTGCATGTAATCACCAAAGTGCATGACTGCACCAGTTTATGCTGAAGGAAACTGGTCTGCCTGGTGTTTACTGGGATTTAGAAGGATGAGGGGGATCTTATAGAAACATATAAAATGAGAAAAGGACTGGACAGGCTAGATGCAGGGAAAATGGTCCCAATGTTGGGGCAGTCCAGAACCTGGGAAACATTGTCTGAGAATAAAGGGGATACCTTGGGGATACCTCTGCAGAATATTTACAAAATCCTGTCCCCCTTCCGCCTAACACGCTACTAAATACCAGCTCATGACATGAGCTTCCTACATTGGTAATAATGGTGGAACCAGCTGAACGGAACTGATAACAGCTGGCAGGACAGCCACAGTTGTCAACAGGTCAGCAAAATATGAAAGTTCAAGAGAGGTTGGCATTTAATGCAATCATGTCCGACATCTCATCCTCCACTGGACACACAATGGAACCCATCAGCAGGGTACAGATGTACGAAGAGTGACTCACAGTTGCTCAGCTGGTAGAGCCACTGCCTCACAACACTGGAGACCTGCATTCAATCCTGACCTTGGATGCTTACTGTGTGGCATTTCAATGTTCCTCTTGTGACCAAGTGGGTTTCTCCCTGGATACTCCAGTTTCCTCCCACATCCCAAAATTGTACTGGTCTGTAGGTTAAATGCCCTCTGTAAATCACCCCCTCCCCCCCATGTGTAGGGTATGGATGAGAAAGTGGGATAATATAGAACGAGTGTTACGGGTGATTGATGCTTGGCATAGACTCGATGGACCGTAGGGCCTGCTTGCATGCGGTACCTGAACTAAACTAGTTACTCACACTGTGAGATCAGTCTATAGAAGCATAGAAAGATAGAAAATAGGTGCAGGAGGAGGCCATTTGGCCCTTCGAGCTAGCACCGCCATTCATTGTGATCATGGCTGATCATCCACAATCAGTAACCCGTGCCTGCCTTCTCCCCATACCCCTTGATTCCGCTAGCCCCAAGTGCTTTATCTAACTCTCTTTTAAATTCACCCAGTGAATTGGCATCCACTGACTTCCGTGGCAGAGAATTCCACAAATTCACAACTGGGTGAAAAAGTATTTTCGCATCTCAGTTTTAAATGGCCTCCCCTTTGTTCTTTGATAATGGCCCCTGGTTCTGGACTCCCCCAACATTGGGAACATTTTTCCTGTATCTAGTCTGTCCAGTCCTTTTCTAATTTTATATGTTTCTATAAGATATCCCCTCCCATCCTTCTAAATCCCAGTGAACACAAGCCCAGTCTTTCCAATCTTTCCTCATATGACAATCCCGCATCCGGGGATTAACCTTGTGAACCTACGCTGCATTCCCTCGATACCAAGGATGTCCTTCCTGAAATTAGGAGACCAAAATTGCACACAATACTCCTGATGTGGTCTCACCAGGGTCCTGTACAACTGCAGAAGGACCTCTTTACTCCTATACTCAAATCCTCTTGTTATGAAGGCCAACATGCCACTAGCTTTCTTCACTGCCTGCTGTACCTTCATGTTTACTCTCAGTGACTGGTGTACAAGGACACCCAGGTCTCATTGCACTTCCCTTTTTCCTAATCAGACACCATTGAGATAATAATCTGCCTTCCTGTTTTTGCTACCAAAGTGGATAACCTCACATTTATCCACATTAAACTGCATCTGCTATGCATCTGCCCACTCACCCAACTTGTCCAAGTCACCCAGCATTCTCTTAGCATCCTCCCCACAGTTCACACCGCCACCCAGCTTTGTGTCATCTGCAAATTTGCTAATGTCACTTTGAATCCCTTCATCTAAATCATTGATGTATATTGTAAATAGCTGCGGTCCCAGCACCGAGCCTTGCGGTACTGCCTCCCCCACTAGTCACTGCCTGCCATTCTGAAAGGGACCCGTTAATCCCTATTTTTTGTTTCCTGTCTGCCAACCAATTTGCTATCCATGTCAATACCCGACGCCCCAATACCATGTGCTCTAATTTTGCCCACTAATCTCCTATGTGGGACCATATCAAAGGCTTTCTGAAAGTCCAGATACACTACATCCACTGGCGTAGTGGACCTTCATCCATTTTACTTGTCACATCCTCAAAGTGGATAAACAATTTTTAAGTTTTTAATTATTTGTTAACAGGTATTCATTTTAATATACTTTAAGGATTAAAATAAGATTTGTTGACGCTGTGGGAGGATGAAAAAAATATGGATTCATGTGGGATTCGCGGGAAAGGCTGATTCATGGGTTGATACAGATTTGGTGGACCAAAGGTACTACTTCCTTGTTATAGATCATCCCGTCAACGGAGGGCTCGATGCCCCGACCACGGGAGAGCAAAGGGAAGAGATTGACTGACTTGGCAAATGAAATTCCTCATATGTTGCAAAACATACTTGGCTAATAAAGTATCATTGTGATTGTGATATCACTCTATGGTTCAAATGGAGTTAAACAGTAAAAATGTACAAAGGTAGATAAAAATGCTGGAGAAACTTCGCTATCCATGTCAATACCCTACGCCCTACGCAGCATCTATGGAGCAAAGGAAATAGGCAATGTTTCAGGCCGAAAACCTTCTTCAGACCCCGAAACATTGCCTATTTCCTTCGCTCCATAGATGCTGGCGCACCCGCTGAGTTTCTCCAGCATTTTTGTGTACCTTCGATTTTCCAGCATCTGCATTTCCTTCTTGAACAGTAAAAATGTACATACTTCTATTCTGAGTAACAAAAGAAAAAGAGATAGAGGAGAGACATGAAGGTCAGAGGTATATCCGCAGAAGACACCATTATATTTTCTATTCCTCAGATAACCAATGCTGCATGTTACATGTCCATTTTAAATTCCTGTCTACGCCAATGAACTCTGTTGAGCATATTGGCATGTTCCCTGTCAGCAGGGAAGAAACTGATGTGATTTCTGCATTAAATGTGACCTATGATATATGGTGCAATCCCCTCTGGAGCAGTATAGTACAAAGGAATCAGAGATCAAAAAGGACTACTTTACATAGAATTATACAGAGAATTATAGCAGAGAAACTGGACTTTCAGGTTAATTGATCTGTGCCAGTAGTGCATCTTCACACCTTTCATTTACCACCTCTCTGTTGTGATATGGAGATATTATTTGTGAATGTTCTAACTAAATTAATAATAAATAAGATTGTATATGGCACAATAGCTGTGTAGCTGCAGGGCCAGGAGTCAACCAGATGGCCCCAAATAGCAGCCCCTGATATTACCAGATATGCATTTCAGCAGGTAACAAGGTAGGACTTGTTTTAAAAAAGGAAGGAACTACTCCTCTAAACAACATAGCAACAACTGTCGCTCATTTAAAAATCGTACCAATTGAAAATACGTGCCAATTCTGCTACACCCCTCCTTTAAAAATTAATACATGAAATAAATCAATCTGTAAGAAGGAACTGCGGATGCTGTTTTAAACTGAAGATAGACACAAAATAAGCTGGAGTAACTCAGCGGGACAGGCAGCATGTCTGGAAAGAAAGAATTGGTGACGTTTCGGTTCGAGTCTGAAGAAGGGTCTCGAAATATAATAATATGGTCAGTCTATTGTGTCCCTTATTTCTTGGGCTGATGGGATGCCCATCCAGATGTGTATGTGTGAGTACGTGTATAGACATACACTGAACTTTCCTTTTTCTCGTTTATAATATTGTTCACAGTGTACTATGTTTACATATTCTGTTGTGCTATTGCAAGTAAGAATTTCATTGAACTATCTGGGATATGAGGGAATAAAACACTATTGACTCATGATCTGGCCCGCATTGGTTACAGTTCTCCCAGGGCCTGTTACTATGTTCTTGCTCTGCAGTGTAAGTTGTGCTTCCAGAAAAGGAACTTCATTTTTTCTTGCAAGTTGTGGGGTTGAATTAATTGAGTTTAATTTAGTGTACTGTCACGTGAACCTCAGTACAGTGAAATGCTTTTGTTGCGTGCTAACCAGTCAGTGGAAAGACAATACATGTTTACAATCGAGCCATCCACAGTGTACAGCGGAGAAAACATTAAAAGAGTGGAGCCATTCTAATACGTTTCTGTGACCAGCACACAAAGAGTCACCTGGACATTTAAGCAGTCATCATGGTGCAGTTACGATGTACCTTTATCCATTCCATCCGCTGTACTGTACTACTTCTATGTACAGAAACAACATCTTTTTAGTCTGCTAAGATGACATTGATGTAGTTGCTTTCTTTATTCTTGTCGTTATATTGACCACACATGACTCCGTGATTTCAGCTCCACTGCTTCAAGACTGATGACTTCCACTTGCTTCAGAGGACATTTAATGACGCTTCAGAAACAAGCTGAAATGTCACTGGACACAAAGTGCTGGAGTAGCTCAGCAGGTCAGGCAACATCTTTGGAGTAAATGGATAGATCAAGCTCACTGATTGCCCTTGTCCCTACATCTTGGCAACGGGTGATCATTACACAGAATCGACCTCTTTTGGCACCAAGGACACAGAGTACAACAAGTTCTTTGTTTCCGATTGTGTCTGTCCTACATGACTTAGCATGGATTTCTGATGTCCAATACAACAAGCACTGTTTGTGGTACAGGTCCACCTTCCATTTTCCAACAACCAGTTTACCGGCACCTTCTTTGAACAGGACAAATTTATGAGAGCGCACTTGAAATCACCCCCCTCACGGAATTTCACCCGAAAATTTGGTGCCTAGGCCGGGTGAGGCGGCCGATCTTGACATCATCGGGACCTCCGCGCTGATAGGGAGGTCGACTTTTCCCCCTGCAGCCAAAGCTGGAACAAAGCTATGGCCAGAGCTGGCAGGTACGTTCCCAAGGCCGACTTTGCAGGCGGGTATGTTGGCCCCTCAGCGGCCGAAGCAGATCGTTTCGGTACTGTTGGACTCCTCCGAGGTTATGACCTCTGTTGCTCCGGCAAAACGGATAATCTAAAACTGCTCTGGAACCAACGGTAATGGAAAATCGATGGGACTGTCTTCAAGATGTGGGAGCAAACTGAAGCGTCCAGGGAAACCCATGTGCTCTCAAGGACCTATAGTAGTTTTTCACCTCACATAGTGCTCAGTTTCTCCCACTACAGGGCATTTTCTTTCAGCTGCTCATACACCACAGATAATAGCTCCACAAACAAATCAAAGTAACCTTGGTTATACTTATCCCTTTCTGCCCTTGTCTTTCACACTACTGGCCAGTTGACATTTCCAGCCTTGACCTTGGAAGACTCTGCAGCCCTGCCTACACAAATGCACTTATCTCGAGTCAACGTTGACTCGCGTGGTAGCCATTCCCTCAGGATAGACAATATAAAATAATCCAACCTCCGATTGGCTACAATTATCTGCTAACAATCTGAGCTCTATCATGGAATCATTAAAGGATTATTCTGCTCCTGGCTTGAGTAAAGAACTATTGACACCAAACTGAGAACTGCATTCCGCACTTTGCATCTGCCCCTTTGTGCTTGAGTCATAGAAAATAGGTGCAGAAGGAAGCCATTTGGCCCTTCGAGCCAGCACCTCCATTCATTGTGATCATGGCTGATCATCCACAATCAGTAACCTGTGCCTGCATTCTCCACATATCTCTTGATTCTGCTAGCACTGAAATTAACGGTTGCCCGGGTGCCACAGACCACTCAAAGTGCCGCCGGGCAACCTAAATGGCGAGTCATTTTGCCCGGCTTGGCAACTTAGTTTATACCGTAAACTGAAGTACGGAGGGTCAGAGCGAATGACGGGCCCCGCGCAGCAGCGGCTGCGGCTCCATCTCCTCCTACTGCTCCTGCACCCCGCCCGGCATGATAACGGCCGCTGCTGCCACTCTGCTTTCAAAGCAAACCCACTCTGCTTTCAAAGCAAACCCTTGGAGGGGGAGGTGTCGGTCTGATGCGGAGGGGGAGGGGGGGGGTCAGGGGGGGGGGGGGGGGGGGGGGGGGGGGGGGGGGGGGGGGGGGGGGGGGGGCTGAGGATAGAGCGCGGTGATTGGAGGAGACAGACGTGCCAAAACACTCTCGGCAGCCCTGCACCGCAGCCAGGGTTGATCCGG
Source organism: Leucoraja erinaceus (assembly GCF_028641065.1). NCBI lineage: Eukaryota > Metazoa > Chordata > Chondrichthyes > Rajiformes > Rajidae > Leucoraja > Leucoraja erinaceus. The sequence continues at coordinate 54,594,131 of NC_073378.1, read as the reverse complement.
CTCTGCAATCGCTGCCGAACCGCCACTGGACCATCCCCGTCCCCACCAGAGGTGGCCAGAGGCGTCGGGAGTCAGACGGGAGCGGTGCCCCGAGGCCCACAGCCAGCGCAGTGAAGCAGCGTTAAACCCAGCTCAACTGTGCCTGTCCCGCCATCTTAACTTACAGCCCTGTCTGGATTGAGATAAGGCTGTAGGCGAGACAGGCAGAGTTCAGCTGCATTTAGCGCTGGATTGAGCTAAAATTACCGTTCACGGGGCCTCCGAAGCATCCAAGATATTCTGTACCCCGGTCTCCATTATTTTGATAGCGATTTCAGTCCCTGACAGGGACGGCCAAGGCAGCGATGATGCCGGTGTTGTCCGAGGAGCGCTGGCCTTCCTTCCACCTCCTCTGCCCCGTCCTCTCTCTCTCTCTCTCTCTCTCTTGTACGACCCCCTCCACTCCCCTTATCCCGAGACACCTCCTCTCCATCCCGCACTGATCCCCATTCCTGCCTCTATTCAGTCCTCACTGACATCCCCAGTGCTCCCCTCCTCATCTACTCCCCCCCCCATCTATTCATCCTGCTCTGATCTCCCTATCCACCTCGCATTGATTCTCCTGCCACTCCCCATCAATCCTACATTGGTCCCCCAATTCATCCTGTACTGACCCCCCTTCCCATCCATCCTGCACTGCTCCTCCCCTTCATCCAGCGCTGATGCCCCATCCATCCTGCACAGATCCCCCCCCCATTCAACCCACTGTCATCCCTGCGCTCTCCCCTCACAATTTTACCCACTCCAACCAAAACGCACTAATTCCCCAGCCTCAATCCATCCAATTCACGCCTTCTCAAGCCCTCACCCCCCCCCCCCCCCCCCCCCCCCCCCCCCCCCGACCCCCATATATCCATCCTGCACTGATTCACACCCCCCCCCCCCCCCCCCCACAACCCTATTGTGCTGGAAATGTTTTCAGAGCTAACATCGACTATGTTTGATAACGGAATGCGATCGAATATGTTTTAATTCCCGATGTTATTATTTGTTTTAATCCATAAAGATGGATTAATTAATTTGTGTACACGTGAAACATTAAAACCGCAGTGTTCAATTGTCACTGCTACCGTTGACACGTTATTACAGAATTAATTTTAATGGCGAATCAATGCTCTTAATATGGAGTATCAGTACTGTAGTGATTTACTGAGCAACATTCACAACTATATGTTGGATTTATCCAGGTTTTACTTCTACAGTCAGTCATATATATCACTAATTTGGTCAGGAGTTATTTCAGTTGAAATTTTAAAGTTAATTCTTGCCTGGTTTGCCTCGGTTTCAACAACTAAGTTACAGAGAAAGGTTGAATAAGTTAGGTCTTTATTCTCTGGAGCGCAGAAGGTTAAGGGGGGACTTGATAGAGGTCTTTAAAATGATGAGAGGGATAGACAGAGTTGATGTGGATCAGCTTTTCCCTTTGAGAATAGGGAAGATTCAAACACAAGGACATGACTTCAGAATTAAGGGACAGAAGTTTAGGGGTAAAATGAGGGGGAACTTCTTTACTCAGAGAGTGGTAGCGGTGTGGAATGAGCTTCCAGTGGAAGTGGTGGAGGCTGGTTTGTTGGTATCATTTAAAAATAAATTGGATACGCATATGGATGAGAAGGGAATGGAGGGTTATGGTATGAGTGCAGGCAGGTGGGACTAAGGGAAAAAAAGTTGTTCCGCACGGACTTGTAGGGCCGAGATGGCCTGTTTCCGTGCTGTAATTGTTATATGGTTATATGGTTAATTCTGAAGTGGGAATGATGGAAAATGCGTTTATCAACAATTTAAAAAAAATTGTTGCTTACAAACTGGGTATCTTCATTGCTGTTCACAACACATACATCTAATCTGAATGTCCGGTAATGTGGCGTCTTGACACATTTAAATATATTACTAAAACTCCAGATGAACCTATACTCAAATCCTCTCGTTATGAAGGCCAACATGCCATTAGCTTTCTTCATTGCCTGCTGCACCTGCATGTTTACTTTCAGTGACTGGTGAAATCAAGTCCAACTTGATTGTATTCATGTACAGTGTATCTGTTTGGATAGGATGCAAAATAAAAGTTTCACTGTACCACAGTACACGTGACATTAATAAAACTAAACTTAAAATTTCGAAATGGGTATCATTGTATTTGTGTTCTTTAAGGTTTCATTTCATTCCTTAAGGTATGGTATAATTCTCTCCTATGGTGACACAATAGCATTTTGACTTCTACCTGTTCCAGTTTATCTGCCATATTCTGCCAAATCTTTCCTTGCGCTAATTCCTTTCTTTAGACAAATTATTTGTATGGAAATCCTGTGCCTTCATTCAACTGAATCACTTGGCTCAATCATTTGCTGTGGGTCCATGTGTTATCTCATTTAGGAAGATCAGTGATCCATCACACATGGTGTTTGCTATTTTGATGCAGATAACATAGAAACATAGAAACATAGAAATTAGGTGCAGGAGTAGGCCATTCGGCCCTTCGAGCCTGCACCGCCATTCAATATGATCATGGCTGATCATCCAACTCAGTATCCCGTACCTGCCTTCTCTCCATACCCTCTGATCCCCTTGGCCACAAGGGCCACATCTAACTCCCTCTTAAATATAGCCAATGAACTGGCCTCAACTACCCTCTGTGGCAGAGAGTTCCAGAGATTCACCACTCTCTGTGTGAAAAAAAAGTTCTCCTCATCTCGGTTCTAAAGGATTTCCCCCTTATCCTTAAGCTGTGACCCCTTGTCCTGGACTTCCCCAACATCGGGAACAATCTTCCTGCATCTAGCCTGTCCAACCCGCTAAGAATTTTGTAAGTTTCTATAAGATCCCCTCTCAATCTCCTAAATTCTAGAGAGTATAAACCAAGTCTATCCAGTCTTTCTTCATAAGACAGTCCTGACATCCCAGGAATCAGTCTGGTGAACCTTCTCTGCACTCCCTCTATGGCAATAATGTCCTTCCTCAGATTTGGAGACCAAAACTGCACGCAATACTCCAGGTGTGGTCTCACCAAGACCCTGTACAACTGCAGTACAACCTCCCTGCTCCTATATTCAAATCCTCTTGCTATGAAAGCCAACATACCATTTGCTTTCTTTACTGCCTGCTGCACCTGCATGCCTACCTTCAATGACTGGTGTACCATGACACCCAGGTCTCGCTGTATCTCTCCCTTTCCCAATCGGCCACCATTTAGATAATAATCTGCTTTCCCGTTTTTGCCACCAAAATGGATAACCTCACATTTATCCACATTATACTGCATCTGCCAAACATTTGCCCACTCACCCAGCCTATCCAAGTCACCTTGCAGTCTCCTAGCATCCTCCTCACACCTAACACTGCCCCCCAGCTTAGTGTCATCCGCAAACTTGGAGATATTGCCTTCAATTCCCTCATCCAGATCATTAATATATATTGTAAATAGCTGGGGTCCCAGTACTGAGCCTTGCGGTACCCCACTAGTCACTGCCTGCCATTGTGAAAAGGACCCGTTTACTCCTACTCTTTGCTTCCTGTTTGCCAGCCAGTTCTCTATCCACATTAATACTGAACCCCCAATGCCATGTGCTTTAAGTTTGTATACTAATCTCTTATGTGGGACCTTGTCGAAAGCCTTCTGGAAGTCCAGATACACCACATCCACTGGTTCTCCCCTATCCACGCTACTAGTTACATCCTCGAAAAATTCTATAAGATTCGTCAGACATGATTTACCTTTCGTAAATCCATGCTGACTTTGTCCAATGATTTCACCACTTTCCAAATGTGCTGCTATCCCATCTTTAATAACTGACTCTAGCAGTTTCCCCACTACCGATGTTAGACTAACTGGTCTGTAATTCCCCGTTTTCTCTCTCCCTCCCTTCTTAAAAAGTGGGGTTACATTTGCTACCCGCCAATCCTCTGGAACTACTCCAGAATCTAAGGAGTTTTGAAAGATTATTACTAATGCATCCACTATTTCTGGAGCTACTTCCTTAAGTACTCTGGGATGCAGCCTATCTGGCCCTGGGGATTTATCGGCCTTTAATCCATTCAATTTACCCAACACCACTTCCCGACTAACCTGGATTTCACTCAATTCCTCCACCTCCTTTGACCCGCGGGCCCCTGCTATTTCCGGCAGATCATTTATGTCTTCCTTAGTGAAGACGGAACCAAAGTAGTTATTCAATTGGTCCGCCATATCCTGGTTCCCCATGATCAACTCACCTGTTTCTGACTGCAAGGGACCTACATTTGTTTTAACTAATCTCTTTCTTTTCACATATCTATAAAAACTTTTGCAGTCAGTTTTTATGTTCCCTGCTAGTTTTCTTTCATAATCCATTTTTCCTTTCCTAATTAAGCCCTTCGTCCTCCTCTGCTGGTCTCTGAATTTCTCCCAGTTCTCCGGTATGCTGCTTTTTCTGGCTAGTTTGTACGCATCATCCTTTGCTTTGATACTATCCCTGATTTCCCTTGTTATCCATGGATGTACTACCTTCCCTGATTTATTCTTTTGCCAAACTGGGATGAACAATTTTTGTAGTTCATCCATGCAGTCTTTAAATGCCTTCCATTGCATATCCACCGTCAACCCTTTTAGAATTAATTGCCAGTCAATCTTGGCCAATTCACGTCTCATACCCTCAAAGTTACCTTTCTTTAAGTTCAAAACCATTGTTTCTGAATTAACAATGTCACTCTCCATCCTAATGAAGAACTCAACCATATTATGGTCACTCTTGCCCAAGGGGCCACGCACAACAAGACTACTAACTAACCCTTCCTCATTACTCAATACCCAGTCTAAAATAGCCAGCTCTCTCGTTGGTTCCCCTACATGTTGATTTAGATAACTATCCCGCATACATTCCAAGAAATCCTCTTCCTCAGCACCCCTGCCAATTTGATTCACCCAATCTATATGTAGATTGAAGTCACCCATTATAACTGCTTTGCCTTTGTCAAAAGCATTTCTAATTTCCTGTTTGATACCATCTCCAACTTCACTACTACTGTTAGGTGGCCTGTACACAACACCCACCAGCGTTTTCTGCCCCTTATTGTTTCGCAGCTCTACCCATACCGATTCCACATCCTCCAAACTAATGTCCTTCCTTTCCATTGCGTTAATCTCCTCTCTAACCAGCAACACTACCCCACCTCCTTTTCCTTTCTCTCTATCCCTCCTGAATATTGAATATCCCTGGATGTTCAGCTCCCAGCCTTGGTCACCCTGGAGCCATGTCTCCGTGATCCCAACTATATCATAATCATTAATGGCTATCTGCACGTTCAACTCATCCACCTTATTACGAATACTCCTTGCATTGAGACACAAAGCCTTCAGGCTTGTTTTTACAACGCTCTTACCCCTTATACAATTATGTTGAAAAGTGGCCCTTTTTGATTTTTGCCCTGGTTTTGTCTGCCTGCCACTTTTACTTTTCACCTTGCTACCTATTTCTTCTACCTTCATTTTACACCCCCCTGCCCCTCTGCTCTTGTACCCATCCCCCTGCCACATTAGTTTAAATCCTCCCCGACAGCACTAGCAAACACTCCCCCAAGGACATTGGTTCCATTCCAGCCCAGGTGCAGACCGTCCTGTTTGTACTGGTCCCACCTCCCCCAGAACTGGTTCCAATGCCCTAAAAATTTGAATCCCTCCCCCTTGCACCATTTTTCAAGCCACGTATTCATCTGCAATATCCTCCTATTTCTGCTCTGACTGGCCCGTGGTACTGGTAGTAATCCAGAGATTATTACCTTTGAGGTCCTACTTTTAAGCTTATCTCCTAGCTCCCTAAATTCATCCTGTAGGACCTCATCCCTTTTTTTACCTATATCGTTGGTGCCAATATGCACCACGACAACTGGCTGTTCACCCTCCCCCGCCAGAATGTTCTGCAGCCGTTCAGTGACATCCCTGACCCTTGCACCAGGGAGGCAACATACCATCCTGGAGTCTCTTTTGCGGCCGCAGAAATGCCTATCTATTCCCCTGACAATTGAATCGCCTATTACTATTGCCCTTCCACTCTTTTTCCCCCCCTCCTGTGCCGCAGAGCCACCCATGGTGCCATGAACTTGGCTGCTGCTGCATTCCCCTGATGAGCAATCTCCCTCAACAGTTTCCAAAATGGTATACCTGTTTAGGAGGGAGATGACCGCAGGGGACTCCTGCACTACCTGCCTATTGCTTTGCCGACTATTGGCCACCCGTTCCCCTTCTGTCCTCTTACCTTTTACCTGCGGTGTGACCAACTCACTGTATGTGCTGTCCACGACTTTCTCAGCGTCGTGGATGCTCCAGTATGAATCCAACCGCAGCTCCAACCGTTCAATGCGGTCTGCCAGGAGCTGCAGCTGTACACACTTCCTGCAAACGTAGTCACCAGGGACACCGACCATATCCCTGATCTCCCACATGTTGCAGGCTGAGCAAACCACGGGGCCAATCTCCACTGACATATCCTACTCCCAATTTAACTATATTAAATATTAAAAAACACAAAAACTTTATCCGTTAAACTTTACTAATAAATACTGTACCCTTAACTCCCAGAATCCTTAACTCCCAGAATCCTTTACTCCCAGAATCCTTTACTCCCAGAATCCTTAGCCTAAAGGCAAAAATGTAAAAAAGTGAACCAATCAGAGGCTTCCCCCAGACTCCTTCTCTGGAACGTTGGCGATTTGGTCGCAGGTTCCAGCGCAGGTACTCCTCCCCTCTCACCAACGGCTCCCTGGGCATAAGGTATCTAAACATCCAATACTACCACCAGACAGCTTACCCCGAGGCGTTTACCACCATAGCCGGGGACTTCAACAGAGCCAACCTGAGAAAATCACTCCCAAACTTCCACCAACTTATCTCCTGCAGCATCAGAGGATCAAACACCCTCGCCCACTGCTATACAACAATCAAAGATGCCTATTGCTCTAGACTGGGCAATGTTCAGGGACTCGGCAACGGACCTGAATGAATACACCACAGTGGTTACGGGCTTCATAAGGAAATGTGTGGAGGACTGAGTTCCAACAAAAACTTTCCGAGTGTTTCCTAACCAGAAGCCTTGGATCATGAGATCCGCCTTCTTCTGAAGACCAGATCCCGGGCATTCAGGTCTGGCGACGCAGAAGTCTATAAAAAGGCCTAAAGGGAACTGCTCTAATCTGGAGAATGAGACAGATGTTCGGCAACTGTGGCAGGGCATGAATGCCATCACCTCCTACAAGGCGAATTCAGGAGGCAGCTCAAATGACAGCGAAGCATCACTCCCTGACGAGCTCAATGCGCTCTATGCATGTTTTGATAGGGAGAATACTGATGTGCTTTCCTGAGCCCCCATTCGTCCTGATGGTATTACAGTCACAGTCAACGAGGCCGACGTCAGAAGATCCTTCAGGGGTGTGACCCCTCGAAAGCGCCTGGAACTGATGGTATACACGGTCGAGCTCTCAAGACTTGTGCTCACCAACTGGCTTGAGTTTTTGCGGACATTTTTAACTTCTCACTTCTGAGGTCCCCACCTGCTCAGAGCATCAATAATACCGGTGCCCAAGAAGAGTAAGGTCACGTGCCTCAATGACTATAGACCAGTGGCACTAAAGTCGGTGGTGATGAAGTGCTTTGACAGGTTGGTTATGGCGCAAATCAACTCCTTCCTTGACAAGAACCTCAACCCATTACAGTTCGCTTACTATCTCAACAGGTCAACGGAGGATGCAATCTCACTGGCTCCCCACTCCGCATTGGACCACTTGTACAATAAAAACACTTACGTCAGGCTGTTGTTTATAGACTACAGCTCTGCGTTCAATACCATCATCCCCTCCAAGCTGGTTACCCCCCCCCAAGAAGAGTCTGTGTACCACGTGTACATGGAGTGCGTGAGGCTGCAGTCACTGTTTGAATATCTAAAGGGGCTGCTCCTTGCCTTCTGGCTGCATTTTTCACCCACCATCCTCATCTTTGGACACTCTATGCGTAGGGGAGAGGGTAGGGTTGAAGATGTCCTGGTTGGGTTGCTCCTGGGCCTGGCCAAGCTGGCCATCCACGAGTCATGGTGCCAGACGGCGGAGGGCTCTACCCGAGCCGGCTGCCTGCCCCTTTTCCAAGGATATGTCCGTGCCCGGGTGCGGTTAGAAAGGGAATACGCCCTGTCTACGGGCACCCTGAGGGAGTTCCGGGACCGCTGGGCTCCGCAGGATGTAGCATGTATCCTCAATAAGGATTGTATCCTAATTGTATAATAGTTTACTATGGATATATGTTTGTATTGTATTATGGTGGTGGGTTCTGGCGTGTTTTATTGTAGTGTAAATATTATTTTTTAATAATTGAATAATTTTTGTTAAAAAATAAATAAAATAAATGGATTTTAAAATAGCTGGTTACCAAGCTCACGGAACTGGATCTGTGCGCATCCCTCTGCAATTTGATCCTTGACTTCCTCATCCACAGACCACAGTCTGTCCGAATTGGCCGAAATACCTCATCCTCAGTAACAATCAGTACGGGAGCACCTCAAGGCTGCGTGCTCAGAATCATGCTGTACTCACTCTATATTCATGACTGTGTAGCCAGACATAGAGCAAACTCCATGATCAAGTTCACCGAGGACACCACTATTGTTGGACGAAATACAGATGGTTATGAATCAGATGTATAGAAGTGAGATCGACTGATTGACCAAATGGTGCCAGCACAACAACCTGGCTCTCAATACCAATAAAACCAAGGACTTTGGAAGGGGAAGGGTGAGGACTCACAATCCTGTTTACATCAATGGGACGATGGTGGAGAGGGTAAAAAACTTTAAATTCCTGGGCATGCATATTTCCGAAGATCTCTCCTGGTCCCAGCACATTGATGCAATCATAAAGAAGGCACTTCGGCACCTTTACTTCCTGAGAAGATTATGGAGAGTCGGTATGTCCAAGAGGATTCTCTTGAACTTCTACAGGTGCACAATAGAGAGCATGTTGACTGGTTGCATAGTAGCCTGGTTCAGCAACTTGAACGTCCAGGAGCGGAAAAGACTGCAAAAAGTTGTGACCACTGCCCAGTCCATCACTGGCTCTGACCTCCCCACCATCGAAGGGATCTATTGAAGTCACTGCCTCAAAATGGCAGCCAACATCAACAAAGACCCGCACCATCCTGGCCACACGCTCATTTCACCGTTTCCATCGGGAAGGAGGTACAGGAGCTTGAAAACTGTAACGACCAGGTTCAGGAACAGCTTCTCTCCTGCAGCCATCAAACACAACAGCAATTTAGCTCAGAACTATCACATACTCTTATTATTATCTATATTACTAAAAGTCTGATCTTGACCACTTCCTGTTGTTTTGTATATTGGTTTTAGAAAAAACGCTGCCACTTACGGCTGTGATTTTTGGCCATCTTACTCAGAGTCCCCCTCCGCTGCGCAGGACAAGAGGATTTTTCCCATCGATGAAAAATAAAAGAGTTATTAGTGTTTAAAAAATGTTGAGATTCTCTCTCCTGAAGGCCACGCCCCTTCCGGAGGGACTATAAAACCTGGAAGTGTTGAGTGCCTCAGTCAGTCTCTGCAAGATGGGGAAGCGAGAGGGTCGCGTCTCTCAGTCTGAGCTGTGAATAACACTGAACACATGTCTACTAAACTGTGAGTGGTTTTACTGACCTGTCAGTGCCCTTAATGTGGTTTGAAAATATAGTTTGGAAATGCTAAAGCCGTGTTGCCTTTGGTTTGGAAATTGCCGTGTTGCCTTTGGTTTGCAAATGGTAAAGCTGTGTTGCCTTTGGTTTGGAAATGCTAAAGCTGTGTTGCCTAATTAAAGTTGCCTTGCCCAATTAAAGTTGCCTTGCCTAATTAAAGTTGCCTTGCCTTCTATGTATAATTAAAAGTCTAATCTTGACCACTTCCTGTCTGCGCTTTATATTGATTTTAGAAAAACGCTACCACGTACAGCTGTGATTTTTGGCCATCTTACTCAGTCCCCCTCCGCTCATCAAGTGCCGAGGATTTTTCCCATCGATTAAAAATAGTGTTTAACAATGTTAAGATTCTCTGTCCTGTCAATCTTGCCATGAAGGCCACGCCCCTTCTGGTGGGAGGGGGGAGGGACTATAAAACCCAGAAATGTGGGCATGGCTCAGTATCTGAAAGATAGAGAAGGGAGAGGTCATGACTCACTATCTTTAGTGGCCTTGCATCCTGCTTGAAATGGTATGAAACTGCACTTGAATTTGGTGGCCTTGCACCCTGCTTGAAATGGAATTTCAAGCAATATCCGTGAGTCAACTGCCAGCCCACCACCCGTGAGTGACTGAGCTGCCAGCACAACAGGCTTGAGTGACTGAGCCGCCAGCCCAAGAATCCATTTGGCCCACAATGTCCATACTAGCTCTCTGCAAACCAGGCCCTTCAGCCCACAACACCCATACTAGCGCTGCAGAAAGCCCCCTCCCCCCACTGGCTACCAATATTGGAATTGGTGGAGAGGTGGAATATTGCGTTGGGGGACCAGCCCTCCCATGTGATGCTGGGACCCAGTGGGTCCCACTTAGTCTAGTAGCATTATATTTGTTTATTTATTGAGTGTGTGTGAATGTGTATATATACACACACTGAAATTGTTCTTCTCCCGTTGTGTATTATGTTTACATGTTCTGTTGTGCAACTGCAAGTAAGAATTTCATTGTCCTATCTGGGACACATGACAATAAAACACTCTTGACTTGACTCATTTCTAATCCTATCTCTGCAATTTGCTCTTTCACTCACAATCTGGTAGAGTGCGGATCTCGAACTAACAAGAAGCACTTTATCAAATAAAAGAGAAAAGGCAGCCGATTTATAGCGTGCCCTGGCCCTGTAGTCTTCTTAACAAAGAGAAAACCTTCCAGTGTTAGGGAAATATTGTAAAGTGGCTTTCTTCCTGAATGCCAGGCAGACTCTGGCAGACATCAGAAGAAAGAATGCTAATATGATTTTTAAGGTGATCGCCACACGTTACAAATGCCATGTTTTCTTCAGTTATTAAGAGATGTCTGGGCTTAGAAATTCAATGCCTCATTATGAATTTCCCATTAAGAACATATTGAATGTAACTATTTCCAGCTGCCTTGGATACCAGAAGTTAAGCTGTACTTGATCACATCACAAATGCACATCTTGAAGAACAAGTGAGAACTCACCGCTGAAGGGTGTCATTGTGCCTTTTGATGGCAGTATTCAAAAAATGTATACAGCAAGAACTTGGATATGGGGCCTAGTCATCCCAATAAAAGGTAGGTCATAGAAGGGAGATCCTGCATGTCAACAGCCTAAAGAAGACACCAAGGATCAAAATGAAACAATATGGTGTTGGGGGTAGAGTGCTGACGTGGATAGAGAAGTGTTTGGCAGACAGGAAACAAAGAGTAGGGATTAACGGGTCCCTTTCAGAATGGCAGGCAGTGACTAGTGAGGTACCGCAAGGCTCGGTGCTGGGACCGCAGCTATTTACAATATACATCAATGATTTGGATGAAGGGATTCAAAGTAACATTAGCAAATTTGCAGTTGACACAAAGCTGGGTGGCAGTGTGAACTGTGAGGAGGATGCTATGAGAATGCAGGGTGACTTGGACAGGTTGGGGTAGTGGGCAGATGCATGGCAGATGAAGTTTAATGCAGATAAATGTGAGGTTATCCACTTTGGTAGCAAAAACAGGAAGGCAGATTACTATCTAAATGGTGTCAAGTTGGGAAAAGGGGAAGTACAATGGGATCTGGGGGTCCTTGTACATCAGTCTATGAAAGTAAGCATGCAGGTAACAGCAGGCAGTGAAGAAAGCAAATGGCATGTTGGCCTTTATAACAAGAGGAATCAAATATAGGAGCAAAGAGGTTCTTCTGCAGTTGTACAGAGCCCGAGTGAGACCACACCTGGAGTAATGTGTACAGTTTTGGTCCCCTAATTTGAGGAAGGACATTCTTGCTATTGAGGGAGTGCAGCATAGGTTTACAAGGTTAATTCCCGGGAATGGCGGGACCTGTCATATGCTGTGGCAAAAAAATCCACAAAGTTTCACCTCTCTGGGTGAAAATGCTTTTTCTCATCTCAGTTTTAAATGGCCTCCCCATTATTCTTACATTGTGGCCCCTGTTTTGGACTCCCCCAACATTGGGAACATTTTTCCTGCATCTAGCTTGTCCAGTCCTTTTATAATTTTATACATTTCTATAAGATCTCCTGTCATCCTTCTCAATTCTTCTCACAGCTGCCACCAAGCTGGAGATACAGAAACCTGATATCCCACACCACCAAGGGCAGGAACAACAACTTCCACACATCCTTGAATTAACCTGTACAACCCTACCTCTACCTCACCAATGACAACTGTGGACCACCTCTCGAATTACCAAGGATTTGTTTTTGAATTGTGTTTTTCATTCATTGTTTTTGTACAGTCCTTTTCTTTTCAGTATCCTGGATAATTTATGTATAACTTATCTTTTGTGTGATCTGAGTCTGTGATGCTGTCGTCAGCAGGTTTTCACTGCACCTGCTCATCACCGTACTTGTGCATTTGCAGTCTGCCAATATACACTCTTTTTGAATAAAGGTGCTTCAACCATGCAGATAAAATGCAAGGATTTAAACTCTATACTGATAAAATACCTCATTAGGTATTTTTAACGTGGAGATTGATTAGTTCTTGGGTACACAAAAATGCTGGAGAAATCAGCAGGTGCAGTAGCATCTATGGAGCGAAGGAAAAAGGCAACATTTCAGGCCAAAACCCTTCTTCAGACTGATGGGGGGTGGGGAGAAGAAATGAAAAAGGAGGAGGAGGAGCCCGAGGGGTTAGGGAGAGATAGGAAGGGGAGGAGAGAGCATAGGCTAACAAAATTGGGAGAATTCAATGTTCATGCCCCCAGGATGCAGACTCCCCAAGTGGAATATGAGGTGCTGTTCCTCCAATTTCTGGCGGTGCTCGCTCTGGCCATGTAGGAGACCAACGACAGAGGGTGGATACGGAATGGGAGGGGGAGTTGAAGTGCTGAGCCACCGGGAGGCCAGTTTGGTTAATGCGGACCGAGCGGAGATGTTCGGCGAAACGATCACCAAGCCTACGCTTGGTCTCACCGATGTAGATCAGCTGACATCTAGAGCAGCGGATGCAATAGTTGAGGTTGGAGGAGATGCAGATGAACCTCTGTTGCACCTGGAACGACTGCTTGGGTCCTTGAATGGAGTCGAGGGGGCAGGTAAAGCTGCAAGTGTAGCATCTCTTGCGGTTGCAAGGGAAAGTGCCGGGGGAGGGGGTAGTACAGGAGGGAAGGGAAGAATTGACAAGGGAGTTACGGAGGGAGCGGTCTTTACGGAAGGCAGACATGGGGGAAGATGGGAAGATTAGTTCTTGATTAGTAATAGCGTCAAAGGTTAAGGGAATAAGATGGGAGAATGAGGTTGAGAGGGAAAAATAGATCAGCCATGATCAAATGGCAGGGCAGATTCGTTGGGCCAAAAGACCTAATTATGCTCCGATGTCTAATGGTCTTATTTTCTTATGGAAAGGTCAGCAATATATTTCCAAATCAAGGTTGTGTGCCACCTGAAGGAGAACCTGCAGTTGGTGAAGTTAGCATGTGCCTGCTAGCATTGCTCTTCCTGATGAGTGGATTTAATGATTTTTGGGAAAATGCTGGAGTAACTCAGCAGGACAGGTAGTATCTCTGGATAGAAGGAATGGGTAATGTTTCAGGTTGAGTCCCTTCTTCAGCATCAAGAGAGAGGGAGACACAGAGATAAGGAAGAGTAAGGTGTGAAAACAAGACGTCAAAAGAGATGTAGATCAAGGAGAATGTAAAATAGATCATTGTTAACTAGGAGAAGTTGACAACAAAGCAAACAAAGATAAAATATAATCGAGGAAAGTCAGGCTGGCCAGAGAACTGGGAAGAAGGAGAGATGGAGAGAGAGGGAAAACAAGATTTACTTGAAGTTGGAGAAGTCAATGTTCTGCGGTGTAAACTGCTGCGGTGTAAACTGTCCAACAGAAATATGAGGTATTGTTCCTCCAATTCGCACTGGGCCTCACTCTGACAATGGAGGAGGCCCAGGACAGAAAGGTTGGTATGGGAAAGCGAGGGGAATGTTAAAGTATTTAGCAACCAGCAGTTAAGGTAGGTTTTGGTGGACTGAGTGGAAATGTTCAGCGAAATAAAGTTTTGGGAGTGCTGTCGGAATAGACTGGGTGAGTAACTGCATTTTATTTATGGTACACACAGCCCTTTGTCCTGCTTGGTATTGTGATTCTTGAGTGATTTAAGAACTGCACTCGTCCAAACAAGTGAAGAATGCACAATCACCTTTCTGGTTTTTGGCTTATGGAAGTTGCAGATCTTTGCAATGTCAGGGGACGTGCACAGGATACACTTCTCTGCTTCTCTTCCATCAACTGCAGCATTGACATGTCTGGTTTCTGGTCAATGGTGACCAGAAAGTTGATGATGGGGGCCATGATGATCACAATGTTATTGATTTTGATGGAGAGGTTGTTCAGAGGTGATCATTGTAGGCATTTCCGTGTCTAAATGAACTGGATAGTGTGGATGTGGAAGAATGTTTCCATTAGTGGGAGAGTCTAGGACCAGAGGCCATAGCCTTAGAATAAAAGGATGTATCTTCAGAAAGGAGATGAGAAGGAATTTCTTTAGTCAGAGGGTGGTGAATCTGTAGAATTCATTGCCACAAATGGTATGGAGGCCAAGTTAAATGGATATTTTTAAGAGAGAGATTGTCAGATTCTTGATTAGTAAGTACGTCAGGGGTTATGAGGCTACAGGCAGGTGCTATAGACCTGCACGGGAAGGTAGACGCTCCCACCCGCACGAGTCTCAGGCAGATGGGGCTTGTCAGCCTGGGAAGGCAGTCCATCTAGGAGAGAGAAAACTCTGATTTAAAACCTGCACTGCCTTGTGGCCATACCCAGTCATGGAAAAGGCTCAAGTCAAGTAAAGTCAAGAGAGTTAATTGTCATGTGTCCCAGATAGGACAATGAAAACCTTGCTTGCTGCAGCACAACAGAATATTGTAAGCAAAAATACAGAACAGTTCAGTTCAATATACACATAAATAAGCAGATAAAGTGCAATAGGCTGTTACAGTTCAGAGTCTGTTTGTTGGCAAGTTTAATAGCTTGATGGCAGTGGGGAAGGAGCTGTTCCTGAACCTGGATGAAACAGATTTCAGGCTCATGTACCTTCTGCCCGATGGTAATGGAGAGATGAGTGCATGGCTAGGATGGTGTGGGTCCTTGATAATGTTGGCTGCCTTTTTGAGGCAGCGACTGCGATAGATCCCTTCGATGGTGGGGAGGTCAGAGCCGATGACGGACTGGAGTGGTTACAACTTCCTGCATCCTTTTCCGCTTTGGGACGCTTAGGTTGTCGAACTAAGTCATTATGCAACCAGTCAGTCCGGAAGTAAACCTCAAGAAAATCCGGAGTCGGAGCCCCTAAGGCAGTTTGCCGTTGTCTACACCTCACTCTGGCAGCTCCTGCGATGCCGCTGGTGCCAAACTGTAACAGCCCTGCTGTTCCTTTGGATCGATCCGCGACGTGGAGAGGGGGGGATGTGCTACATGGGCAACAGCCTGTCCTCCCTATGACATCGCCCAGGCTTGCATCCGACCACACATCACCTGCAAACTAGGATGCATCACCCATGGTCAATCATGACAGAGGGGGACCTACTACTACTACTACTACTATGAGGCTAAGGCAGGAGAATGGGATTGAGAGGGAAAGATAGATCAGCCATGATTGAGTGGCGGAGTAGGTTTGATGGGCCGAATGGCCTAATTCTGCTCCTACAACTTGAACTTATGAATCCCATATTCCACCATTGACACAATATTTTGGATGTGGTATAAAGATTTTCTGCATTTATTTTTATGAATTAGAGCAACAACTTATTTCATCAAATCATTCCTTTAAAACTCACAATTGAGGTAGCAATAAGATAGCAACAACAGTGATTTGCAATAAAAATTGATTAGCTTGTCAACATTAAACAGTGAAGAACTCACATTGCTGGTTCTCAGTTTTGGATGCAGATGTTATTGTATTCTGAATAATTAACTAAACAATTATGCAGCAATTTAGTTTATGTATCAGTTGAAGACTGCTGCCAGAACACACAGAAGAAAATCAAAGCCTTAAGGTCAGCCTCTTCAAAACAATGGTTCAGTGATGCTTTAACTGGCTTAACATCACGAGACAATTATGAAGAGCTGGCAGAAATCATTCCCTGTAGAGTATTATTTTACCTCGTCAATACAGCTTTCCACATAATGAATATGAGGAGCTGTAACACAGCCCAGCTTTGTGAAAGATAAAGCAGCTTCAAGCTACCAATATGTTGATAATGAACATTTCAGGAAACATTATGCTGGGAGGAGAGAGAGAAAAAAAACCAAATTGAAGCATGAGAATTAAAGAGTGTGTTTGACAATGATGCTCTATTACTGCAGCACCAGTACCCATTAGAGTGCTGGCAGTGACAAAAATCATTTGCTGTGGGGTTGTACAACCTTGTCGAGACATATCGAAACGCATGCACATAATACACTGTATCAACTTCATATTGCCACTGAGGGTTTTTAATGATTGGAAGGAATCAGACATGCTCCCCCGATGGCTCAGCTGGTTCATTTCAAACAGAGCTTAGAGCCCAATAAGAATGGTCCAGGGAAACAGAACTTTGCTGGAAAGGTGACTCAAGGAACTGCGGATGCTGGCTCACAATTAAAAATAATCACTGAGTGTGGACTAATCCAGTAGGTCAGGCAGCATCTCTGGAGGACATGGATTGGCAGCATTCAGATCGGGTCTGAACAGTCACCTATCCATGTCCTCCAGAGATGCTGCCTTACCTGCCGCGTTCCCCTGGCAGTTTGTGTTTTTATTCGCTGGAACGGTGAGATGAAAGCTTTGTTTGGGAACAGCATAGTTTGAGAAAACCACAGGTTTTCTGTCACTGACAACGGTCCAGTGACCCCAGCTAAAACCAATTAGTATGGCAAGTGAAATTATTATTGGGCTCAGCTGTGATGTCTCTGGGGTTAAATATCATGACAAGTGAAGAAGAAGCATATTTGGCTAATCATATCCTCACTAGCCTATTGCTGGACTTGTCCAATATTGATCTAATGGCGACACAGTGGCACTGCGGAAGAGCTGCTGCCTCATAGCGCCAGAACTGATCTCGCATGTTGACTGTAGGGAATTTGTACATTCTCCTTGTGGCTGCCTGGGTTTTCTTCAGGTGCTCAGGTTTCTTCCCACATACCAAGGCCTGCAGGTTTCAGGGTTCATTGGCTTCTGTAAATTGCCCCTAGTGTGTAAGACCTAGAACTAGTGTACGGGTGATCGATGTTCGGCATGGAGTTGATAGGCTGAAGGACCTGTTTCCACGCTGTATCTTTCAGCTAAGCAAATCCCCTCATAGAACATAGACAAGGACAGCCCAGGAAGAGGCATTTTAGCCCACAATGTCTTTACCGAACATGATCCCAGATACACTAATCTGCCTGTACATGGTCCATATCCATTCCCTGCATATTCCTGTGCTTTTCTAAAAGTCGCATAAAAGCTATCTTTACAGTTGTTCTGCTTTGCGTTATTTATCTGCCTGCCCCCCTATCTTCCTGGTTGAAGCAGCTACAATGTAATTGTAGCTGCTTCAACCATGCCATATGTTTGAATATCCCACGTGAAGAATTTTTTCCTAACCTTTCTCCTCATGCTGCAGACATTTTATTTTAATTTGATATCCCTTCATCACTGAGGCCATCAACGGAGAAGTTAGGATCAGAAATTTCTATTAGCTTCATGAAGTTCTCACTGCCATTCTGACATATAACCATATAACCATATAACAATTACAGCACGGAAACAGGCCATCTCGGCTCTACAAGTCCATGCCGAACAAATTTTTTTCCCCTTAGTCCCACCTGCCTGCACTCGTACCATAACCCTCCATTCCCTTCTCATCCATATGCCATGTTGACAGACATGTATTGGAGAAGTGAATGCAGCAGTCCTTTGTCGTTTCTCTCTTACACTGGGAGGGGATGAATATCTACCAGTAAGAGAAAATAGTCGCCAAGCTGGGTCTCCTTTCCCAGCAAGTTTCTGTTCCTCAAGACAGCCACAGACTTGGCAAGGCATTGAAAATCTGTGAACAGGGGCTACTATATTTCACTAGTTTTAGATATAGGTTTATTATTGTCAGGTGTACTGAGGCACAGTGTAAATCTTTGTTTAACATGATGTCCAATCAAATCAGATAATACCATACATAAATACAATCAAGCCAAATTCAGGTACAATGGGCAGAGCAATCTTTGCCTTTCAACTTGTGAATTGGCATCTTTCTCCAGTGTACTGACTGGCATAAGGCATGTGTTCGAAGGAAAGACTGCATTGCCTCCAGCCAATACAAGCAAGCAAATGTTCACAATTAGCCCAGAGAAGAATTCCAAAGCAATCAGGTCTGTACTCATCTGATGTCTCAACATTAGCCTCCAGGGATTAGCACTGGGGTGATGATCCAAGGAATTTCAGGGTTACAGTCTACATCCATATACAATACAGGCCATTCAAAGCTGAGACAGATGCAAGTGCAAATTCTCCATTTAGAATTCCCTTTTCCAAGTTCCAGGAAATTGGTTCAACATCTCAAATGTCTTTTCATAAATATAGTTACCGATCTTCAAAGCGCCCATGTACATCTGCACTGTCCGTGTAATGACAGTGCTTAACATTTCACTATAACCTCGATCATGATGTCTATACATAAAGCCTTCACATAGTGTTCCTTTGTGCCTCCGTTTTTGCAGCTCTTATCACTACTTACCAAATAACATATATTTCTGACAACTTCGAGATTCTAAACTATATCCAAATTCAAAATGATATCTATACACACAAGAAAAGATGTACCCAGCACATATCATGTTGATCCTTTCTCCAGTTGCAGTAATAAAGATAAACTCATTTTGTTTTATTTTCCATCCAAGCTGCTGTATGTTCTGTCATAACATGCACCTGAACTATATAACAAGACTCATGAGATAACTTATCAAGTACCTCCTTAAAGTCTACATGCAATTATTGCATTCCTATTACCTATTCAATCAGTTACCTCTTCAGAAAACCTCTGCTACCAAAACATAATTGAATATTTTTCACTTGGATTATTTATAAGAGGTTGACCAGTGAAATTATAACCATGAGGGTATTCACACAGTCAGAAGAGAAGGGGAAGGGAGAACATTAATGAGAAATAAAATAATACAGTACTAATATCAAATGAGAGGAACAGAACAACAGTGTAGAGATTAACACAGAATTATATTGTCGGCATCATTCACAAGAGCAGCCGAGTATAACTGGACCAGAGGTGTAGGAGTTTACTCAGTAAAGTAGGTATGTTACAATACTTACCTTCAGCGGCGCTGCAATTCTGCCACTGGCCATGTGCGCGATTTTGGCGCGATTGAGGGGGGGGGGGGGGCAGGGTTAAAACACGTTTTTTTCCGACCTGATCCTGGATTATATTTTGTTGGAGTGCAAAATTTTGCTAAAGAATCATTCCGACGGCCGTTCTGTGTGTTTTTTAAAAAAATATTCGCCCGACAAGTTAATCGCTGGAGTGATTTTAAAATCAGCTTCTGAAGCCGTCAACGCCGACAACAGGGCCAGATTTTATGTAGGGGACAGGTAAAAGAAAGTTGTTTCTTTATATGTAAAAAAGTGTTTCTTAAGATGCATTTAATTCACTTTTCAAGTTGCGAAACGGTGATGTTTTTCCCCGAAGAACCGGCAGTGTGTTTGCTGCCGACATGGGGGACTAAAATCACTGCAACCTCAACGTTCCAAATGGTCGCGTTCCAAAAAACCCCACTCGCAAGCTGATTTAAATGGCCATTAATTTACAGGTAATACAGGTAAATCCCTTCCATTTGGCCTATTAATCCATGACAATGAGATGTAAAAATTATGTTATATTGTGAATTCTTGTGTGAATGTTATTTGGACACTTAGGCTATTTAAAAATGTTAATCTATTCTTAAGAAATGGATAGATGTTTAGATCTAGTAATTGAATTTTGTAATTAGCTACAATTAGGTAACTAACTAATTATATGCTTTAATTTCAAATCATCTAAGTAAGATTGTTTCATATTTGTTTCAGAATGCTTCAATCTATAATAACTGAAAATTTCTTTCAGTTCTCTTAAATTTTAAGAAAGTCATGGGCTTTTAAATGTTCTCGATCACAGCTTTTGTGTTAAGTCGATGAAAAAGCAATAGGGAACAAGATGCCATTTTCCGAGTCTGTAAATGGCCATAACCTTTTAAATTCTGAAGATATGAAAGTGAAATAGGTGTCAAATTAAACTTATTTTTATGCTTTATCTGATGGGATAAATTAAAGACTTGATTTTTTAAATCTCAAAATTTTGTAACATTGCTAAGTAATGCTGTAATATGTGGCACTGTTATAAAGAATAGAATCACAAGACATCCTCGAATATCTTGAAACTACTTTTTTTCAATAGATGGACTTGTAAAGTTGCAGGTAATTAGTAAGGAACTAAACAAACAAGTGGCTGAACTTAGCAAGAGAGAATGTCCTGATCTGCTGTTGCAAAAAATAAAGAACAAGATTGCACTTCCAACAATCAGGAGAAATTATCCTCTCGCAGGTTGCTCTCCACTGAGGGTTGGATCATGGTGCAAGTCATGCCAATGGTGAGAGAGTGCAACTGGAGACGCAAGGAACTGCAGATGCTCGAATCTTGCATAGAGCACAAAGAGCTGGAGTAACTCGGCTGGTCAGGTAGCATCTCTGGGGGATATGCATAAGAGGCGTTTCGGGTTGGGACTTTTCTTCCGACTGATGAAGGGCCCCAACCCAAACGTCATCAATCTATGTCCTCCAGGGCTGCTCCCTATCTCACTGAGTTACGCCAACACTTTGTGTTCTTTCTCAATTACCATAAGGTCTTGTATTTTAATATAAAGGATTTTGGAACAACTGTCAATACCATGAATTTGTAAGCATTGTGCTTTTTAGAGACTTTAAACTTTGGAAATACACTGCGGAAATAGGTCCTTTGACCCACCAAGTCCACGCTGACTAGCGATAATTTACAATTTTACTGAAGCCAATTAACCTACAAACCTGTACCTCTGAAGTGTGGGAGGAAACCGGAGCACCCAGAGAAAATCCATGCGGTCACAGGGAGGACATACACACTCTGTACAAAGAGCACACGTAGTCAGGATCACATCCAGATCTCTGATGCTACAAGGCAGCAACTCTACTGTTGTGCCACCGTGCTACCCTGTGCTGCTCACATTTAAGTCTTTAACCACGGATTAGCAAGCAGAAGTTTTAACCATAAGCAATGAACAGTAAATTTATGGCACGATTCATTGATCTTTGTATTTAGCACAGAAATGCCAGAATTAAACCACATTTCCCTAAGATTGACGCCTTTTCTCTGACCTACCAAATGTAAGTTATATTTCATTGATTACTTACCGTCTTTAGTGCACACAGTCATATTAAATTGCACATGGAACTAATTTCCTGGGACAGCAGTTTATATTCTTGCATCTCTCAGGTGAAGAGATAATATCTGGCACATTAACACCATTGTCAGCAGAAGGATTTACAAGTTGTTCATTATTAATGAATTACCATCGTAAACATATATCTGCAAAGCATTTCTCTTTCCTTTGAACGGTTGAGACAATATAATGCATCCCCAAGCTTTTTGGGGGGCAAGATAGCTGTGGAAAAGAAAAATAAATCTTAAAGGCAACTGGTTGAGGTATTCTCCTCAGCTCATGCATGAAAACTCTGAAGATAACTTGTAAAACTGTATGTGATTGTGTTATAAGCATGTTGGAACAATAATCAGTTTTACTATGGCTGTAGGCAATTCAGCCCCACAAATCTGCTGTTGGTATTTAGACTATGAACGATTTATTCCACACCATTGATCTTTAGTTGGATAATGGATTTATAAAATACACCTCTATGAATATTTTAATAAGTCTAACTAATGATCCACCATTTGCACCAAAAGCAGTAAGCTTAATTGTATTTATCAGAATAAATGAAGAATCTGTGTATTCAAAATTCAACATCTCTTCCTCTGTGAAAAATATGCCCTCAGACCTTTTTAAAATTTTCACCATTTACCTATGCCTTTAGATTTTAGACTCCATTTTCCTGTGAAAAGGATGATGACTATCTATCATTTCTATGCTCTTCATAGTTTCTATGAACTTCTATGGGATCACCCTTCACCATCTTTCACTCTGGGGAAGTGTCTATTCAATCTCTCCTTACAACTCAAGTTATTGTCCAAGTCACATTCCTGTGAATCTTTTCTGCATTCTCTCAACCTTAGTCACATCACTGCTCTTGTGTAGCGATCAGACGATTTGCACAACACATTGCTGATTGCCAACAGATGAATGGCTAGGAAAGAAGAATTGCATTTCAGAAATAGCATCCTTATATTTGACGCGAATAAAGAAAAATATCTGATGTCAAGCTCAACATCTAAGGAATAAGTCAGAACCGAAGCGAGTTACTAAATAATTAACAGACAGGATGCTGGTCGAAGTCTAGGGCATTGGTAACAGTCTAAAGTTTATCCCCAAAATCAATCTTTTAGCTCTCTGTAACAAATCAAAACAAATATATGGAGACTCTCAGCTTAATTCAAAAGTATGTTTGATTTGCACCATATTCATTCATTCAGGGTGCATTGAGGAATCTATTTTATCTATTTTCCTCCAACTTTTTTTTTTAACCATTTCTTCTTCACTTTTGCATGGTTTTCATGAAGCTGCAATAGTGCAGGCAAAGATCACTTCCCAGTTAGATCTTATGAAAAATGTTACACTTACCAATTGAAAACATTCTGTTTTTGAGCAAACCCAATTGGGCTTATGAGGCAACACTTAGATTTTTACCATCTGGTCAGCACACCCAATTCCCAGAGGTTTTCAAGAATCACAGTCATACAGGTCCCTACCAATAATATCTCCCTTTTCATAAAGAAAAATATATTTTACACCTTGAATGTACCAATGGTCTGAGTCTTTTATGTGGTGCTCATTTTCTTTTTCTTTTCTTCATGCGATCCTTTGAAAACTTTCTGGAATCAAGAAACTCAGTGATGAAATGACCTATTCAACAAACCTCTTCATATAAATTCCACCTGAGTTTTTACTGGAGGATGACCTTTAGCTTCAGATAGATCCTTCTGGAATATAAAACGAGTTGATGCATCTGGCACATCATACTGGGAAGAAAGCGGCCAAAACATTCAGTGCTAATGGGTAAAATATGTTGTTTGCCAGGGTCGACTGTACTGCTAATAAATGCAAGTCCTCAGCCCCCTACTGTACTCCCTGTACACACATGACTTTGTGGCTAGGTTCAGCTCCAACTATATAATCAAGTTTGCTGATGACACTGTGGTGGTGGGCCTGATCACTGATAATGATGAGATGGCCTACCGGGAGGAGGTGGCTGATCTGGTGTCAGGACAACAGCCTCCTCTTGAATATCAAAAAAAACAAGGAGCTGATCATGTACTTTAGAAGGGCACATCATCCGAGGATGTACACACCATTAAAGATAAATGGGGATACTGTGGATAGGGTGAGCTGCTTTAAATACCTAGGAGTCCACATCTCAGAGGATCTGACATGGGCATCACACGCTGCAGCACTGGTGAGTAAGGCAAGGCAGCGCCTTTACCACTGCATGCAATTGAGGGAAATCACAGTGTCTCTGAGGATCCTCCAGTGCTTCTACTCAGCGGCTGTGGAAAGCATCTTGTCCGGAAATATCACAATTTGTTTTGGTAACTGCTCTGCCCAGGACAAGAAGGCTCTGCAGGGAGTAGTGTGTTTGGCCAAATGCACTATGGGAACTTCACTCGCCCCACTGCAGGAACTATACATCAGAAGGTGCAACTCCAGAGCCAACAAGATCATGGGAGACCCCTTCCACCCCAGCAATGGACTGTTCCAGCTGCTACGGTCAGGCAAGCGCCTCCGTTGCCATGCTGTGAAAACGGAGAGGATGAGAAAGAGTTTCTTTAAGGAGATGATGCCTGAGTTCAACTGGCACTTGGTTTTTTTGCACAAGATTCCACCATCTGCAGTTTCTTCTGTCTCCGTTCTGTTGATATTGGTCAGCAGTTTACATTTTAGTGTTGATATGAATTAATCTTCTCCACAAAATACATCTTCTCCTCAACACTGAGGCTTCTTCACTTTCATATGTCAAAACCAAGAGTGATAGAGACAATGGCCAGACAAAAATATGAAGATATGCAACAGTCAGATAAATATCACCAATTATATTCTAGTGTTATCACAGCATATTAGCAACTGAAAGATTAACGCATTGCACAATGCCATCCCTTTCTATTTACTGAGAAAATTCACCTCCATTACCTGCATTCCAACAGATTTGAGAGAATTCATTGCAACTAAAAGATGCTGAAGACAAAATACAGGTTGAAATGTAAAACTTTATAAATAATGCAGGAAACTCCACAATAGATAACGTGCAATAAAAACTGAAAACATTTGAAGTGCTGAAAATACACAGTGGTTAGTCAACACCTGCAGAGAGAGCTCACTGCTATTTTTTCAGGCTAAAGGCCCTTCATCAGAACTGGTAAGTAAGAACATAAGCCTATTTTACTTCAGAGTCACGTGAGTAACTACGTGAAGAACCCGTCCAACACGCATGCGCGACATTGCGTTCACGCAGTGCAACAGTGACGCAGCGGGAGTCAGGCGCTCCCGCTACAGTTTAAAAAAGACGGACCTTCAGGTAAGTTTATTCTGAGGTCGTTTTTTTCTGGCAAAAGAAGAGTTTTGCAGGACAAAACGAACAGAACAAGACTCTCCAAGAAATCTGCCCCCCGTTCGACTCCAACGGAGGAGCGTTCCATCAGTGGGGGGCAGGAGGCGGTAGGATTGCTAACCCAGCGTTCCGCCATCCCCAACACCGAGCCGAGCCCAGTCCCGCTAGCGCAGCCTGAGCAGCGGGCTGGATGTAATGCCGCTCGGAAGACCAACCGGCCGGTGGTTTCCGATTCTTCGGACGGGGACGTCTCACCGCCCGCTCGGGGCAGAGACAGCCGCCTGAGCCGCATGGAGCGGCTCGTGGAGCGTATGCTCCAGTGAGACTTGCTTTGTGAGGATTAGTCTCGCACAGGGCGTTCAGGCACTCCCACCACAGTGCTTCACGCACTGGCCATCGCTTCCCCCTCATCCGAGGGCAGCTTTGGCGACCAGGGCTGGACTGGTCAAGAAGAGGGGTCACTGGCCGAAAAAGTCGGGAGTATGCCTGGGGTACAGGAACAGGAAGAGCTGCTGGGTGTGGTAGACCGCTACGTGGCAGCCCCACATGCAGGACGGCCATTAGAGCCAAAACTGGCGGCCAGCATTAACCACCTATCCAACAAGCCCCTGCAGGAGCAGGTGGTTAATGAGGTCTCAGAGCAATATTCGGCTCCTGAGAATTGTGCCTCGCTCAAAGTGCCGGCTGTCAACAGCCAAATCTGGGGGCACGTTGGGCCAAATATACGTAATCAAGAGCTAAAACTTCAGCGGATCCTCGGGCTCCTGACGTCAGCCATCACTTTGTTTGCTCGTTCTGTGGATGGAACAGAAATGACCACCAATCAGCAGGATACACTCGCACTGCTGTATAATACGCAATTTGAAATTAATAACCTCGGCAAGGAGATTATAAGACCTGCCCTCAACCGGAAATTTGCGGGTTTGTGCAAAATGCCGACCATAGAGCCAGAAACCCTGCTCTTCGGCAAGGACCTCACCAAGAAAGTTGAAGACATGGAGGAGGATTCCAAAACATTCGGCCTCCTGAGGACAGGCCCCGGGACGAGCAAAGCCACTAAACCCAAGCGACATTACCCCACCGTGTCCACCAGTCGACGTCTACCCTATGGGACTGGTGAAAGCTAGGAGTCCGCACATCACCACCGGAAGCCTTTCTTAGGCCAAGGCCCAGAAATAACCCCATGGAAAATGCGCCACCCCCAACCAACAGCAACACATCAGACAACACAGAAGACTCATCGTCCGACGAAGAAGCAAAAGAAACAGCCATAACCATGGAGGTGGGTGGGTCTGGTTCCTACCAGCATATAGAAAGTAGGGGCGCTATACTAACAGGGGAGAGATTACACCTGTTTGAGCAAGCATGGAAGTCTATCATGCATGACAAGTATATACTCAACAGCATTCGTGGATACAAAATAGAATTTACACTAGAAAACTTGCCACCAGTTCAGCATTCATCCCGAAGGGTCTTTTCCCTCTCAGTTAAAGAGAAACGAGAGGGACAAGCTGAACTGTGGAGGCTAATCACAAAGGGTATCATTGAAAAAAACAAACATGAACCCTTGAAATTTGTCTCGAATATATTTAGTAAAACTAAAAAAGATGGTGGATGTCACATCATCATTGACTTAACTTCACTAAATATGTTTGTTAAGTATGTACATTTCAAAATGGAAACATTTGTAACTGCCAAACAACTGATTTCCAAAGGATACTTCATGGCAAGCATTGATCTTAAAGATGCTTACTATTCAGTACCCATTCATAAGGATCATCGCAGATACCTCAAATTTACCTGGATGGGGCAAATGTGGCAGTTTAAAGTGTTGCCTAACGGGCTAACATCAGCCCCAAGATTATTCACCAAGATACTAAAGCCAGCCTTGGCAATTTTAAGAAGACAAAAACATATTGTCATGGCATATCTTGATGATATCTTAATAGTAGGCAAAACCATGGAATTGGCTATATCAGCAGTGTCCGCTACCAAACAATTGTTTGAAACCTTGGGATTTGTCTTACATCCAGATAAATCTAAGTTGAAGCCATCCACAACCATGGACTATCTGGGCTTCACAATTAACTCAGTCCACATGTTTGTAACATTGCCAAAAGACAAAACAGCTGAATTGGCACAAACATGTAACAATATAATGGTCAACGATCGACCAACTATTCGAAAAGTGGCAAGAGTAATTGGGAAAATGGTAGCAGCATTTCCAGCTACACAATTTGGACATTTGCACTATCAAAACTTACAAAGAGCAAAAGTGCAGGCACTAAAACGACATGCAGGTCATTATGACCGGATCATGAAATTACCCACTGAAGCAATATTAGAGCTACAGTGGTGGGCAGAGAACATTTGGCATAGTTTCAGCCCTATCGTCGTCATTAACCCTACTTTAGTTATCCAAATAGATGCTAGTGCTCAAGGCTGGGGAGCAACTAATTCCATATCCAGCACAGGTGGTAGATGGACTAACCCAGAGTCATTGTTACTACTTACACTGGGCATAAATTATCTAGAGATGTTGGGTGCATTTTATGGATTAAAAGCACATTCAACAAATATGCATCACTCGCATGTTCAGTTACAAATAGACAATCTATATTAACCATATGGGCGGCATAAAATCGATATCATGCGACAAATTGGTCAACACAATCTGGCAATGGTCTGTCGACAGACATTTGGCTATCAGCAACTTGCCTGCCGGGTAAGCTAAATACAGTGGCAGACACCAGGTCACGCAAATTCAATGACAACACCGAATGGATGTTAAACCCCAAAGTATTTGCTAAAATTACCAAGCAATATGGCATGCTAGATATCGACCTATTTGCATCCAGACTAAATCACCAGGTTCCTATGTATGTCGCTTGGGAACCAGACCCAAAGGCAGTAGCGGTAGATGCGTTTGCGCTGGACTGGGGACATTACTTCTTTTATACATTTCCTCCCTTTTGCCTCATCAGTCGGGTACTACGCAAAATACAAATGGACTCTGCTTCAGGTATTTTGATAGTACCCGACTGGCCTACACAGCCATGGTTCCCAGTACTCCTCGACATGATCGTCGAGACCCCAATTACTTTTCCCAGTAGGCCAGAATTGCTAACCCACCCAGTATCTGGCATAAGCCACCCATGCCATGATAAAATCAAGCTCCTGGGTTGCAGATTTTGAAAAGGCCCTTGCTGGGACTGGGATTGTCAGAAAACACCATCAACACCATGACAGCATCTCACCGTGTATCCACATGGAAACAATACTTATCCAGTATCAAGAAGTGGGAGAAGTACTGCTTGAATACAGGAACCACCTATTCGACCTCAACAATCACCAATGTACTGGAGTTCCTGGCAGCCCTTCACCACAATGAAGGACTCAGCTACAGAGCCATCAACACAGCTAGAAGTGCTCTGTCTGCCTATTTAACACAGGCGCCAGGACAACAGGCCATGGGTCCCACCCACTGGTGGTCAAACTCATGAGGGGGATATACAACTCTAACCCCCCCAGACCAAGGTACACCCATATCTGGGATGTCAGTGTGGTCCTGACATACCTCAGGGGATGGTCACCAGTCATGTCCCTCACCCTGGAACAATTAACTCTCAAGACGATCATGCTGATGGCACTTGTGTCAGCACAGAGGGTCCAGTCACTTCACCTTTTACAACTGGACAACATGATCACAACTCCAGACCATGTCTCATTTATTATCCAGGGACTGGTCAAACAGAGCAGACCAGGAACATCTAACCCAGTCATGGAATTCCGGGCTTACCCACCAGAACCATGCTTATGTGCCATGACCCACCTACTGTCCTATATAGACACAACAAAAATCCATCGAGGGAGTGAAAAAGCTTTATGGGTCAGCCACAAAAAACCTTATGGTCAGGTGACGAGCCAAACCATTTCAAGGTGGCTCAAGCAGGTGCTGAAAGCTGCTGGTATAAATACTAACATATACAAATCTCACTCCACCAGGGCAGCATCCACGTTGGCGGCCAAAAGAATGGACGTGCCAATAGACCACATCCTGGCTACAGCGGGGTGGTCGGGGGAAAGAACGTTCCGAACTTTTTACAATAAGCCGTTGGCAAAACCTGCTTCATCTGCGGAGAAAATATTACAATCTGCAAATATATAATTTAAGCCCGGGGGAGCAATTTATTTTCTTTTGTTGTTATTGTTAATAAATCCCATTATTGTTTTTTACAAACAGATTCATTTGGTTGATTACGATAACATACTTCCTCCCTCAGTGAGTGAAGTATGAACTGTTACACGGTTTGAAATCACAGAGCTTTAAAATCTTCACGTAGTCACTCACGTGACTCCGAAGTAAAATAGTAAGATTAAACGAGAACTTACCAGTTTGAAGTTTGATATGTATTTTATGAGGAGTTGCGATGAGGGATTACGTGCCCTCCGCTCCCACCCTCAATAATAGAGGTCAAACTGGTAACTCAGCTCTCCTTTTCTTTACTATGTTTATTTCAATAACTTTGTCTGTCTGTGATTCCACACCACTGCTTTGAAGTACGTCGCGTATGCGTGCTGGACGGGTTCTTCACGTAATCCCTCATCGTAAATCCTCATAAAATACAGATCAAACTTCAAACTGGTAAGTTCTCATTTAATCTTACTATTTTATGTACTCTTGGGAGGTTGGTAGTGCGACGGATGCAGAGAGTAGAGTGTATTGAAAATGACTGCTAGTGTTTCATAGTCATACAGCACAGAAACAGGCCATTCGGCCCAACTTATCCATGCCGATCAAGCAAGGCCCTTCCCATTTACCATCTAAACCAGGGGTCGGCAACCTTGTTCTGCATAGGGGCCAAGATGCATGTCTGAGCGGATGGCGGGCCACATCTATCACGTGTACACATGGATCACATTTGCCCAACATCTCTCAAAAGTCAAAGTATCCTTTATTGTCATTCACACCTTACGGTCTGAAGGAAATTCCGTGCCTTGCAGTCATACATAAAATAAACATAACAAAAACACACAATAAACACAAATTTAACATCCACCACAGTGCGTTCACCGGGCACCTCTTCACTGTGATGGAAGGAAAAAGTCTTAAAGTCTTTGTCTCTTCCCTCCTTGTTCTCTCTCTGCGCTAAGGCGATCCAGGCTTCCGATGTTGGGACCCCGCCAAGTGATGGTAAGTAAGTCAGTCCCGCAGCTGAATCCGAGCTCTGCGAAGGGGCTGGTTCAAACTCCGTGGCCCGGGGTGGTTGAAGCTGCAAAAACTGCGCCCTCCAGTCCAGTGGACGAAGCTGTTGTTGCAGGAGCTCCAGAAAAACAGGTCATCAACCTGTGACCTGCGAACTTTCGACGATGTTGTCCACTGGGCCCACGGCCGAGCCTCCGAAGTTGGGTCGCTGCCGCCAGAACACCGTCACAGTCCCGAAGACGGGTCCACCGCCGCTGCTATGTGGCCACAGCCACGAAGTTGGGCCGCCGCCGGAACGCCACCGTAGCGCCGAAGTCGGGACTGCCGCCGGAACGCTGGAACGCCGCCACAACTCCAAAGTCGAGTCGCCGTCGCCATCGGAATGCCGCCACAGCCCCGAGGCCGCCAGCTCCGCCATTAGGCCTAAGCGCAGACGGAGACGGAGACGGAGATGGGGTATACGACAAGAAAAAGTCGCATCCCCCCTAAGGAAGAGACCAAAACCATGCTTCTCCCAATCCCCCCCACACATACACAACCTAATAAACTAAAATTAACTAAAACAGGGCAAAAGAAAACGAAAAAAAAAAGAAAAAACAGACGGACTGCAGGCGAGCCGCAGCTGCTAAGGCAGCGCCTCCAGCTCTAAACCTTTCCTATGCATGTATCTGATCAAATGTTTTTAAAATGTTGTTATTGTACCTGCCTCAAGTACTTCTACTGGCAGCTCAGTCTATATATCCAGCACTCTCGTAGTGAAAATGTTTCCCCTCGGCTACCTATTAAATATTTCCCCTCTCACTTTAAACTTATGTCCTCTGCTTCACATTTCCCCTACTCTAGGTAAAAGTTTCTGTGCATTCACCGAGAACATTTATTTAATGATTTGGAAAACCTGTAGGATATCACAGATGTTGTGATGCCTTCTATGACATACAGTTAACAAACAAATAAAGACAAGCAAAGTGCTGGGAAAAAAAGACAAAAGAATATGCCTGAAATCTGAAAGAAACAAGAATGCTGAAAATACCAATGGATCAGGCAACATCTATAGAGAGAGAAAATCTGGATTAATGTTACCATCAGATGATCCTATATAATTTCTGATACAAAGAGGAAAGGGTGAAATTGTTGGATTCAATATTAAGTTCCAAGTGTTGCACGGCAGGCGGTCATGGTGGCGCAGCAGTAGAGTTGCTGCCTTACAGCCCTTGCAGCGCTGGAGATTCGGGTTCGATCACAACTACCGGTGCTGTCTGTACGGAGTTTGTACATTCTCCCCCGTGATCGTGTGGGTTTTCTCCCAGATCTTCGTTTTCTCCCACACTCCAAAGGTGTACAGGTATGCAGGTTATTGGATTGGTGCATGTGTAAATTGTCCCTAGTGTGTGTAGGATAATGTTGGTGTGTGGGGATCGCTGGTCAGTGCGGACTCGGTAGGCCACACTGTATCTCTAAACTAATCTAAAAAAAATGTGCTTGGGTGGAAGATGAAGTAATCTTCCTCAAGCATTTGTTGAGCTTCGTGGGAGCAGCGTAGTAGATCAGAATGTCAATGAGTTCAGAGTGGGAGAACTAAAGTGTCAGAGTCACCCTTGCAGGATTAACAACAACTACAACAACACAATCACACTGCTGAACTCAGAGTCCCGACGATAGATTTCTCTGATCCCTCCGTCCCCTTTGTTTAATCATTCTGTATTTCCTGATTATTCCTAATCTTCCCTCTTTCTATTTTTTTTGTTTTTCTTTATGTACAACTACTACGGACTGACGCAAAACTGCATTTCGTTGTACTGATACTTGTATTTGTGCGATGACATTAAAGTTGAATTGAATTGAATTGAATTGAACAGACATATTTTGGAAATAAGTCACCTAACTTTCCTTTCGCGCGTCACTGCCTATGTCACAACCCACTATGCGCGCATCACGTGCGTGTCAAGATGCGCGCATCATGCGTCACAACGCGTAAATGATGTTGCGTAAATTACGCACAAATGGTGGCCAAGTGGGACAGGCCCTTAAAGGTTTCGTGGTTGATCGTCTATCAAATATGGAATGGAAAAGTCACATATTTTTAAAAAGCAAGTCATTTCAAAAGCACTGGTGTGGAATTAATTACACATTCTTGGAATAAACACGATATGGGTAAAGAAACTTGTCAAATGGAGTGGGAGGAGGTGTAGATAAATAACTGTGGGAGTCTGTGGATGTAATGGATATTGTTTGCTGGCATATCATCTTACACAGAAACACAGAAGACAATAGAAGAAAATCCAAATATAAGCCAGGTAACAGCAAATATAAACCCGGTAGGGGTAAATACAAGCCGGATATAAATACGAGCAGGGTGGAAAGCGGCAACAAAAGTAATGACGTTTTAATAACATTTTTGAACTTTTAATGTAAGGTGCCACAAAATATTTGCTTATGAAAATAAATTATGGCTATATTTCTCACTTCTTTACAACTTTAGTGCAGTTTTTTAAGTATTATGTGGTTGGAAATGGAAGGCCATGCTTTTTCAGCTCAGTCTCCTGACATTATTTCCAAAGTGCTATGACTTAGTTCCACAGTGACAAGTCACTTTCTTCCAGGAAGTGATTGAAAACAGTTTGGATGACAGAAAATTACCTGGTTGCTGAAATTAGGCAATCTTTTCTGAAAAGTCATAAGTCTGAATAGCATTCCAAATAACCACACTGCAAAAACGTCATAAATCAGTTAGTTTATTGCCTCTTCACTAGATGCATGAACCTCGGGTGAATTTAACAGTGCATAAGCAATTTTATAAGTACTGCTTACAACTCAACCTTTAGCTTGGCAAAAGTTTACTTTTTAACTAGACTTATATTTCACAGATCATTATTGTGAGCACTTAAATATTATGTGCCCCCTTGACCTGATGAAGAGACATCGGGGTCCCATTATGTTTTGTGCCGCTATGCCTGTGCGTTTTGAATGTTCTATTCTTCTGCCCTCAATTTCAAGCATTGAATGGTTCCATTACAATATTTTTGCTCCAAAGATAAATTTTTCTTTGCGAATGATCTAAAAGAAAGATTCACACTGCCATCTTTAAGAAAACAGTTTGGATCAAGAATAATCACAAATCCAAAATTGTGAAATGTCCAGACATTGACCCAAACATTGAGATTGTTGGCGGGTGAGGTAAAGAGCTTGGGTGTGAAGTCAAACAGTTATTGGGACAGATGTAGGGAATGAGATTGCCACGTAGTCAACGTTAATGGGGTACCGCAAGGTTCAGTTCTGGGACCCCAGCTATTTACGATATATATTAATGATTTGGACGAGGGAATTGAATGCAACATCTCCAAGTTTGCAGATGACACGAAGCTGGGGGGCAGTGTTGTCTGTGAGGAGGATGCTAGGAGGCTGCAAGGTGACTTGGATAGGCTGGGTGAGTGGGCAAATGCATGGCAGATGCAGTATAATGTGGACAAATGTGAGGTTATCCACTTTGGTGGTAAAAACAGGAAAGTAGATTATTATCTGAATGTTGGCCGATAAGGAAAGGGGGAGATGCAACGAGACCTGGGTGTCATGGTACACCAGTCATTAAAAGTAGGCATGCAGGTGCAGCAGGCAGTGAAGAAGGCGAATGGTATGTTAGCATTCATAGCAAAACGATTTGAGTATAGGAGCAGGGAGGTTCTACTGCAGTTGTACAGGGTCTTGGTGAGACCACACTTGGAGTATTGTGTACAGTTTTGGTCTCCTAATCTGAGGAAAGACATTCTTGCCATAGAGGGAGTACAGAGAAGGTTCACCAGACTGATTCCTGGGAAGTCAGGACTTTCATATGAAGAAAGACTGGATAGACTCGGTTTGTACTCGCTAGAATTTAGAAGATTGAGGGGGGATCTTATAGAAACTTACACAATTCTTAAGGGGTTGGGCAGGCTAGATGCAGGAAGATTGTTCCCAGTGTTGGGGAAGTCCAGAACAAGGGGTCACAGTTTAAGGATAAGGGGGAAATCTTTTAGGACCGAGATGAGGAAAACATTTTTCACACAGAGAGTGGTGAATCTCTGGAATTCTCTCCCGCAGAAGGTAGTTGAGGCCAGTTCATTGACTATATTTAAGAGGGAGTTAGATGTGGCCCTTGTGGCTAAAGGGATCAGGGGGTATGGAGAGAAGGCAGGTACAGGATACTGAGTTGGATGATCAGCCATGAGCATATTGAATGGCGGTGCAGGCTCAAAGGGCCGAATGGCCTACTCCTGCACCTATTTTCTATGTTTCTATGTTAAAATGTGAATGGCTTCACTGTAAGACTTCTGAAGCAGGGCTGTAAGACTGCTGTGTTGTGCAGGGACACGCATACCTATGCATTTCTAATGTAGTCTATGAGTTATTTTAAATGGATAAGTAATGTCTGTGAGATTAGATTAGAATATGTCAACACTGTTAACAAGACAAATGATATTGAGACAGCCACACCTCCCAATATCCAAAATATAGAAATTAACACTCTATTGAATGAGAGTATTGGAATTGAGCCTAATCACCTTGAACTACAAGGAAATCAGGCCATACGTACTTGGCACTCAATGTAATTCTCAAGACAGCTGTATCTTGATACAGTTGTAAGTCATTATTAAAGCTAGATGTTGAACTTGCGCCTGAATCAAGTAGAAGTCACTGTTGAAGGGATAACGACCCAACGCTGCGACAGTAATGGGAAATCAGTTTACTGGAGTTGGTCCAAGCTACAGTTTGAAAATAACAAGCGCTAGGAGCTTTGACAGGTTCCAACCCAAAGGGTAAAGAGGGTTAAATGGTTGTGATTGAGTTAGTGAAAAGTAGTTAACTCCCCGAGCACTAAGGAATAACCACAGCAGGTACACCGGATAGGCTGTATTCTACAAGCTTACAAACATCTGGAAATAAATCACGGTTACTCAAGACAAAGCCCAGAACAATTAGCGGACTGTGTCAAAAAAAAATCCAAAAGGAAAACTAGAAAGTCATTGGCTCGTTATGGCAAAGAGAGAAAATGTATAAAACATAAAGATCAATAAAAACTGTGAGATCAATGAAGAATTCTACGTTTCTTTTGATGTCTTTAAGTTACGATGCAGAGTTACAGACATTTCACCCTCGAATTAAGCTCCAAAAGGCATCAGGGGAGCAGTGGAGCAGACATGTGAAATGAATAGCTGCAAAGTTAACCATGCACAATACAAGAAAGAAGCAGTCATACACATACAAAAATACTGGCAGTCCTCAGCTGGTGAAGCAGCATCTGTGGCAAGAGATGTCAGGCTGTTATTCATTGACTACAGCTCGGCATTTAATACAATCATCCCCTCCAAGCTGGTTACCAAGCTCTCAGCTCTGGGTCTCTGCGCATCCCACTGCAATTGGATACCTAACTTCCT
This sequence comes from Leucoraja erinaceus, assembly GCF_028641065.1. Classification (NCBI taxonomy): domain Eukaryota; kingdom Metazoa; phylum Chordata; class Chondrichthyes; order Rajiformes; family Rajidae; genus Leucoraja; species Leucoraja erinaceus. The sequence goes on along the minus strand of NC_073378.1, from coordinate 54,558,528 downwards.
CATCCACAGACCACAGACTGTTCGTATTGGTGGAAATGTGTCAGCCTCGATAACAATCAGCACGGGAGCACCTCAAGATGCGTGCTCAGCCCCCTGCTCCACTCACTCTATACTCATGACTGTGTAGCCGGTCATAGTGCAAACTCCATCATCAAGTTCGCTGACGACACCACTGTTGTGGGAAGTATGTCAGAGTAGAGAAGAGAGATCGACCGACCGACTGACCAAATGGTGCCAGCAACAAAACCAAGGAACTGATTGTGGACTTTGGAAGGGGTAGGATGGGGACCCATAGTCCCGTTTATATCAACAGGACGATGATGAAAAGGGTCAAGAGCTTCAAATTCCAGGGCGTGCACATCTCTGAAGATTTCTCCTGGTCCGAGAACACTGATGCAATTATAAAGAAAGCACATCAGCGTCTCTACTTCCTGAGAAGATTACGGAGAGTTGGTATGTCAAGGAGGACTCACTCTAACTTCTACAAGTGCACAGTAGAGAGCATGCTGACCGGTTGCATCGTGGCTTGGTTCGGCAACTTGAGCGCCCAGGAGCGGAAAAGACTGCAAAAAGTAATAAACACTGCCCAGTCCATCATCGGCTCTGACCTCCCTACCTTCGAGGGGATCTATAGGAGTCGCTGCCTCAAAAAGGCTGGCAGCATCATCAAGGACCCACACCATCCTAGCCACACACTCATCTACTCGCTACCTTCAGGTAGAAGGTACATGAGCCTGAGGACTGCAACATCCAGGTTCAGGAATAGCTACTTCCCCACAGCCATCAGGCTATTAAACTCAACTGAAACAAAACTCTGAACATTAATACATTATCTGTTTATTTGCACCTGATCTGTTTATTTATTCATATATGTATACATTTATATAATGGTATATGGACACACTGATTTGTTCTGTATTCATGCCTACCATATTCTGTTGTGCTGAAGCAAAGCAAGAATTTCATTGTCCTATCTGGGACACATCACAATAAACTATCTTGAATCTTGAAGAGAAACCAGTCAATAAGATCAACGACTGGGGAGAAGTAGAGAATTTACAGTTTTCAAAGCATAGTAGGTGGATGGGGAAGTGTGTGAAAGGCAAAAGAGATGGGATAGGACAAGATCAGATGTTAAGGAGCATCAGGGATGACCATTAACAAGACATTTTTTAGGAGATGAGGTTAGAAAGGGAATATGGGGAACAATATGGGGAAATATGAGAGAATACCCGATCGTCACCTATTTATTTTCTCCAGAGATGCTGCCTGATTTGCCGAGTTACTGACATTTTGTGTTTATCATCGGTGTAAACCAGCAACTGCAGTTCCTTCCTACACATCCTCCCACCCTGCCTCCTGCAAGGACACCACTGCTTTATTCCAGTGTTTTCATCGCTGTTGCGTACATTCCAATGCATAGGATAAAGATAGCCATAGACGTCAATCAGCAAGCATTGGCGACAAAACATTCTCCACTATAATTATCAACACCAGTGCATGCCAAGATGCGCTGTCAGCCACTACTCACGGCTGCACAGGACTTTGTTCTAACTCTTTTTACCAGTTAGCAGATAACATCACCACAATGGGCAGGACCTTGAACAATGAGACAGAACACAAGAAGGAGATGGAGAACATAGTGATGTGGTATTAAGACAACAACCACTCCCTCAATGCCAGTAAGGAGGAGCTAGATTCTGACCAGGAGATGAGGTTATGATGAGGACATGCCGAGCTAAGGGGCTGTCCCACCTGGGCGACCTAATAGGCGAGTTTAAAAGAGTTTAGGAGAGATTGTAAAAATGTCATGTTGAAGACCTCCTTCGACTATGCAGCAGACCTCCTTTAACTATGTTGAAGACTAGCTTCGACTAGCAACGACTAGCTACGACTAACTTCGGGAAAACTGGACACCAAATAGTGGAGAGTGAAGACAACCTCCTTCGATCTCCTTCGACCTCCCTTCGACTATGATGAAGACTATCTACGACTACCTTTGACCACCCTTGATTATGTACGACTAAAATGCCGACCTACTACAACTAAACCTACGAGTAAAAAAAATATAGATTTTTTCCATGGCGACCTTTTTTTACTCGCGTGCATTTTTCAACAGGGCGACCTAATCCGCGAGTTCTGCCGAGTTTGCCCTTGACATACTCGCAGTATGGTCGACACGAGGTCGTAGGGGGTCTTCATAACTCTCCTTCATGCTCGAGAGCAGTCCTCGTGTACTCGAGGCCTCAGCTAGGTCGTGGCGTTGTTTTCAATATGTTAAAAAATGCCCGCGAGTAAATAAAGGTTGCGTTATGTTGCCTTACATTAGAGACCCGCCGGCGATAGCCAAATACGAGGGATTGGGGGCTCTCCTGTTACACACCTTCGGGCTCAGCCGCCGAGACAGGGCGGCGAAGATCCTTCACATGGATGGAATCAGCGATCCCCAGCACCTCGTGGAGAGAACCGATGAGCTATGGAGCACCAGATTCATAGGGATTCTCACCGTTCACCCTACTAGAGACTTGTACCTCGACGTTCATGTTGGACATGGGTGGCAGGAGGAGTTCATCTACATCAGCTGCCTTAAGCCAGCACACGTCGACGAGGATAGCCCGGTGGCGGTGGCCACTCCGCGGCGTAGAGGGCGTCCCCCGGCCGTTTTGCCGCCCTCTGCACCTGTTACACCCAGTTATGTTTCACTGGTCCTCTCTGTTATGCCCGTCCCACGTTCACGTGTGTCGCGCCCCTCCAGTTCTGTTTTGCATATGTTACGCTCGCCCCGCGACCTCGAACTACGCGTTCCGGTCGAACCATCCGGTTACCCATGCATTTCCGTACCATGGATACTGGGGTGGCCATGCAGCGGCGCCTGCTGGCGCATGCAGGTATCGAACCGGCTTTCGGAAGCTGCAGTCACGTGACTCGGGAGGGGCTGCTGTTTTTGCGCGGTTTTCGCTTTCGCGTGGTGGCAAGTCGCATTTGTGCAGAGCTGTTGACCATAAAACGATTTCGTAATAACATCTGTTTAAATCAACTGGTCGTCATCTCTGCACCGCTAAAGCACTATAATTGTTGACACAAAGATGATGGAACCTTGAGCAAAACAACAAATGCTGGAGTAACTAAGCAGGTCGGGCAGTACCTTTGGAGCAAATGGGCAGGTGATGTTTTGGGTTGCAACCCTTCTTCATACTGGTTGTAGTTTAGGGGGAAAGCTGGAAAAGAGAAGTGGAGGTAGGACTAACCCTGGACAATGATAGGTGGGTATTGGCAAAGGGGGTTAATTAATAGATTGATGGCTGGAGATGAAAAGTAGTAAGATAAGGAGAAAAGAAGAGTGAAATGTAAAGCTAGAGGGAGGCTATAGGTGGAAATGGGTGTGCAACGTGGGAGGGAGTGGTGACACAGGAAAGCGACGTGGGGAGGGTAGGGAAGGTATTGAAATTGGAGTCTATAATTATAGCAAGGGAAGAGAGTGCCGGCATAGCTCAGCAGATCAGGCAGCACAGTGACCAAGTGGACCAGAAACACAGGTTCAATCCTGACTACGGGTGCTGTCTGTAGGAAGTTTGTACGTTCTTCCTGAGACTGTATGGGGTTTCTCTGTTACATCCCACACTCCAAAGACGTACAGGTTTGTGGGTTAATTGGCTTTTGTAAATTGTAATTGCCCCTAGTGTGTATGATAGCGATGGTATATGGGGTGATCACTGATTGGCTCAATGGGCCTGATGCCACGCTGTATCTCCAAACTCGAAAATCTAAAGTAATGGAGAACATGGATAGGTGATGTTTTGGGTCAGGACCCTTCTTTAGGCATTATAGTAAGAATATTATAGCATTCATACATTTCTGTTGAGTATAATGCCAATACATGTGCTTGAAATACTTTTAATGACAGTTAAATTAGGATACAGCTTGTAAAAATGAAATGTATGGTTAAGATAGTGTGCATTGGGTGGCATAGTGGTGCAGCGCCAGGCACCCTGATTCGATCCTGCCAAAGGGTGCTGTCACTACGTAGTTTGTACGTTCTCCCTGTGACTGCATGGGTTTTCTCCTGCTATTCCTGTTTCCTCCCACACTCCAAAGACGTACAGGTTTGTTGGTTAATTGGCTTTGGTTAAATTGTAAATTGTCTCTGGTGTGCAGGATAGTGCTAGTGTACGGGGTGAACGCTGGTCAGCGCGGACTTGATGCGCCGAAGGACATGTTTCTGGACTTTATCTCTAAAATACATCACAAGCACTGTGTACGTTTTGGGCTCACTGTCATAGTTATGGAATCATACAGCATGTAAACAACCACCTTAGACCACCAAGTCAATGCCGGACAGATTTGTCTGCATTAAATATTCAACTTCCCCAGTGTGGTCCATATCGGTCCATCTGGAACCCAATGCATTTAATCCATGTTGGAATATAAAGCAGGTACTCCTGGCCTGACAGCTCCCCCTCATCCTCTGCAGCTAGATTTGCAACATTAAACACAACACACCAATGGTGCTAAAACATTGCATGTGAAATCAGCTGTGACGCAAGTGTGTGTATAATCTGCCAAAACACTGAAACTGTTGCAACATAAAGCTCCAGAGCCTAAAGAAACAGTTTTCTGTCAGTTGACAAAAAATAATCACAGAACTCTTTGTGACTCCAACAAAGTTTGAAGCTAGTAAATTTGCAAATTGCAATGAAACTGTCTGGAGGTCTAATAGCTTGTACATGAGGAAGCCTAGTTCACACAATACCACAGAAGGGTGTGGAGCCCAAGGCAATGGACATTTTTAACGCAAAGATACATAGATCCAGGATTAGTATGGGTGTCAGGGGTTATGGGTTATGACTCGATGGGCCAAATGGCCTAATTCTGCTCCTACCCCTTACGAACATTGATCATTGTAGTGAATGGAGCTTAATTGTAAATAATAAGTATTCCAACCTTTAAGCGAGAATAAACTGGTGGGTAAGAGCAGCACGGTGGCACAGCTGGTGGAGCTGCTGCCTCACAGATCAGAGACCAGAGTTCAATCCTGACCTCGAGTGCTGTATGTGTGGATTATTCACATTCTCCCTGTGACCCAGTGGGTTTCCTCTAGGTGCTCCGGTTTCTTCCACATCCCAAATATATGCGGCTTTATAGGTTCATTGGCCTCTGTAAATTTACCCCTAGTGTGGAGGGAGTGGATAAGAAAGTGGGATAACAGAACTAGTGTGAACTGTGATCGATGGTTGACATGTATTCGGTGGGACAAAGGTCCTATTTCCATGCTGTATATCTAAACTAAAGTAATGATTTTTTGAGTCTGAAGAAGGGTCCCGACGTCACCTATCCATGCTCTCCAGAGATGCTGCCTGACCCGCTGAGTTACTCCAGCATTTTGTATCTATCTTTGGAATAAACCAGCATCTGTAGTTCTTTTTTATTATATTAAACTAAAGACTTAATTGAGTTATGATGCAGTTCTCCCAGTGTGGCTTTATGGCTAACTTATGGTCTCAGAATAACTCTGCAAACAGCTCTGTCCCTAGCACAACCTTTTCTTTCTACTCTATCAAAGCTATCATCCCAAAGTCACTGCATTCTGGTATAATGTCTCTATAGCACAAATTAGACTTTACTTTAGAGATACAGCACGGAAACAGGCTCTTCAGCCCATGGAGCCAGTGCTGAGCAGCGATCAATTCTTATACTATAACAATCCTACACACTCGTGCTAATTTACAATTTTACCAAAGCCAATTAACCTACAAACCAACCAATATGTCTTTGGGTTTAAGAGGGAACTGCAGATGCTGGAGAATCGAAGGTTACACAAAAAAGCTGGAGAAACTCAGCGGGTGCAGCAGCATCTATGTTAAGAAGAAGGGTTTCGGCCCAAAACGTTGCCTATTTCCTTCGCTCCATAGATGCTGCCCGCTGAGTTTCTCCAGCTTTTTTGTGTAACCTCCAATATGTCTTTGGGGTGTGTGTGGAAACCGGAGCACTTAACCCTTAAGAACACAGGGAGAACGTACAAACTCCACACAGATAGCACCGTGGTCAGGATCAAACTCAAGTCTCTGGCGCAGTAATGCAGCAGTTCTGCTGCCCCATGTGCCGCCCTCTTTTGATTGCAATCGCATTTGAATTTAATGATACTCTGAGTTCCACCTCAGTTTATTCAAATGATTTATGATGTTTAAAAGCAGTAAATCCACAAGTTACACTTACACTTTGTAGCAGAATATTTCTTGACGCAGACAGCTCCCACTCAAATTGAGTGTTCGCTTTAATCTTTTGTTCTCTTCTTTGAAATAAAAGCCGAATGCGCAAACAAGATTTGGGAATAATGAGTCAACATCTCCTCCACCTCCAAAGATTGGAAATAACACCCAATTCATCATCTCTCACTCTAGAAACAGTCAACACTACTCAAACAATTGTCAAGTAAATGCTTCTGTTTTGTGAATACAAATTGAAATTCCAAAAACAGCTTTCTACCTTGTCTCATCTATCCTTTTAACTGAACCGTTTAGCTTCCAGCAAACACATGTTTTTTTTTTTTAACCCAAATACTACATTGGCTCATCTCAATCTTCAATTTAAATATTCTTGCTTATTTTCGTGTTCTCCAGGGGGCTTTCACTGCTGCTTAGGACGTAGTTCTAACTATGACAGTTACTCACCCATACCTTATCCATTTGAAGCTGTTAACAACGCATTTAAAGCTGTTAACAATGCATTATCTGAAAGCAAGTCTCATTACAGCAACGCCTGATAACATCCTCTGCTGATGTCCACATAAACAAAGCATGCTGAGCAGCCTTCAGAAGTGGCATTCTCAGGCATTTGTCACACTATAAGCACTGGGTTGGTGGGATGGGCCGAATATTAACTGAAAAAATAATAAAAAGGATGTACTTTTAGAAAGGAGATGAGGAGGAATTTATTTTGTCAGAAGGTTGTGAATCTGTGGAATTCGTTGCCACAGACGGCTGCAGAGACCAAGTTATTGGGTATTTTTAAGGCGAGGATTGACAGATACTTGATTGGTGAGGATGTCATGGGTTATGGGGAAATGGCAGGGGAATGGGGTTGAGAGGGAAACATAGATCAACCATGATTGAATGGCGGAGTAGACTCGATGGACCACATAGAAACATAGAAAATAGGTGCCGGAGTAGGCCATTTGGCCCTTGGAGCCTGCAATATGATCATGGCTGATCATCCAACTCAGTATCCTGTACCTGCCTTCTCTCGATACCCCCTGATACCTTTAGCCACAAGGGCCACATCTAACTCCCTCTTAAATATAGCCAATGAACTGGCCTCAACTACCTCCTGTGGCAGAGAATTCCAGAGATTCACCACTCTCTGTGTGAAAAATGTTTTTCTCATCTCGGTCCTAAAAGATTTCCCCCTTATCTTTAAACTGTAACCCCTTGTTCTGGACTTCCCCAAAATTGGGAACAATCTGCCTGCATCTAGCCTGTCCAACCCCTTAAGAATTTTGTACGTTTCCATAAGATCCCCCCTCAATCTTCTAAATTCTAGCGAGTACAAGTCGAGTCTATCCAGTCTTTCTTCACATGAAGAAATATGGTCTACTTCTGCTCCTTATGACTGATGAACATTTGAACAACAGAACTTGAGCACTGGAATCAAACCTGGCATCTTCTCTTTATTTGCTATGTTAAAAAACATCTACCAAAATACGACTTTGAAAAAATGGTACAACCTGTCCCACGGCATCCGAATCCTCTGCTCTACGGGACTTCACTGGAGCACTACAAACACGCATCCCACTCTCACCAAACCTGTCAAGTGTCTTACTAAAGTTAATATAGACAATATCTAACACCCCGCCTTCATTAATCTTCTTTAGTACGTCCACAAAAAAATCTAATTAGTGAAACAGAATTTATCTTCACACAGCCCTACTGATTATCCCCAGTCAACCCCACCTTTCAAAATATACATAACTCCTGGCCCTTTGAATATTCTCCATTTGTTCCCGCATGAAATAGTTGTCAGCTACTTTAACACAACCTTGATCCTAACATGGATTCACACAATTCATCCTCCAACCAGTATGAATGCTATTGCAGCCAGAAAACCTGGTAAATCAAAAACTACACGGCAGTTTTACGGTGAGTGGATCAAAGTTTACAGGAGATGTACAGAGCAGGTTTATTTTCCAAAGAGGATGGTGAGTGCCTGGATCTCGCTGCTGGGGATGGTGGTGGAGGTTCATACAATAGTGGCATTTAAGAGGCTTTTGCAGAGGCAGAGAATGGGGGGGATATGGATGATGTGCAGACAGATAAAGAGTTGGTGTTGGTATCATGTTCAGCACAACATTGTGGGCCCAAGGGCCTGTTCTTGTGCTGTACTGTCCATATTCTTGATCCGAATGATTCACCGAATTGCATTTCAATTCACCGCACAGCAACTCAATGTTGGGGAAATCTATTCTGGTTGCAGTACATCTTAGTATTGACGTGAAGCACTCAATGAACAATGTGACTGCAGTCCTTGGCTCCAGTATCATGGAGAAGTCTGCAATGCTTTCAAAGTTACTGCTTGACAAGAGAAAGGAAAGTAGTCAGCTCTCCCTTAGCAGAAGCAACCAATGACTTTCCTTGGGTAATGATAGACAGAAAACTGTGAGCTGTTGCAATTATCCAGTTCTAGTTGAAAAGGAGCTTGCTGCCTAAAAGTTATGTTCTGATTGACTGAAAGATACAGCGTGGAAAAGGCCCTTCTGGCCACAGAGTTCATGCCAACCATCGATCATCCGTTAATACCAGTTCCATATTATCACACTTTCTCATCCACTCCGTACATACGAGGGACAATTTCACAGTGGCCAATTAATCTGCAAACCCACATGTCTTTGAGATGTGGGAGGAAACCGGAGCACCTGGAGGAATCCCACACAGTCACAGATAGAAGGTGCAAACTCCACACAGACAACAGCGGAGGTCAAGATTGAACCTGGGTCTCTGCCACGGTGAGGCAGTGATTTTGTCAACTACACCACTGTGCAAGTTCATGGCAGAATCGCCTTATCAACCCCCAGCAAACGTTCAGCTGGTGAAAAATTTCAGTGAAGCACAGAGCACACTCCTCCTTGCTGAAGATCGGATGTCAGAAATGCTTCCTGAAAACACTGGGTAGATACCATTTCCTGTTGAAATCTTTTCCCCATCTTCCCATCAGATTGAATATAGAACAGTACAGCACAGAAACAGGCCGTTCAGCCCACAATGACAGTGCCAAAACAACAACAGTGATTGGGCTGATCACCAACGGTGATGAAACAAACTACAGGGCGCAGTTGCAGAACCTGGTGGACTGGTGCACACGTAACAACTTGTCACTAAACACCTCCAAGACCAAGGAGCTGATTATTGACTTCAGGAGGTCCCATAATGGAGAATACGCCCCAATCTCCATTTACGGGGAAAGTGTGGAGAGAGTGTCCAGCTTTAAGTTTCTGGGCACTCACATTTCAGAGGACCTCACATGGTCCACCAACACCACTGCGCTGGTCAAGAAGGCACAGCAACGACTGTTCTTCCTGAGGACATTAAAAAAGACTGGGCTGCCCCCAACAGCTGCTGACAATGTTTTACCGCTGCACCACAGAGAGCATATTAACGTATGGCATCTCTGTGTGGTATCTCAGCTGCACGGAGGCGGAGAGGAGAGCTCTTCAGCGCGTCGTCCACAGAGCGCAGAGGATCATTGGGACAGAGCTACCAGCCTTGGAGGGCATCTACCACACACGGTGCCTCAGGAAGGCTGCCAGCATCCATAAAGACTCATCACACCCCTGTAACGGTCTGTTCGAACTACTTCCCTCCGGCAGACGTTACGCCCGAACCTCCAGACTCAGAAACAGCTTTATTCCAAGAGCTATAACGGCTCTGAACCGGCCCTGCTGAGTGCCCCCCCATCCCCCCTGGACTGTCTCCCTCGGATGGTCACGACACACAGCTCAACAGACAGACTCAACAGTGCTATTCAAGAGCTCCCCAGACAGGTACTTGTGCATGCACAGAATGGAGGGACAGCAGCTTGCGTTTCCCTGTGTGTCGTCTGCTCATTCTCCTTCAAGCATGTCAGAGATCAGCTGGCTTGAGTGGAGGACTTGCTGTCAGGACAAGGTCTTTTAGTATTGGTCACAACAGTCCCCACAAGCTTAACTTTAAATAACTCTAAACACCAGAGAACATTTATGCAATCTTGTTGTCAACTTGCAGAAACCAAGCAGCAACTTTATTAAAAGTAGATCATTACTCCATAAAACAGTTTAATTGTTCAAGCTTTCACCGAATTTAATGGTATAATCACTATGTAAAATCGTCCACGTACCAGCATAAAGAGTTAACAAAGCAGGGAGTGTATTTAATCCTTTCATTATAGATTGGACATCTAAGTAGTTAAGAGTGATAACCTGACAGGTTTATTATTAAGAATAGAATTTGCATATGAGAAAAACACTTTTAAAACTTCATCTATCTGTGGGCAATGTGGTTTTAAATTGCTGAAAATTATTCAATAAAAAACTAACCATTTAGTACGCATTTGCTGTAAGCTTTAATTAAATAGATTTTTTTTGAATATTTAAGATGTATCTAAAATAAACAAATATAAATACGACATCACCATCTATCTATCTATTATAATGTGTGTGTGTGTGTGTGTGTGTGTGTGTGTGTGTGTGTGTGTGTGTGTGTGTGTGTGTGTGTGTGTGTGTGTGTGTGTGTGTATATGTGTGTGTGCGTGTGTGTGTATATATGTGTGTGTGTGTGTGTGTGTGTGTGTGTGTGTGTGTGTGTGTGTTGTGTGTGGTAGAGGTTTACCTCATGATTTCGAAAATCCCCTCATCTGACATTTTGATTCATTATTTCCCGGGTTTTTTCCGAAAATTGTTCACTAATCTGACATATTTTTAAAATCTAATGCGCTGAAGCGAGCTGGATGACATCACAATGCCTCTGACCCTCTCGGCAAGCTGCGCAGAATTTTTAATGCGCTGCCTGCTGGGCACTGTTTTCCAGGAGTGACGTCACCACCCTCCTCTTCCCTCCTCTCGCCTCCTCTCTCCTCCTCCCTTCCCCCTCTCCCCCTCCTCTCTCTTCGTCCCTTCCCCATCACCCCCTCCCCCACCTCCCTCCCCCCCCCCCCTTCCCCCCACCCCTCCTCTCTACCCCCTCCTCTCTCCTCTCCTCTCACCCCTCTCTCCCCTCCCCATCAACCCTCTCCCCACTTCCTCCACCCCCTCTACCCCTCCCCCCCCCTCCATCTTTCCTTTTCTCTGCCCCACTTTTTCTGCCCCTCTCTCTCTCTCTCTCTCTGCCCCCTCTCTCTACCCCCCCCCTCTCTCTCTCCCGTCATGTCTCTCTGCCCCTCGAGATAGGGTGGGGATAGGGTAAAGGAGCCAATGAATAATATTAATTTAATATCAAGGGGGATGGTTTGTTTGTGGGTGGGGGGGTGGTTAGTGTGTGTGTGTGTGTGTGTGTGTTAGTGTGTGTGTGTGTGTGTGTGTGTGTGTGTGTGTGTGTGTGTGTGTGTGTGTGTGTGTGTGTGTGTGTGTGTGTGTGTGTTGTGTGTGTGTGTGTGTGTGTGTGTGTGTGTGTGTGTGTGTGTGTGTGTGTGTGTGTGTGGGTGGAGGAACTATCGCATTTTTATCAGTATTTACAACTATAACATAAATGAGGGGAACAGATAGGAGAGCATTTTTTGCTTTGCCTTTGTGTACTGACCGCCTAAACAATGTAACAACAAAAGAAAAGACATTAACTTAATCTCATTGTATATTTATAATGCTTGTAAAATTCAAGCTGAATTGGGATGCATGTTACACAGATGATTGAAATTTTTATTTATTTTTTAATATTTTTATTAGAAGTGATGTACAATAATATGTCATAAATAACATATTACATTTCATGTACAACTTCTTATTTTAAATTTAATAGTAGAAAAAAAACAGTAAGAAAATCAACAAATATAGATAGAGAATATTATATAGCTCGAAAAAGGAAAGAAGAAGGTGATGTGAAATAAGCAGAAAGAGAAAGAATAGAGGAGAAAGAAAGAGAAAAGGAAAAAAAAAGAGAGAGAAATTGAAAGGGATAGATATGCCTCCTTCGTATCTTTACCCACCCTTCACCCTGTTATGACACAATTAATTTCTAAGGTTGTGTTGCACCACGTGCTTGTAATAAGTCGATAAATGGAGATCAAATCTTTAAGAATTGGTCTGATTTGCCTGACAGGAGTAATCTCATATCTTCAAGGTGTAACATTTCCGACATGTTTGAAATCCACATTTTGAACGTCGGTGTGGGTGCATTTTCCAGAATTTAAGTATGTTTTTTTTTATAAGAAATTTCAAACTATTTTCTTTATAGAGAGATTTTTTTTGGTTGTTTTATTTAATATTAATGGTACCTTGTTGATATTGCTGATTTTTGTTTTTATGTGGCCCAAATTAAATCTGATCTGCCATACCGTGTTTCTAATTTTAGTTAGATGTGGCCCTTGTGGCTAAAGGGATCAGGGGATATGGAAAGAAGGCAGGGATGGGATACTGAGTTGGATGATCAGCCATGATCATATCGAATGGTGGTGCAGGCTCGAAGGGCCGAATGGCCTACTCCTGCACCTATTTTCTATGTTTCTATGTTTCTATCATTGATGTATATGACAAACAACAGTGGACCCAACACAGATCCGTGAGGCACCCCACTAGTCACCGGCCCCTAACCTGACAAACAGTTATCCACCATTACTCTCTGGTACCTCCCATTCAGCCACTGTTGAATCCATCTTGCTACTCCATTATTAATACCCGACAATTGAACCTTCCATGTGGAACCATGTCAAAGGCCTTACTGAAGTCCATATAGACAACATCCACTGCTTTACCCTCATCAATTTCCCTAGTAACCTCTTCAAAAAATTCAAGAAGATTAGTCAAACATGACCTTCCAGGCACAAATCAATTTTGGCTGTTCCTCATCAGACCCTGTTTATCCAGATGATTATATATATATATCTCTAAGTATCCTTTCCATTAATTTGCCCACCACTGACTTCAAACTAACAGGTCTATAATTGCTAGGTTTATTCTTAGAACCCTCTTTAAACAATGGAACAACATGCGCAGTACGCCAAGACAATAAGTTCATTTTCAGTTGCAGCGAAGTTATGGGTCGGGACAAAGACCAGTTCCAATGCAGAGAGAGTGAGTTACTTTAAATTGATAAATTTAATATTGAGTTCAGAGAACTCCAACATGCTCAGATGGAAGATGGGGTGCTGTTCCTCAAATGTACTTCGGGCAGTTCTGCTTTAACAATATAACCCAATATCCACAATATCACAGTTATAACGATATAACTGTGATAGTACTTCAGTTTTTCTCCCCCTACAGATCTGATGAGCATTTCCACCATTCTCGTTTCGGTTTTGGTTCACCACGTCAGCTCTGACCTGCATTTTACAGCATTCACGCATCTCAAGTTCTGTTATAACTTTGTTTTATAACCATCCTCAAGCTTGAAGTGTCTTTAGTTTTGAAAACAGCTTATCACCAAGGCAACCTAGGCCTTACCGTGTCAGAGATATTCCCATTGATTGCTCTCCCACAGTATCTGCAGTTTAAAGCTACATTGTTTTCTTACATTTTCAATTCTCATGAAGGGTTTTTGACAGAATGTATTTACTTTATTCTCTTTCTACTGACGCTGCCTGATTTTTCCAGATTTTCTGTTATTTTTTGTCCGATTTCCCAAGTTTGCAGTTTTATTTTCAATTACATAAACTGTAAAGTATCTCTGGGTTGTCCAGTACTGTCGATTGCTTTAAAACGGTTCAAAATATAAATCACAGATTTCAACACTTAAAGGAGCAACACTGCTCCTTTATTTTCCAATTTTTAACGGCAGAGGAACAAGAGGAACAAGTTTTAAAGGGAATTTGAGGGGATTTTTTTTTTTTTTTTTTACACAGTGGTTCATAGTGGTGCCAGAGGAGGCAGTGGATGCAGATGCAATCATGATCTTTATGAGACGTGTACTCAAACACTTACATTGGCAAGTCATTGAAGAATGCTGACCGAGTGCAGGAAAATAGGAATAGTGTGGATGGGCACAATGGTCGGCACAAATCCACAGCCCATTTCTGTGCTATACAACTCTAAGAATGATGGTGTAAAGGGGTTGTCCATAAACACATGTGAAGATTATTACACATGGGAAACAGGGTAATTATGCAATGGACGGAGTGCATTATTCTATTATCATCATATTTGCATGTAAATTAAACCATTAACTGCAGTAAATACCTACCCAGATGTTTCCATCTTGATGGTGCGGCTTCCAGTTCCGTCCTTTATCACTGTAAAGTAACCTGTACTGTGTCACCCAGTCCGAACTGCTGTATCTGCCTTGGGTTGCTACGGCAGTGACTTGTTTCCTGTTCCCAAAGTCCAGCTGCAGCCACTGATAATGATCAGAATCCAGAGGTGACCAACCACCAGCACCTGTAAACAGGAAAACATCAATGTCAAAAGATATTCCCCAAAAGTGCTATAAAATGGAAAGTTAGCAACTGCCAGAAAAGTCTTCATTGGTATCCATCTATCGTTATCGCTATCCAGGTACACCTGGATAAGGAAGACACCTACACCAGGCTGCAATTCAAAGATACAGCTCTGCTTTCAATACCATTATCCTATCCAAGCACATCTCCAAACTTGTGGAACTTGGAGTCAACACTCACCTCTGCAAATGGATTCTCGACGTCCTGACCAACAAACCACAATCAGTGAGTATAGATGAAAATCATCCACTACCAGCCCCCTTGCTGGTCATCCACTCTCAGCCCCCTTCTCTGCTTCTTATACACTCATGACTCTGCAGCCAAATACGAATCCAACTCAATGTACAAGTTGGCGGACGACACCACCATAATAGACTGGATATCAAATAATGATGAGACACAGTACAGGAAGGAGATTAAAAACCTTGGAACTAGGTGCCAAGCCAATAATCTCTCCCTCAATGTCAGCAAGACAAAGGAGATTGTGATTGACTTTCGGAAGCAAAACAGTACACACACCCCAGTATACATTGATGGCCCCGAGGTAGAGAAGGTCAAAAGCTTCAAGTTCTTCGGAATAAATATCACCAGCCTGGACCAGCCACAACAAAACTACGGCCAAGACAGCACACCAATGCCTCTACTTGCACTAAATGTTGTGCCCTTTATCTGTGCACTGTGGATGTTTTGTTTTGTGTCTTACCTCTCATTTTTTTAACAATAAGCCACATTTCCCAATCCTTGCACTTGATCTCCACATCCATTCTGACAAGATGCCTCAGGATTTTGTGTTTCAATCAAGTTCCCTCTCACTCCGAGTCTGAAGAAGAATCCCGACCCAAAAAGTTGTCTGTTCATTTCAACTGACCCGCTGAGTTCCTCCACCACTTTGTGTTTCACTTGTACAACTTCTGTCAAGGAGAAGCTATACTTCACCCTCGTTAGACCTCACTTGTACTACGCAGTTGCATCATGGGACCCATACACAAATAAAAACATTTCTTCCATCGAACGTGTCCAAAGACAGGCAGCTCGATTTGTTACTAATACCTATGAGAGAGAAGCGAATGTTACCAAACTTCTGAATTCACTGTGGTGGAACCCCCTCCAAAACAGATGTAAAGCACACCGTCTGACTTGTTTTTGCAAAATGTTAAATGGCCAGTCGACATAGTTTACAAAACCTATACCAAACCCAAACCAATTGGGAGCAGACGAGGGCATTTGATCCAATTTGAGATACCAGCTACCAAGACAGATGTGTACAGCAATTCATTCTTCCCCCGCACAATTAAAGCATGGAATAATCTCCACCCTACCATAGTTACCTAACCAGATGCAACTAAATTTAAGGTAACTCTTTCTTCCCAAAAACCCTTTCTGGCTTAAGTCCTCCCTCCACCACCTCCAGTTTAAATTCCATTTGGAATATTTTGTCAGGATCAAGAAACCAAGATACCAAGGTTCCAACATCTGCAGTATCTTGTTTACTCTCTCACTCTTCTAAACTCCAGCAAATGCAAACTTAACTCAAGGTATCTTTCAATTAAACCGTTCTTGAACAATTTACAATAGATCGACATCCTCTTTTAAATAAGGATATAAGGATACTAAATCTATGTGTAATACTTCAGTAGTATCATAATGCACAACACAAAAGCCTTCTCACTTTTATATTCAATTAATGATGTCTTTGGGAAATCTAAACATAGTACTAAATCAGTTCTTTTTTATCTACAACATATGCTACCTCTTCAAAAAACAGCAATAAATTGGTCAAACAATTTTCCATTCACCTAACCACAGCAATTCTGTCTGATTCTTTGATTATCTAAATATCGACCAATATAAATATTTTAAACTAGGTGGGTAATAAATAGTCCCAGAGAATGTTTTGGGTATTTAATATTTTCTCTATTACAAATTCTCAGCAAACGAGACTGTCGTGTCAGGCTAACTATCTCCCAGGTTGCTATTTTCCAACCCATCAGCTCTTAATTCCACCAATTTGTTCAGTAACATTTGTATTTGTTATCTCCCCCTACCCCCCCCCCCCCCCACCCCCACTTCCAAGTTCTTCCAATACCTGAAATACATCAATTTCTTGGAATTTACTTGTGTCCTCTTTACTAAAGACTGCACCATCTCCAATGCCTCCACATCTTTCTTGTAATGGGAAAATGAGAATTGCACACAATACAATCCTTCTCCTTGGTTAACACCAATACTTAATATACTTTAGTACCTTAGCTTCATCCTCTGACTCCAAGCATACAGTAAATACCCTCCTTAATTCGTAAGTGGCCCAGCCTCCTCCATAGTTCCTTTCTTGGTTTTAATCTCTTTAATCCTACTTTCCAAGGACACTTAAATTCCATATTTTGACCCTCATAATTTCCTGCTTCTGTTTGTTCCTGCATTCTTCATATTCCCCAAAGACGTGTCTGATTCGGTCAGCAAAAACCTGACATATGAGACCTTTTCTCCTTTTCATCAAGTTGACAACCAACTTGGCCATGCAAGGTTCCCTTACTTTACCATCCTTGTATCTCCTCCTTAAAGGCCTGTCCCACTAACGCGACTTTTCTGCCTTCAAGCTCGAGGGCACTCGCCTGAAAAACCTCGAGCTGGATCGACCGTCAAAGGCGGGGTCCAGGGATAGCAGGGGAGCGCTGTCTGAAATTCACACCCACGATGAACAGGAAGGTAAAAGACGGCTGGCACAATGTACGGTAAGTCCTTTTGAGAGAGCGCGGGGGGGGGGGGGGGGGGGGCAGAGAGAAGGGGAGAGAGGGGGATAGGCGGGGGGGGAGAAGGGGGGGGAGAGAAGGGGGAGACACTTTTAAGAAGCCAGGCAATTTATAATGAATTTTAGTGGGCATTTAACATTACTGATCGGTTTTCCTTGGTTCTGAAACTCCAATGAGCCAATTAAAATGCCCGGTCAGCAAAGGAGATTGCCTACGGCTACCTCGACTGCCTAGCGACCCCACTACCACTGCACTACGAGTTCAAAAGAACCACGGCGACCAATTTTTACTCGCGGAAGATTTTTCAGCACGCTGAAGATTTTTCCTCAACCAAACTGAGGCCGCGAGTATGTGGGATCTTCCCACGAGCATGAAGGAGAGTTCCAGTGACCTCCTAGGACCATGCTGCGAGTTTGAGTCGAGCGCAAACTCTTTTAAACTCGCAAATTAGGTTGCCGCATTGGGACAGGCCCTTTACGGGAACATGCCAGTCTCTCAAAAGACATCCACACTTCAACTCCACCTTGTCTACCTCCCTCAACACTCTGCCCCCCCTCAAAACAAGAACCGTAACTTTCAACACATCTTCACCCTGGTACACACCTGCACTTCGTAAACTGAAACAGACTGGTCGCCAACTCGAACGACTTACAAAGAAATCATCTCTCACAGTCCACCTTGAAGCTTACAAACTCCACCTCACTGACTACAAAGATGCCCTCATTGCTGCAAAATCTGCCTACCTCTCCTCCATATTCACCAATCCCTGCCTAAACCACAGAACCCTCTTCTCCACAGTGGGCAACCTCCTCAAGCCTCGAGCCAACACTCTCCCTACCTCTACTCCGGATCTCTGCAACTCATTCCTCCACTTTTTCGCTGATAAAATCAGCACCATCTATCAATCTTTATCCCCTGTACCCGACTCCCCAGCATCTACTCCACCACCTACCAAGGCCCCTCCTTTCAACATCTCCACTGACCTCCTTACCCCTCCTCCACACTGCTTTCTCTCCCAGTTTGATCTGGTCACCCCTATTGAAATCTCCAAACTCATCAGCTCTTCCAAACCCACTACCTGCTCCCTCGACCCTCTCCCCACTCCCCTGTTGAAGTCCTGCCTTCCCAATCTCTGCCCCTACCTCACTAATCTCTTCAACTCCTCATTGTCCCAAGGAATTGTCCCCTCCACTTTCAAAACTGCTGCTGTCACACCAATCTTAAAGAAACCTGGTCTTGATCCCTCCTCTCTCATTAACTACCACCTAATCTCAAACCTCCCCTTTCTTTCAAAAACCCTGGAGCGAATCGTTGCGTCGCAACTTCATTCCCACCTCCTTGCGTATAACCTACTTGAACCCCTCCAATCTGGCTCTCACCCCCTCCGTAGCACAGAAACTGCTCTCCTCAAAGTCCTCAATGACCTCCTCACCTCTGCTGACACTGGTTCCCTCAACATCCTCATCCTCCTCGACCTGAGCGCAGCCTTCGATAAAGTGAACCATAACATCCTGCTCACCAGACTCAAAGACCTCGGCATTGAAGGCTCTGCACTCAGCTGGCTCCGTTCCTACCTTTCCAACAGATCCCACTTCATCTCTTCCACAACCACACCTCTGCTACAGCCACAGTCACTCAAGGCGTTCCCCAAGGCTCCGTACTCGGCCCCCTCCTCTTCATCATCTACATCCTCCCCCTTGGTCAGATACTTTGCTATTTCAATCTGGACTTCCACTGTTACGTCGATGACACCAAATCTACCTTGGCACCAAATCCCCCCACAACCCTCCCCCCCCCCACTCTCCCATATCAACTCCTGTTTGTCAGCTATAAAAACCTGGATGCAACATAATTTCCTCAAACTCAACAGCGATAAGACATAATTCCTCCTCATAGGCTCCAAAGCCACACTCAGCAAAATCAATAACCCCACTCTCACCATCGACGGCACCACTGTCTCCCCATCTCCCCAGGCCCGCAACCTTGGCGTGATCTTTGATTCCACCCTCTCACTTGAGCCTCACATCCGCCATGTCATTAAAACCTCCTTCTTTCATCTCCGCAACATCGCCAAACTCAGACCCTCTCTCACACCTCCCGCTGCTGAAAGCCTCATCCATGCCTTCATCTCCTCCCGACTGGACTATTGCAACTCACTTCTCCTTGGCATCAGCTCCACCTACATCAACCGACTCCAACTGGTCCAGAACGCAGCCGCCCGACTCATCACCCACACCAAATCCTGGCATCACATCACTCCAGTCCTCAAACAACTTCACTGGCTTCCCATCTCCCACCGGATCACCTACAAAATCCTGATCCTCACCTACAAAGCCCTCCACCATCTGGCCCCCCCATATCTCACTGACCTCCTCTCCCCCTATCAACCCTCACGGTCCCTCAGATCCACATCAGCTGGTCTCCTCTCCATCCACGTCCAACCTCCGCAGTTTTGGGGACAGAGCCTTCTCCAGGGCAGCTCCCAGGCTCTGGAACTCCCTCCCCCAACTGATCCGCAATTTCCGTGTCCCTCACCATCTTCCAGTCCCGCCTCAAGACCCATCTCTTCACCTCTGCCTATCCTTAGCCCCACGTGCTGTCCATTTTCATCTGTGCATTAATTGCCTCATACTGTGTTTTGTATTGAATTCTGTATTTACTTTGTGTACTAGTCATGTCTCTACTATTTATTTCATTCCCCTTACATGTTTTTCCTCTACCTGCTAAATTTTTGTAAGTTGTCCTTGAGACTCTTGAAAGGCGCCTATAAATAAAATGTATTATTATTATTATTAAATGTGGACTTAACACTAACAACCACTAATAGCCCAATTTACTCTCCCTAGCTTCTGCCTAATAATGTTGTAATTTGCTCATCCCCAATGTTGGACTTTCCCCCATGGTCCAAACACCCATGTGACTCTTGGTAAAATTTAATACATTTGTGAAGCTGTAAATGTTGTCATTTTACAACACGTGAGCTGCTATTCAACATATCACAATGTGACCATCAATTGTTTCCTCAGTAACTAGTTCAAAAAACATTTGATGCTGGAAATATTCGCAACATCAAATAGTTATGTAGGGGGTTATATTCCATGCAAAGTAAAAGAATCTTTGAAATTGTTCAGAGATTTGATGGGTGAACTTTAATTACAAGATCTTCATGTGGAGGAGTTTAGTAGGCAGCTCATGTGGAAGTCAACCAAGTTCTTAAAAATAATGGTTATTTTTAAAAACATCCACATGAGCTGCCTACTAAACTCCTCCACATGAAGATCTTGTAATTAAAGTTCACTCATCAAATCTCTGAACAATTTCAGAGAGATTATTTTACTTTGCATGGAATATAAGCCCCTGTATAACTATTTGACGTTGCAAATAGTTCCAGCATCAAATTTTTTTGAACAAGGGGTAATATGTTATTTGGATGAAGCAAATGACAAAATAAATCATAAATCACCAGAAAACACTGGAGATTGCCAACTCAATGCATCTTTTTGCTGGCCAATCTGTGCTTTAATGATGGCATGCATCATTAGTCTTTCATTATTTTTCAATCAAGGTCCAAACCATTATGGTTAAACACATCTAATAATCATTATAATGATGAAGATACTTTAATCAAAACACACAGAAAGGCTGGGGGATGGGAGTGAAGTTATTCTGATCTTAAAGGCTGTAATGTCAATCGTGACTCCAGCAGGTGAAGAATTATCCCTCTAATTCCCACAGACTTCTGTTTTGCTTGGGTTCCTCTAAGTCATGCATACTTAAGTTCTGTCTTGATGGCAAAAAAAAATGATTGTCTAATCATTGGAATTTCACTATATGGACTCTGGTTGGACCAAGATTGTATTGTGATCTGGAGCTAAATAGTCCTGACAAGAATGCTATATTTAAGAGGGAGTTAGATGTGGCCCTTGTGGCTAAAGGGATCACGGGGTATGGAGAGAAGGCAGGTACAGGATACTGTGTTGGATGATCAGCCATGATCATATTGATTGGCGGTGCAGGCTCGAAGGGCCGAATGGCCTACTCCTGCACCTATGTTCTATGTTTCTATAAGATCCAAACTGAGCATCACTGAGCTAGTTGCTCATGAATTAATGCTGCTCGACTGCAAGGTAGACAACAGTTTGTATCATTTTGCTGATGCTTCAGAGAGGACTGATGGGAACAATGGTCAGCTAGATTTAGTTTATCCTCAGACAACTTTCCACTGAATTGCGTGAATAGAAATGTTTTTGATTTACTTTAGGAACATGTTCTGTCGTGGGGTAGACTGACTTCCCTCCCCTCCTCCCCCAATCTTAGCACATCCCCAATTTTCACCCGTCACTTTAATTTCATGTTTCATATATTTTGTGTTTTATGACTGTTGGCAGATCAATTTCCCCCCTGTGATAATTAAAATTCTATCGTATCGTATTGTAAAGGCATAGTTTCTGAAGAAATGAGAAAGAAACTGGCTTCATCACGACAAATGAAATGCTGCACTGCCCCATTGTCTTGGCTCTATCCAGTGAACTTACCGTTTCTTAATGTGATATATCAATCAAACTCACTGAAGATTGGTATTTGTAATGGATACTGCCTCAAGACAGGGCAGGGATGAATCATCATTTCAGCACTTCTGCCTGAAAATAACTTGCAAAATGGTCATGGAATCTGCCCTTCTTTAGGGTGAGGATGATCTTGAGTCCAAGGTATTTTGTTAAATCAGATCTGGCAGATCTACAAAAATTTGATCAGGGTCATTGGTTATATGATCACTGCCCCTGCTATTTAGCTTGCATTATATTGGCAGCATGTTTTCCAAAATGTTTGGAGCTGCTCCTGGGAAAAAGTAATTACTGAATTGTTTGGATTCCTGGTTTAGTATTAATCGTAATAGGGAAGCTGTTGTGTGAGAAGTCACAATTTATTACGGAATATAATTCTGCTATTGGCCTGCAGTATCTCATGCTTTGGCCATGATGAATCTGTCATTTCAAACATGGGGCATTGCACACAGTTCTCTGGAACTGTTCTGCCACAATGCCAAGAAACTATATTCTGCACTCAATGGTATCTTTATTTTTCTCAACCTGCTGCACTTGTCTGTTTAGATGCTGTCTTGATTGTATTCATGTATGGTATTATCTGATTTGATTGGATAGCATGCAAACAAAAAGCATGTCACTGTACCTCAGTAATAAACCTAAACGATTAGCATGGTGGTTGCATCATGTAACATGGGGGATGCCTTAATACATAGGTACACACAGAAACCATTTCCATAATCACATCTCTCAAGGTGACAAAAATATCGGCAAGCTACCTCCTCCAAATGATATAGAACCCAATAAATCCACTATTGTGTTAATAGATTAACTTGCCAATCTGGACAAAACTGATTGTGTTGATAAAGTAGAGGTATCCTTATTTTACACCACACAAAACTGCCCTGAAAACTGATAAAATCACACCTCCAAGCAGAACTATCTGTCAAAGTTGAAATATAGCATTTTTTAAAAATCACTTTCAGTATCTGGGCATCTGTGGCAAGACAAACAGTAGATTCTGATCCCGAATTACCCTTGTACAAGCGGTGATGAGTTATCTTCTTGATCCCGCGAAGTCCTTCTCATGAAGGTACTTGCACAGAGCATGAGTTTCCTGAGTTAGACTCAGAGATAATGAGAGATCGTCAAGATATTTGCTGGTCAGGATGATGTACGACTTATTGGTGTAACACCAATGGTACAGAGGGCATTTAAGAGTCAACACATAGGGTGGATCTAATATCTTGTGCAGACCGGAAGAACATTTAAAGAAACAGATTTATTTTCAATGCCAACCTGATTATGTTTCTTGTCATCATTATCAAGACCATTTAATGTTTTTGTTCACCAAGTTATTGGCTAAATTTAAACTCCACAGCCACCCCATGGTAGAATTTTAACTCAGCATTCTGGGTTGCAGGTCCACATTTGTAAATATTTATATAAACGACACAATCAATTTTCTTTTAAATCATCAAAGGTTTGAAAAAAAAGAAAGTCAAATTAGAAATTTTAAAAGGTGTGCATGGGATTCTTGGCCCCAGGGAGTCGGAAGGGAGTGGGGGATCTAGGATCCCAATACTGTATGTGGAAGAGAGCAAAGAAACCAGGAGCTCTGTGAATGGAAATGGAACATAGGAGTCAGGATAGTGGATGGCAGTTCAGCAAACGTCACCTGCTGAGCAAAATACTGAACCATTATTGTTTCTGAAAGGTTGGATCGCAGATTATCATAATTATACTTTATTACCTGAAACTTCACTGGCTCCCTGACAACCGTTCCTTTCCATCAGAATGAAGGTTGTTGCAAAACCTCTATCAGGTCTTACCTGATTGCTGGAAAATTGCAGGTTTGTGCTCTAATGTTGGACTCCATTAGGAGTCTAGCATCAGAGCAAAATGGGCTTGATATTGGCAATCAGTGAAGTATGGAACTTCCACAGTACCACGAATTACAGCAGTAAATGTATTTTTCCCAACATTCCTGGACTTCAAGAAAGGGAGTTTGTAGAGTGCCTCCGAGATGGATTCTGAGAGCAACTTGTACTGGAACAAATGAGGTAGAAGGCAATTCTGGATTTAGTGTTGTGTAATGAACGGGATTTGATAAGGCAACTCGAGGAAAAGGAGCTATAAGGAGGTAGTGACCATAACATAAGATTTAATCTGCAATTTGAGAAGGACAAGGTAAAATCGGAGGTGTCAGTATTGCAGTTGAACAAAGGAGACTACGTTGGCATGATAGAAAATTGGTTGGCAGACAGGAAACAAAGGGTAGAGATTAACGGGTCCCTTTCAGAATGGCAGGCAGTGACTAGTAGGGTGCCGCAAGGCTCGATGCTAGGACCGTGGCTATGTACAATATACATTAATGGTTTAGATGGAGGAATTTAAAGTAATATTAGCAAATTTGCATATTGCAGAATACAAGATGACACAAAGGTGGGTGGCAGTGATTAGCCTGTGAAGAGGATGCTATGAGAAGGCAGTGACATTGGACCAAACCTCCGCTGAATGGGCACAGATGCGGAGGGTGGCCGTGGGAGATGTGGGGGTTGTGCCGACGGATGTGGACCTTCGGAAGCTGACAGGCAGATTATTGGGTTCAGATTGCCCAGTCAAGTTGGGAAATGGGAAATACTCCCAAGACCCTGGTGTCCCAGTACATCTCTCACTGAAAGTAAGCATCTCAGTCTCCCCCTGGCAGTGAAGAAAGCTAATGGCTCTGTTGGCTCTTCATAAAGAGAGGTTGAGTATAGGATCAAAGAGGTCCTTCTGCAGTTGAACAGGGGACTCTTTTGAGGCCACACCTCTCTTGTGTGCAGTTTTGGTCTCCTAATTTCTCGGACATTCTCCTATTGAAGGAGTGCCCGTCTCTTCCCGAGGTTAATCCCCCTCCCTTATAACCCATGTAATAACCGTGGCGCCGACAATTACAGCACGGAAACAAAGAAAGTGGAAGCCAAATAAGTCGAATGGCCGAACAAAGCCGAAATGCCCCTTAGTCCCACCTGCCTGGGACGCTTAAATAAAACTCCATTCCCTTCTCATCAATATGCCTAAAAGCCAATTTATTTTTAAAGGATGCATCAAGACCAAAACAACCACCCTCCCTTGAATGGCCGCTCTGCTCTTTCTCTCCACCTTCTCTCTCTAGGCGGCGTCTCCTACAAGCCAATGGACTGAATGCCGCTCAACAGAAAAGTAAAAAAAAAAAGACATAGGCGTCGAGATGGGGGACGGACTTTCATAGGAAGGAAACGTTACAGCCCCTGAGTAAAAGATCACTGTGAAGGGTATGTTCAATAAAGGCGACCTCCGCTTGGGGGTGGGGGACAGCCTGCGGAGGGTGGGACTTGCCTAATGGGGGCTGTGGGATGGGTGACCATTCCCCACCAAAATTTCTTAGACTTTTTATGCAATTAACACAACATTATGCTGGATATGGATCAACGGACTGTGTATGGTACATGCTTGTAAATTAGTAAATTAGTAAAACAAATGTTCTTCTTTAAGTACTGTGTTTCTGGGATGGGGCGACTGATTACTAATAACCAACATTCTATATTTTGTCATAATGTGACTGAAACAGTGGCATATTTCGTGATCGCTCCAGAACGAGGAGGAGCCATCTTGGGGAACGGCTGCTAACCTGCAGCCGTCCGTTTAATTCAATTTTTTTTTGAGGTTTTAGTGTGTTCTGTGCCTTGTCTGTGGGAGAAATTACTTTTTAATGTGGGGGGTAGGGGGTAATAATATTTCTAGGTCCCTACCTGGTCGGTGAGGCAGCTTTTTCTCCGGGCTGCCCCGTCGACCCGTCCTCGTGGCCTACCAGCGGGCGTGGAGCACCGTTTCCTGTCGGGGACCACCCAGCACCTGGGCTTCGGTGACGGCACAGCACTGGAGCGCTATTGCGGAGTGGAGCGGGCGATGCCTTGCCTGGGTCGTCGTGCTGGATCGACGCGCTGGAGCTCCGGTGAGCTGTGACCACCGTTTTCAACACCTCCGGGCTGCGGGTCTGCGGAGCGGAGCGGGCGGCGCCGACTTCATCATCGGGAGCCTGGGAGCTCCAAACCGGCGCGGCCGTGTCGGCTTCGGGAGCTGCGGTCCCCAGTTACGAAGCGGCCGTTCCAGGTGGCCCAGCCGCTGAAAGGACTCTCCCGACGCCGGGGCAACACCACCCGGCCAGATCGGCCAGGATCATCGGGCCTCCGTAGAGGCAATACCGGTGGCCTCAATAGGCCTGACTTTGGGAGAATTGGAGATGGGGACTGGACATTGTGCCTTCCCCCACAGTGGTAACCATTGTGGGGGGATGATTTGTTTGTGTGTAAGTTAATATGTTAGTCTGTGTCCAAGATGGCTGTCGGAAGGGAGAGTGGATGCTGGCGCGCTTTAGATGCCGCTGCTCTCTCTTCACATTGTGTTTTTGACTTTTTGTCTTTGGAGCGATTTCTGTCTTTAATTTGTGTATTGGTGATGTCCTTATTATTTATTTTACTCTGACTATATGTTTTTTCTCTCTTGTTAATCTCTGTAAGGTGTCCTTGAGACTTTGAAAGGCGCACGCAAATAAAATTTATTATTATTATTATTATTATTATTTATTGAGATAGAAAGATACAACTGAGTTTGGGCAAAATATTATCTTGCAACATTCTGTATGTCTGATAGATATTGTGAAATGGAACTCAGAAATTATGGGAGGTTACATAAAACTACAATTCAAAGGTAATGAATATACTGAGTATTCTTATTTCCATCATAAACATACAATAGTGATATAGGACACCAGGTTCTACTGCGGTAAACTCACGAGCTACTACGGTATAACTAAGAGTTAAAAAGTTTCAAATGTTTCCATCCCGAGTATATTTTACTTGTGGACATTTTTCAACGTTGAAAAATCTTCATGAGTTACCAAGTTTCCCGAGTACCTGCCGTTAGCGCTAAGAGGTTCCCGAGCTCCGACGCACCCGCTATGTTCATTCTACGTACTTACCACGAGTTTGATTTTTTTTTAAGCTCGGGAGAGCTCTTTGGTGAACTCGTACAGTAGGACAGGGCTTTAACTAGTAAGTTAAACAAATAAAGTTAAAGGGAAAAACTTGTAATGAGAGGTAGGATATACATGCATTTGGATGGACGAGGGCTGATTAGGGACAGTCAACATGGTTTTGTCTCCAGAATCTGATTGTATTTTTGAAGATGCTATAGCGAGACAAACGTTTGAGAACAAAGCGATCTTTATTGGCAGATACAGTCAGACACTCGTGCGCTGAGAGTGAGCACTAACACAGCCCCTGCAGTTGCAGTTGGGCACACCCGTGACTAATGACATCATCTTCCCACCAAGCACAGTCACGTGCCCGACCCAGTTCTACTAACAAGGGTTTTATCTGTCACTGGCCTAACCACCAGATGGCGCCACAATGCAACCAAAAAGGTTGATGAGGGCAGAGTTGTAGATGTTGTATATATGGACTTCAGCAAGTCATTTGACAAGGTTACACATGGCCTGTGACGAGTGGTTGTGCCTCAGGGTTCGATGCTGGGCCCATTACTGTTTGTCATCTATATCCATGATTTGGTTGAGAATGTACGGCAAAATTAGCAAGTATGCAGATGATACAAAAGTTGGTGGTATTGTAGAAAGTGAAGATAGTTGTCAAAATTCGCAGCAGGTTCTTGATCAGTTGGCCAGGTGGGCTGAGGAATGGTTGATGGAATTTAATGATTGATGAAATGTGGGGTGTTACATTTTGGAAAGTCTAACATGGGCAGGACCTACACAGTGAATGGCAGAGCTCTGGGACGTGTTGTGAAGCAGGGGGATCGAGGAGTACAGTTACATTGATCCTTGAAGATGGCACCACTGGTAGATGTGATGGTCACAAAGGCTTTTGGCACATTCGCCGGTTGGAATGCGATTTATTGTCATTCAAATCTAGGTTTGAAATAAATTACATTTACTACAGTTTTTTTTACATTACAAAAAAAAACCCAAGACCCACACTTAACACAGTTTACATAAACATCCATCACAGTGAGTCTCCAACATCTCCTCACTGTGATGGAAAGCAAAGTCTTATCTCTTCCCTTTATTCTTCACCCGCGGTCCAACTGCAGCGTTGAGGCGAACTGGGGCTCTGATGTTAAACCCCCCGCTTGGTAAGATGGTAAGTCCTGTGGCCATTTAGCCACGCCGGGTGATGTTAGGCCCCAGCTCCGTGTCCTTTAAACTTCACGGATCAAGCAGACCGGCCAGCGGTCCAGCAGCCCAACTGCAGCGTCTGGGCGAACTGGGGCTCCGATGTTAGAGCCCCCAGTGACGATGGTAAGTCCCCGTGGCCACTAACCCGCACCGGGCGATGCTAGGCCACGCTGCGAGTCCTTTCAACCCCGCGATTCCAGCGGGAGAAGCTGCCATTGCGGGAGCTCCGAACAGCCGTCTCCCCCCAGGGACCTGCGAGCTCCCGGCGTTCCTGTCCACCAGGTCTGCAGCCGGAGCTTCTGAAGCTCCAAAGTCGGGTCGCAGCCGCGCGCCACCACAGCTCTCCCCGCTCTGAAAACACCAGCTCCGCAATGTCAGGTCCGCAGGCTCCTTGACTGGAGTCCTCAGGTTGGTCCCGGCTGGAGGCCGCCGCCGGCTCCTTGATGTTAGGCCCAACGACACCGGAGACACGACAGGGAAAAAGGCGGGTCCCCATACAGGGAAGAGATTAAGCGGTTTCCCCCTCCACCCCCCACATATTACACAGCTAAAAAATAATAAAAACTACGCTCAAAACATACATTTAACAAGACTAAATTAAAAAAAAGACGGACGACTGCAGTTGAGCCGCTGCCGTTAGGCACCACCACGGTTGTGTTCAGTTCTGGGCACCATGTTATAGGAAAGATATTGTCAAGTTGGAAAGGGTGCAGAGCTATAGGAAGAAGTTGGGAAGGTTGGGACTTTATTCCCTGGAGCGCAAGAGGATGAGGGGTGATCTTATAGAGGCGTATAAAATCATGAGAGGAATAGATCTGGTAGATGCACAGAGTGACTGTGCCTTAAGGTGGAAGGGGAAAGATTTTATTGGAATCTGAGGGGTAACTTTATCATGCAAAGGGAAGTGGATGTTTGGAACAAGCTGCCAGGAGGTAGTTGAGGCAAGGACTAAGACAATGTTTCAGAAGCAATTCGACAAGTACATGGATAGGACAGGTTTCAAGGGATATGGGCCAAATGCAGGCAAGTTGGACTAATGTAGATGGGACATGTTGATCGGTGTGGGCAAATTGTCAATATAGCTAAGAAATATTATTAGAACCGATCACAGAGGACCAGCACTGGTCAGAGTCATCCAGTGTGAAAAACAACCTTCCACCATCACCATCTGCTCCCTACCATAAAGCACATTCTATATCCAGTTTGCCTTTAAAGATTGCAGAGGGCATTATTGCAGAATATTGAAAAATATGCAAATGACTAGATAGTCTTTCTTTGGAGAGAATAAAGAAAAGTTGTCAAATCTTGCAAGGAAGTTTAATGGCCAGTAGCTGAACGTACAACCCTACTCAATGTTCTTTTTCTAAAATAAATTCAGTGCACATAACAGGTGGATGATCTGAAATCAGTAGATTTATGCCACACCATGGGACAAAATTCAGCACTGTATCAAAATGTCAGCTGAGTCCATGAGCTCAACTTTATAGTGAGGCTGATATTTACTCATTTAAAGATGAAAATACTGCCAAGATTACATGTACAGGATGCAGATTAGACCTGCATTGAAATCTGTTATTATGGCTTACAGCATCCTGCCTCTCTAAACAAAGTTCTGCCTTCCGGATCTAAACAGTAGAGCTGCTGCCGCACATCGCCAGAGACTCTAGTTCGATCTTGGCCAAGGGAGCTGTCTGTGTAGAGTTTGCACGTTCTCCCTGTGATCATGTGGGTTTTCTCCAGGTGCTATGGTTTCTTCCCCCGTTCCAAAGTTGTGCAGGTTTGTCAGCTAATTGGCTTCTGCAATTTGCTCCTTGTGTGTAGGTTGCGAAAGTGAGAACTAATGTACAGGTGATCGATGGTTGGCTTGGACCCGGTGGGGCGAATGGCCTGTTTCCACACTATACCTCTAAAGTAAACATATTAATGCTAAATATTTTAATATGTTTAATATACTTGGATTCATTGCTGTTTATAATTTACCCCATCCACAGATTTCAACCAAAATAGTGAATAAACTTGTTCAAAATATGTGGAAGTGCATAAACACATGATCTCAAAGTAACAGAATAAATTAAAACTAAGGTGAAATATCTGAAAATCCGACTAAATAATTTCTCCTAATATATCTTTAAAACTGCATAAGCAATATCATCTGGTCTCAGCTCTCGTTCAATGATTCTGATAAGCTGCTGTAAATTGCTCAGAGCCAGGTTTAGAAATTGATCCATAATGTTCCAAATTAGCTTCTATTCCTTTTGAATGTATGAATACACTTGCTGTGCAACCTTCTGCTGCAGTTAATGCATTTATTTCACTTTCTCCAAGTTTCCGTTTCATGGCATCATTAAGGTATCTAATTTTATTTTTTAGCTTCACTCTCCCACATCTTCCCTCGAGCCTCACTTATTGCTCTAGTTTGCACTTCCAAAGACTAGCATGCTGGCTTATTACATTTGCCATTCTCCTTGATTACCATATCAAATCTAACCATGCAGTGATTGCCAGAACCCAGGTTCACCTACTTCTGATTACTGATTCTTGTTGCCAGACTGTTGAATGGCAAATTTGCTGTGCGTAATATGCATTGAGTTACTTATTGCCTCCGTAAAATTGCTCTATCTTCCATCCTTTATTTTCAGTTGCGTAATCTATCTGCTTTGGCCTTAAAGTATTTAATTTCCCTATGATTTTTTCATGAAAATTCCCCGTGGCCTTTATTTGTCTGGACAGCTCAATATTTATCCATTTATCTGGAGTCACCAGTCAATATGAATTACCAGTTTTTATTCTGTTGCACTTTCCATTAATTAATTTACAAATTACTTCTGCCATCCTGTTGTTATTGTGTAGTTATTCTGTCATTACTCAACAGTAATGATGCTATTCTACCAGCAGAATAAGTCTACGGTAGCAGAACTCACTGAAAGTCCCATCTTTGGAAAATTCTGCTTACTTCTCCATTCTGCGGGATGCTAATAATTTTGATATATTTTGCTCCCTGTACATCCTATATATGTCAGCACTATATTTAAAACACTTCATCCATAGTGGAAAAAGTTAGCACATTTATCAATACATACTGCGTTCAACCTTTTCAAAAAACATTATGTCATTATTTCACTCTCAATGGCTTACCCCCCCCCCCCCCCTCCCCATGGCAGTCAGTCAGAAGAGTTACGATCCAAAACATCACCTATCCATGTTCTCCAAAGATGCTGCCTGATCCACTAAATTATTCCAGTACTTTGTCTCCTTTTGTAAACCAGCATCTGCAGTTCCTTGTATCTCCATTTTACTGCTCCACTGCAGAAACTCCTCAAAGCATGTCCACTTTGAAGATGTTCTCCTCCTCTCTCCGACAGAGGTTCTCTAAGACCCTTTCTCGCTGCTCCCCCTCTGTGATTCGAGCTGCACACCTGCTACCCACCTATATGCTAGACTGTATGACTTTACGACTATGAGAAGTAGGATGCTATATAGGCTGTAAATACTGGCAAAGCTAGAAATGGCCAGGTAATCAGGCTTTATCTCTAAGGGGTGAAACAATGTGGCTGTTCCTGTCAGAGACATTTCATCAGTTCTAAATTGAAGAGAAGGGTAATGGGGCGGAGAGAACAAAAGGATTTTCAATGAGAGAATGTAGATCAAGAGACTGTGACCCTAACAGTGCTGTTGCTGGCTGAAAGAATATGGTGACGGCTTAATGACCACAAATGATCTGTCCGCAGAAAATATAAGATGATTTAGGGCAGAGGGGAGAAGGTGAAATAAATAGCAAAGCTGGAACTGTAAGATATAAAACAGTGCAGTTGCAAGAAAATAAAAATAAAGAAGGTTGCTGTAAATAATTGTCCAGATTAGTATTTCCAGCATATACCAGTTAGTGTAGAAAGGAATGCAGATGCCGGCATGTACCGATTATATACCAGTATACTAATTAGTACCCATATTTCTCTTTCCCACTTCTGATAAAATCTTCAGGACCTGAAATGTTAACTGTTTGAAGGTGAGAGTGGAACGTTTTAAAAATAACCTGAGTGGCAACTTTTTCCACACAGTGGGTGCTTGAAAAATGGATGGAGCTGCCAGAGAAAGTAGTTGAGCCAGGTAATAAAACAACAGTTAAAAGGCATTTGTGCAGACGTGAATAGGGATGGTGTAGAGAGATCAGGGCCAAATATGAACAAATGAGACAAGCTTAGCCGGGGCATCTTGTTCAGCATAGACGAGTTGTGCTGAAGGGCTTATTTTCCTGCTGAATGTCTCCATGGCTCGATCACTCTATGATCACCTGTGAGGTTTGTGGGGGATAAGATGATTAAACCACCATCATTGTGAGGGGCCGAGTGGTTGTAGTCACCGACCTTTTGATGGGCCGAGTAGTTGGAATCACTAACCTTGTGATTCGAACAAACAGTCAGACCTTCAGAGCTGTTGATAACATTGTAGAATAACAAGATGAGGTAAGGAATGTAGCTGACAACACAGAAGCTATTCTTTAGGTCAAAGGCAATTAAGTAGGTTAGGGCAACAGCTACTGAGCATGCTTAATAAAATAAATGAATATTAACTTTATGCCCCTCATGACAAAGAACCTAATTTAAATGTACATGCGATGTATGATGTGGGAGGAGAGGGAATGATTGATGACGCACGGAGGGGAGGGTTGGAAGATTGTGAACCTCGGTACCCTGATTGGAAGGGGTCAGAAGGGGAGGCGTCCGATCAATAAAGACTGTATACTGAATTGTATAAAAATAGACGTTTTTCCTTTGCTCGGGGTGTCTCAACTTGGAGAGGCATCCGATTCTGCAGACTCGCAAATAAAGCATTTCTTGTTTCCACGATTTAGTCTCTGAGCAGTGATTGTGAGCACAGACTATATCTCACAGGTTCTACTGATCACAACTTTGACGGATGCCCCGAGTCTCTGCTGCTCATAACACATGCTTTTGTGATACCCTGATCTACTGCATCAAGGTTTTCACATGACATTGAACGACTGGAAGCTCTCTCCCTCTGCAGCTTCTCTCTCTTCCACAGCAGTCACTTTGTTTGTTTTCCCCATCTGACTGCTGTAAGGAGTACGCCTTGAAAGGCCGACTCTTTCGTCTGCCATCGGAGCCGTGCAAAATGCTTCCATCTGCACGAAATTGCGCGCGTTTCCTTTGGGAATCGCACAGTCCCTGTTGTAGCATGCTAGTGGGTGTAAACCACCCCTCCCACTGTTCTAAATGTCGTTTTGGTCAGTTTCTAGATATTATGCTGGAGACCAATTTGGGGATTAGCACTAAATGCAACAGTGGTTTAGTGCGCCAAAAATAGATGAGTGCAATTTCCAGGCTAATGTTCCTCTTTTCATAGCCCATTCCACGTCTGTTCTTTTACTGTTTTCTGGGCTTCAATTGTAATTGGTATCCCAAGGACTTTTTTCAGGCAGTAACTTGCCTCTTTTTATTTCCCCATAAACATTCCCAATGTGTTCTCATGCTCTGCAAAAAAAAAAAAACTTCCACAAAAAGATAATTTATCGATGAAGGAATCTGACACACACACGGCATTATAAAAGTAAAATGCCATTACAAGTAAAATGTGCATTTAAAAATTTGCATTCCTCTAATAGCTTCTTTACACTTGGCATTTCCACTTTCTTCACACATGAGATGCTTGGCTAAACTGACTGTACAATTGCACTGTTTTACTACAGTAAGACTTTGCATCTGTTAAACACCCATTAAGAGCATGTTTGAATGTTAAATGTACAAAGGCGATGCTATGAGCAATAGAACTATCTGAAACTAAAAGATCAGGTCTGGGAGAACTAAAATCTTGCCCCAGCAGCATTACTATAAAAATAAAGGAGTTGAAAACAGCCCAGCATACCAATAACCGGTGGAAAGAACTGTATCAAAAAAAGTTAACAAACACATGAAAATTAAGTGATTGGTTACTTTTTAACGTGTGAGAATGTTTTTAGCCACAGATGTACAGAACAATGTTGGTCATTGCTTTAAATCAAAATCTTTGCCTTTGAGATTCAATAGTACTTGTCATATTGCCAATCCATCTTCATGCTGGAGGTTTATCATCATTGAATGGAAACGCAAATTAATCAGCCACATAAATAAAAGAAACACACTAAGTGCTGGAATAATTCAGCAGCTCATAAAACATTTGTGGAGGGAATGGATGGATGACGCTTCAGCTCAGGATCCTTCTTCAGTTGTGTTAAAAAAGGGCCCGACCCAAAATCGCGCTCTCCATTCCCTTCACTGATGATGATGCTGCTGCTGAGTAACTACAGCACTTTGTGTTTGCTGAAGATTTCAGCAGCACGGTGGCGCAGTGGTAGAATTGTTGCCTTACAGCACTTGCAGAGCCAGGAGTCCAGACTTCGATCCCGACTACGGGTGCTGTAACAGAGTTTGGACGTTCTCCCCGTGACTGCGCAGGTTTTCTCCCAAGATTTTTGGTTTCCTTTCACATTCCAAAGATGTACAGGTTTGTAGGCTAATTGGCTTGGATTTGTATATTTGGTATAAGTGTAAATTGTTCCTAGCGCGTGTAGGGTAGTATTAATGTCCAGGAATCACTGGTCATTGTGGACTCAGTGGGCCTAAGGGCCTATTTCCGTGGTGTATCTCTTCTCTAAACTAAACTAAAAATCTGCAGTTCTATGTGTCTCCAATCACATCAATACCCTGGTTACAAGAGGAGCTGATCCCTCCAAGCCTTTCCACGTTCAACAAGGCATGAGTCATGCTGGACCACTGTCCGTCATTACTTGTTGATGAGTGTAACCACAATCATTACCAGGAAACTCAATATCATCAATATCACCAAATCAACCAGCAGCAAACAGTGACTACAATGCAGCGTTTACAAAATGTCATTACTCATCTGTGCTACTCCCACAGTCCTTTCCAAACATGCTTCCCCTACTATAAAGAGGACAAGGACAGCAAGTGCATAGAAACATCACCATCTGCATGTTTCCCCCCCCCCCCCCCCCCCCCCGTCCCTCGGAAATCTCACACCATCCTACCTTGGAAATATATTGGCAGTCTTTAGACTTCAGAGATATAGACCCTTTAGCCCACCAAGTCCGTGCCGACCAGCAATCGCCCCATACACAAGCACTATCCTACACACGAGGAACAATTTTACCAAAGCCGATTAACCTACAAAACTCTATGTCTTTGGAGTGTGGGAGGAAACCAGAGCACCCGGAAAAAATCCATGCTGTCAACAGGCAGAAAGTACATTTCGCACCAATAGTCAGGATCGAACCAGTTCTCTGGCACTGTGAGGCAACAACTCTATCGCTGCGCCACCATGCCACCCCTTCGTCATGCCTGTCCAAATCTTGAAACCCTATGCCCAATAAATAGCACTGTGTAAATACTTTCACGTAGCACTGCAGGAGTTGATTGATTGATTTAATTGATGGATAGATGCAGCAGGAAACAGGTCTTCGGCCCATTAACCTCCATGACAAATAACAATCACCCATTCACTCAAGGTCTATGTTATCCCACTTTCGCTTCACCCCCGACGCACTCGGAACAATTCAGAGGCCGACTAACATGCAAACCCGCACAACTTTAGAGTGTGGGAGCACCCCGAGGAAACGTGTGCATTCACAAGGAGAACATGGAAACTCTACACAGACAGCATGCATGGTCAGGATTGAATCTGATGCTGTAAGGCAGCAGCTCTACCAGTTGTGCCACCCCGTGTTCAAGACGCATTATCACCTTCAGAAGATTAATTATGGGCATCAATAACTTGAGGCAATGCCAATGACGCTCAAATCTTGACAAAATTAATAAAAGAAAGAGTAGCAACCTGCTGGGAACAACATTAATGTGTATTGTGTACAGTAGCGATAATGGATGACTCCCCTGAAACACTTTAAGGGTATTGGAGGAGGTGGAATTTTCAAAGTATTTTTATGGAGAATCTTCTTGATCAGCATGTTTCTGGTATGGAGGTCATAGTCATAGAGTCTTACAGTGTGGAAACGGGCCCTTCAGCCCAACTTGCCCACACTGGCCAACATGTCCCATCTACACTAGTCCCACTGACTTGCCGTTTGGCCCATATCACTCCAAACCTATTCTATCCATGTACCTGTCTAAATGTTTCTTAAACATTGCGATAGTGCCTGCCTCAACTGCCTCCTCTTGCAGCTCGTTCCATGCACCGACCAACCTTTGCGTGAAAAAGTTACCCCTCAGCTTCACATAAATCTTTACCCCTTCACCTTAAACCTATGTCCTCTGGTTCTCAATTCACCTACTCCGTGCAAGAAACTCTGTGCATCTACCCGATCTTTTCCTCCCATGGTTTTATACACCTCTATAAGATCACCCCACATCCTCCTGTGCTCCAAAGAATAGTCCCAACTGACTCAACCTCCCCCTATAGCTCAGACCCTCTACTCCTGGCAACATCCTCGTAAACCTTCGCTGTACCCATTCCAACTTGACGACATAATTCCCATAACACGGTGCCCAGAACTGAACACAATATTCTAAACGTGGCCTCACTGACGACTTATACAACTGCAACATGACCTCCCATCTTCAATACTCAATGTTCTGACTGATGAAGGTCAATATACCCAAAGCCTTTTTAACCACCCTATCTACCTGTGACGGCACTTACAAAAAATTATGTGCGTGTACTCTTAGATCCCTCCACTCTACAACACTCGCCAGAGCCCTACTGTGGCGGTTCTGCCCATATTAGTGCTGCCAAAATGCAACACCTCACATTTCTCAGTATTAAATTCCATCAATCATTCCTCAGCCCACTGCCTAACCAATCAAGATCCTGCTGCAATTTTTGACAACCATCTTCACTATCTACAATTCCACCCACTTTTGTGTCACCTGCAAACTTGTTAACCCATCCAAATCATTGAACCCTGAAATAGATTTTTTCGATTATCTTTATTCAAGATCAATGTATTGATGGATTCACAGCGTGGGAATAGGCCTTTCGGCTCAATGGGTCCATGCCAGCCATCGATCACCTATACATTAGTTCTGTGTTAACCCCACTTTCACAACAACCCTACACAATGGGAACAATTTTCAGAGGTCAATTGATCTACAAACCTGCAGGTCTGGATGGGAGAGAAAACTGGAGACTACCTACGTGGTCCGAGGGAGAATCTATGATGAGCATTTGTCAGCACTGGACCTGTACTCGCTAAGTTTAGAGGAATTGGGGCGGGGAGCGAGGGGGACCTCATTAAAGCATACAGACATACAGCTTGGACAGAGTGGATGTGGAAAGAATGCTTCCACTAGTGGGAGAGTCTCGGACTAGAGGTCATACACTCAGAATTAAAGGACATCCTTTTAGGAAGGAGATGAGGAGAAGTTTCCTTAGTCATAGGTTGGTGAATCTGTGGAATTCTTTGCCACAGAAGGCTGTGGAGGCCAAGTCAGTGGATATTTTTAAGGCAGAGATAGATACATTCTTCATTAGTACAGAAAGTGGATTTAGAGGAGGGGGAGGAGGAGAAGATGAAGGTGGACCAATCACCATCAGGGGCACTGAGGTGGATTACCTTTTCCACAGGTACAGTATGTGCGCCTACTTGACAATGAGCTGGACTGGACCAGTCATATGGAGGCGGGGTACCACAAGGAAAAGTAGACTGTATTTTTTTAGGAGGCTAAAGTCATTTAATATCTGTCAACCCCTAACACCAAACAGCTGCTTTTTGCAGTCAGAGGTGTAGGAAAGAACTGCAGATGCAAACTAACGGTCAAGCAGGTGGCAGAGGCCAGAACTCTGAAAAAACTAGGCTCAATAATGACCAACCCCACTCACCCACTCCACGCCCTGAAGGTGATCAAGTGCAGCATCTTCAGTCAGAGACTGGTTTTAAAATGTGTGGTGTTATGTCTGTCTTGAAGAAGGTAGACAGAAAATGCTGGAGTACATTTGGGTGACATTTTGGGTCAAGTTTGAAGAAACGTCACCCATTCCTTCTCCCCAGAGATGCTGCCTGTCCCGCGAAGCTACTCCAACATTTTGTGTCTACCAGTTATCAGAGTTTATGGGGAGAAGGCAGGAGAATGGGGTTAAAATGGAGAGATAGATCAGCCATGATTGAATGGCAGAGTAGACGATGAGTCGAATGGAAAGTGACTTGCTGTTTAAAGGACCCGTCCCATGACAGCACGGTGGTTTGGAGGTGAGACAAGATTTTCTTGTTTCGGGGCTTCTTCCATCACATGATGAACTGCCTCAATCAATTTCCCTTCCTCTGCGAATGGTGGCCAAGCCCCACTGCAAGCTATACTGC
The DNA here is from genome assembly GCF_028641065.1 of Leucoraja erinaceus. Classification (NCBI taxonomy): domain Eukaryota; kingdom Metazoa; phylum Chordata; class Chondrichthyes; order Rajiformes; family Rajidae; genus Leucoraja; species Leucoraja erinaceus. The sequence continues at coordinate 54,520,086 of NC_073378.1, read as the reverse complement.
GAAATTGAGTGTCTATGGTAAAAGATTTCAGATTTTGTCCAAGTTATTATCAAAACCTTTATTATTCCTTGTTGTGGGTGTCTGGCAGATCATCATCCTGTAAAGCTGCTTAAGCTGTTTAAGACCCTGAATGTCAGTTAATGAATTCATTTCAGAGTACATACTGAATACATACTTTGAGAGGTGGATCATGGTGCAAATCAACTCCTACCTCGACAAAAACCTGGACCCACTGCAGTTCGCTTACCGCCACAACAGATCAACGGTGGATGCGATCTTGCTGGCCCTCCACTCCACTTTGGACCACTTGGACAACAAAAACTCATATGTCAGGCTGTTATTCATTGATTACAGCTCGGCATTTAACACTATCAACCCCTCCAAGCTGGTTACCAAACTCGCAGAACTGGGTCTCTGCGCATCCCTCTGCAATTAGATCCTCGACTTCCTCATTCACAGACCGCAGTCTGTTCGTATTGGTGGAAATGTGTCAGCTTCGATAACAATCAGCACGGGAGCACCTCAAGGCTGCGTGCTCAGCCCCCTGCTGCACTCACTCTATATTCATGACATGATAGTGCGAACTCCATCATCAAGTTCGCTGACGCCACCACTCTTGTGGGACATATCACTGATGGGGATAGAATCAGAGAAACATAGAAAATAGGTGCAGGAGGCCATTCGGCCCTTCGAGCCAGCACCGCTTTTCATTGTGATCATGGCTGATCGTCTCCTATCAATAACCCGTGCCTGCCTTCTCCCCATATCCCTTGACTCCACTAGCCCCTAGAGCTCTATCTAACTCTCTCTTAAATCTATCCAGTGACTTGGCCTCCACTGCCCTCCGTGGCAGGGAATTCCACAAATTCACAACTCTCTGGGTGAAAACGTTTTTTCTCACCTCAGTCTTAAATGGCCTCCCCTTTATTCTAAGACTGTGGCTCTTGGATCTGGACTCTCCCAACATTGGGAACATTTTTCCTGCATCTAGCTTGTCCAGTCCTTTTATAATTTTATATGCTTCTATAAGATCCCTCCTCATCCTTCTAAACTCCAGTGAATACAAGCCTAGTCTTTTCAATCTTTCCTCATATGACAGTCCCGCCATCCCAGGGATCAATCTCGTGAACCTACGCTGTACTGCCTCAATCACAAGGATGTCCTTCCTCAAATTGGGAGACCAAAATAGGAGACCTAGGATGTCAGAGTATAGAAGAGAGATCGAGCGATTGTCCATATGCCAGCACAATAACCTGGCCTTCAACACCAGCAAAACCAAGAAACTGATTGTAGACTTTGGAAGGAGTAGGATGGGGACTCACAGTCCCGTTTATATCAACGGGTCGATGGTTGAAAGGGTCAAGAGTTTCAAATTCCTGGGCGTGCACATCTCTGAAGATTTCTCCTGGTCCGAGAACACTGATGCAATTATAAAGAAAGCACATCAGTGCCTCTACTTCCTGAGAACATTACGGAGAGTCGGTTTGTCAAGGAGGACTCTTTCTAACTTCTACAGGTGCACAGTAGAGAGCATACTGACCGGTTGCATCGTGGCTTGGTTCAGCAACTTGAGCGCCCTGGAGAGGAAAAGACTACAAAAAGTAGTAAACACTGCCCAATCCATCATCGGCTCTGACCTCCCCTCCATCGAGGTGATCTATCGCATTCGCTGCCTCAAAAAGGCTGGCAGTGTCATCAAAGACCCACACCATCCTGGCCACACACTCTCGCCTTCAGGTAAAGGCTGGAAGACTGCAACGTCAGGTCAAACAGCTACCCCCACAGCCATCAGGTCTTATCTAAGCTTTATTTTTGCCACCTATTAAACTAGACTATCTCGCTCAGACTAAAACCTGAACACTAATAGTCCATTATCTATTTGCACTTCATCAGTTTATTTATTCATGTGTGTATATATTTATATAATGGTATATGTAGGTATGTTACAAAACCTACCTGAATCGTGGCTGAGCATCTGCCCCACCCCTTGTGTGTGATTTTGGAGCTGTTTGGAGGGGGCGGGTTTAAAACCCGACAGCCATTCAGCAGATGTTCAGCCTAGTAACATTAACGGAGAATCGCTGCAAGACCCGGTCCCAAAAGCTATTATTAGTTTTATAGCCTATCCTATTAAAATAGCTCTCGTTCAGTTCGCAACCTCTCGCAGCTCCAGGGTTTTATAAAGCAAACAATTAAAGGTATGTACTCAAATGACAAATAGCGACTCTTTTATATCCCGCAGTATTTTCTCGGCATTTGAACAAATCCAGCGCGATAATTCAGTCCCATAGATCTGTTATTTGCACTAAATTCCTTCCATTTGGCCTATCAATTTAAATTAGATTCATGTTATATTGTGAATTATTTGTGATAATCTTCATGTGTGTATATTTTATATAATGGTATATGGACACACTGATCTGTTTATCTGTAGTCATGGAGCTGTTGGAGGTGGCGGCGTTAAAACCCCATTTTTTACTAGGCTTCCAATCGCAGATGTTCAGCCTAGTAAACATTAACGGAGAACGCTGGCAAGACTTATTATTAGTTTTATAGGCCCGAAGCTAGTAGATATAATAATTTTAAAAGCTCTCGTTCAGTACTATGTTCTGTTGTGCTGAAGCAAAGCAAGAATTTCATTGTCCTATCAGGGACACATGACAATAAACTCTCTTGAATCTTGATATTTTATTTTTTTAATGCAGTATTTTGTTTTTTGAAATAAAACAGATAATTTAAAATTGAAGTGCATAAACATTTAAATACTAAATCTGTGAAAATCTATTTTTTTTAAACTTTTTAAAGATGCCCGTACATCATTCATGAAAATAGATCATCTTTGCATGTATTCACAACAGATAGCTAGCGCGCTGTCACAAAACTGCACTGGACTATATCAGCCAAGCTTAAGTGAGTTACGCTCATATGTGCTCAGGCCAATTTCTGTTGACTATGGACATGAGCTATCATATGCAAAATAGCTTTAATGCAGAATTTGCACATGAAGATATGGGTTAAAAAGTGGTGAATCCGCCCGGCCCATCATGGGTACTGACCTCCCCACTATTAAAAGGATCTGAAGGAGATATCAAGGACACACACCACCCTGGCCAGGCTCACCGGGAAGAAGGTGTAGGAGTCTGAAAACTGTGCAGTCCAGGTTTAAAAACAGCCTCTTCTCCACATCCAGGCTCTTGAACACTTCAAATAACTGACTAAACTTTGAACCATGGACTAGTAGAAGCAGAACTGCTGATGGTGGTTAACACACAAAAGGACACAAAGTGCTTGAGAAACTCAGCAGGTCAAGCAGCATCTCTGGAGAACATGATCAGGCACTGTTTTGTGTCAAGATACGAGTTCTGAAGAAGGGTCTCAACCCGAAACAGTGCTTGTCCATGTTCTCCAGAGATGCTGCCTGACCTGCTGAGTTACTCCAGCACTTTGTCCTTTTGCGCATGAATAATGGGCTGTTAAGGTTGTACTAAGGACTTCAGGGTTTTTGTTGCAATAGGATTAATTATTAATTTATTGAAATTTATTTTTTGTTTATTGTATGTAATCTCTGAGTATCATGTTTATAGGTTTGTTATGTTGCTGCACGTAAGAATTTCATTGTCCTGTTGTTGCTGCATCTGACAATTGAAGATTCTTGACAATTGCTCTGCTTCAGTTTCCTGCATCCACTGATTTTCTCATGATGTTGCTACAGCCAATTTTATTCCATGGACATCAGTTTTGATGATGAGTCAGCTCTTTGTGAATGCCTCTTGAAAATCTACACATATTTGACCTCCTCGTCATCTATAAAAATCTATCAGTAATTTAACCACAATACACAATTGACAAATCCATGCTGGCTTTCTCTAATCGATCCTCTTGTGGCCAGGTGCCTACTAATTCTGTCTGTGGTTCTTGTTTCGAACACATGTTAATCACGCCCCCCCCTCTGGTGTTTGGGATTATTCTTAAACTGTTGATTGAGCAAGGTATTAACAATTATCCATTGCACAGGCAACACCCACAGAATGTTCAGAATATCATGCCAATACAATTTCCACACTTTCAGCAATCCCATCTATAAAGACTATTGATCTACTATCAACGTAAACCTTTCTAGCAACCTGCTTTATTGATTTTTTTTTTCCCATTCAGTATCTCGACTGTATCTTCCATTGCCGAGACTCTTGCAAAATCTTATCTCTTGCTACAGACCTAAGAAAATATTGTTTTGGTGCTTTGACCATGCTTTCTATCGCTGTGTGTAGATGTTTGTTTTTTTTTTGTTGCTTCCACCTGTCCTCTTAATATCTGTTTGCACGTCCATAGAAGAAGCTTTGAATTTATTTTCGCATCTGTTGGTAGTTTCTCATAAAACTCCCTCTCCTACTATCATCTCCTAATGCGCATATTTGTGTTAACAATCTTAGGTCAATTATACATTATATTCTGCTTTGTGCAATGTTCTAACTCTCTGGTCAAGTGGAAAACCATGGCTTAATTTTCTCCTTGTGGGTGGAGAGACAATACCTAAACTACCTCCTCCTTAAAAGCAAATAATTGTTCAGAAACAGTTTTGTTTGCTGATCATTGATCCCATTTTACCTCTGTCAGAATATTAGTCACCCTGATTACAATCGCGCTTTCTCGGTGAAGGTCATTGCTGTTCTACCTTATGATACTATTATTGGTGCTCCATAAATATTTCCCACTGTGACTTATTGTAGAATCATAGAATTGTACAGCCCAGAAATGGGTTATTTTGATCCATCTTGTCCATGCTGTCTGTAAAGCCTACCTCTGCTCATCCCATCAGCCTGCATTGGTTCCATATCCCTCTTCATATTTCATATCTAAGTACCTTGCCAAATATCTTTGAAACATTGTAGTTGTATCTGCCTCTGCCACCTCTGACAGCTTTATCTGTAACATTTTAGACAATAGACAATAGACAATAGGTGCAGGAGAAGGCCATTTGGCCCTTCGAGCCAGCACCACCATTTAATGTGATCATGGCTGATCATCCCCAATCAGTACCCCGTTCCTGCCTTCTCCCCATATCCCCTGATTGTGCTATTTTTAAGAGCCCCATCTCGGTCTCTCTTGAAAGCATCCAGAGAACCTGCCTCCACTGCCCTCTGAGGCAGAGAATTCCACAGACTCACCACTCTCTGTAGAGAAAAAGTGTTTCCTCATCTCCGTTCTAAATGGCTTATTCCTTATTCTTAAACTGTGACCTCTGGTTCTGGACTCCCCCAACATCGGGAACATGTTTCCTGCCTCTAGCGTGTCCAAACCCTAAACAATCTTATATGTTTCAATGAGATACCCTCTCATCCTTCTAAACTCCAGAGTGTACAAGCCCTGCTGCTCCATTCTCTCAGCATATGACAGTCCCGCCATCCCGGGAATTAACCTTGTAAACCTACGCTGCACTCCCTCAACAGCAAGAATGTCCTTCCTCAAATTAGGGGACCAAAACTGCACACAATACTCCAGGTGTGGTCTCACTAGGGCTCTGTACAACTGCAGAAGGACCTCTTTGCTCCTATATTCGACTACTCTTGTTATAAAGGCCAACATGCCATTCGCTTTCTTCACTGCCTGCTGTACCTGCATGCTTACTTTCATAGACTGGTGTGCAAGGACCCCCAGATCCTGTTGTACTTCCCCTTTTCCCAACTTGACGCCATCTGCCTTCCTGTTTTTGCTACCAAAGTGGCTAACCTCACATTTATCCGCATTAAACTTCATCTGCCATGCATCTGCCCACTCCCCCAACATGTCCGTCACCCTGCATTCTCATAGCATCCTCCTCACAGTTCATACTGCCACCCAGCTTTGTGTCATCTGCAAATTTGCTAATGTTACTTTGAATCCATTCATCCAAATCATTGACGTATATTGTAAATAGCTGTGGTCCCAGCACTGAGCCTTGCGGTATCCCACTAGTCACTGCCTGTCATTCTGAAATGGGCCCGTTAATCCCTACTCTTTGTTTCCTGTCTGCCAACCAATTCTCTATCCATGTCAGCACTCTATCCCCAATACCATGTGCCCCAATTTTGCTCACTAATCTCCTATGTGGGACCTTATCAAATGCTCAAATGTCAAACAGTAATGGGCCCAGCACTGAACCATGAGAAAGGATAATTGAAAAAATCTGTTAATATTTAATTGGCAAAATAATCAAATTTATTTTAGTTTAGTTTAGAGATACAACATGGAAACAGGCCCTACAGCTCACAAAGTCCTCGGCGACCAATGATCACCCGTACGCCAGTTCCATGTTATCCCAGTTTTACATCCTACACACTAGGGAAAATTTACAGAGCTGAAACAACCAACAAACCTGCACATCCCTGGGATGTGGAAAGAAATCAAACGCGGTCATAGGGAGAACGTACAAACTCCGTACAGACAGCACCCAAAGTCAGGATCGAACCTGGGTCTACGGCGCTGTAAGGCACCAACTCCACCGCTGCACCACTGTGCCGCCCAATGATGCAAAAGTGTTATAAGAAAACTGACACTCTTTGTGTAAAACCTTTTTATCTGCAAATATTTATCTCTTGTGGGTTACACCAGATGCATTCCATTGCATTGATGTTGTTGAAATGCAATGATACAACTTGTGTAAGCTTTTCATAGGGTTCCTGAACGGAAATGCCGTAAGTACGAGTGCATGTCCAATTTTACAACTGTTATGGGAAACAAGAGTCTATGCACCTCCTGAAGCATATGTTTGATACACCAAAAGGAAATGAAATCGAATTGGCAAGAACAAGTGAACAGAACCGAATAGTTGAAGCATGGGAGTAGAGACAAGGGACTGCAGATGCTGGTATACAAGAGAAGACACAAAATGCTGGAATAACTCAGAGTCATGCAGCATCTCTGGAGAAAGTGAAAAGGCAACATTTTGTATTGGGCCCCTTCATCAAACTCACCCTTCTTCAACTGAATATTTGTTTTTTGGACGAGGCAATACTATAGAGCTGCCGTGGATATAGTCACAGAATCATTGCTTTTAATATATAATAATGAATTTAATCAACTGCGCACAATTTTGCAATTTGCAAATGAGTAAAACTTGGAAGTGAAACAAAAACATGTGAAGGAGATAGTAATAAACCTTTTCAGGAATGGGAGACTAGATGAAAATGTAATGCAGAAGTATGTGGTGATGCATTTGTTCCGAAGGCCAAAGGGAGACAATATAAAGTTGAGGGTGCAATTTTATGAAAATGGTACACAAACAATAATGCATCTGTCCCATGCATTGGACAGACTTGGATTGTTTTCTCTGAAATGCCAGAGGTCATTGGAAAACCTGATATAAGCATATAAAAATGATGAAAGGCATAGATATGGTAAATCAGAATCTTTTTCCCAGGATGGAAAAAATACATATTATTTTGAGGGGCAAAGTTAAAAGGAGTTGTGCGGGGCAAGTTTTTTTACACAGAGGATAGTGAGAGTCTGGAACATGCTGCTGTGGGTGGTGGTTGAAACAGATACAATATTGGCATTTAAAAGACTTTTGGAGAGGCATATGGATTTGCAGGGAATGGAGGGGTATGGGTTATATGCAGGTGGATAAGAGATGGTCTTGGCATCATGTTCAGCACATGTGGCCGAAGGGCCTCTTCTTGCGCTGTAGTGTTCTACATTCTATACTCTATGTTTATCAGTTGCTGCAAAAGTCAGATGTTGTTAAAAAAAAAGGCACAAAGTGCAGGAGTAAAGGGGCTGTCCCACTTGAGAATCATTTGCACGTCACGCAGATGGCGCACAAAGTTTCTATACATCCCAATATCCTGGGGCACCGCGCGTCACTGTCTATGTCAACATGCGCGCATCACGTGCACGTAACAACGCGTGCATCGTGACTTGTAAATGACGCGCAAATGACGCCCAAGTGGGACAAGCCCTTAACTCAGCAGATCAGGTAGTATCGCTGGAGAATGTGAATAGGTGATGTTTTGGGTCAGGATCCTTCTTCAGGTTTTGTTTTTTTAAACCATCATCTGCAGTCGCTTTGTCTCAGATTGCGATAAATAGAAATTCGCCATTTGAGTGCAATACCTATGCATTATTCACAGGGGAGCTCTGTTCTTTTGGTTAGGTTTATAATCACAGCCGTGGACAACAGTGAAAGTGAAGTAAGTCCCAATTACTGATATGTAGACTCAAACTGAAAGACAGACAGTGCAGGATGCACTAAATTGGACCATCGAGACACAAAGGCAATTCTTGTTTCAGTCCAGAGAAAACAAAATTAATTACTCTGTTGAGAAAGAATAACCATGCATTCACTCTGCTCAGATAACAAGCTGATTGCAATTATGAGTATTGTGCTCCTTGGTTCGATAATCACATCTGATTTCATCCTTTTCCTACAACCTCAAAATAAGCTCTGAACTACATAGATTTGGGGGCACTGGGTTTGTCTTTGTTGCACTAATATTGTTTGTTTTTGTGTATGTCTGTGTATATATATACCCGGCTTGTACTCGCTAGAATTTAGAAGGTTGAGGCGGGATCTTATAGAAACTTACAAAGTTCTTAAATGGGTTGGACAGGCTAAATGCAAGAAGATTGTTCCCGATGTTGGGGAAGTCCAGAACAAGGGGTCACAGTTTAAGAATAAGGGGGAAGTCTTTTAGGACCGAGATGAGAATTTTTTTTTTCACACAGAGAGTGGTGAATCTCTGGAATTCTCTGCCACAGAAAGTAGTTGAGGCCAGTTCATTGGCTATATTTAAGAGGGAGTTAGATGTGGCTCTTGTGCCTAGAGGGATCAGGAGGTATGGAGAGAAGGCAGGTACAGGACACTGAGTTGGATGATCAGCCATGATCATATTGAATGGCGGTGCAGGCTCGAAGGGCCGAATGGCCTACTCCTGCACCATTTTCTATGTTTATATATATATATACATAGTGTGTGGCTGTGTGCACGTATATAGTGTGTGTGTGTGTGTGTGTGTGTGTGTGTGTGTGTGTGTGTGTGTGTGTGTGTGTGTGTGTGTGTGTGTGTGTGTGTGTGTGTGTGTGTGTGTATATAGTGTGTGTAAATATAATGTGTGTATGTGTATATAGAGTGTGTGTATATATAGTATGTGTGTAAGTGTGTGTATATACAGTACGTGCATATATAGTGTGCCCTCCATAATGGACAAAGACCCATCATTTATGTACTTGCCTCTGTACTCCACAATTTGAGATTTGTAATAGAAAAAAATCACATGTGGTTAAAGTGCACATTGTCAGATTTTAATAAAGGCATGTTTATACATTTTTGAAAAAACGCTGCCATTTACGGCTGTGATTTTTGGCCATCTTAGAGTCCCCCTCCGCTGCACAGGACAAGAGGATTTTTCCCATCGATGAAAAATAAAAGAGTTATTAATGTTTTTAAAATGTTGACATTCTCTCTGCTGCCCCTGCTTGTGGGAGGGGGGAGGAACTATAAAACCCGGAAGTGTTGTGCCTCACTCAGTCTTGGCAAGATGGAGGAAGCGAGAGGGTCACGTCTCTCTGAGCTGTGAATCACACTGAACACATGTCTACTCAACTGTGAGTGCCCTTAATGTGGTTTGAAAATGAAAATGTGTTTGCTTTGAAATGCTGCACTGCATAAATGGTTGTTGTTGGTGGTGGTAACTGCTTTGAAATGCTGCACTGCATAAATGGTTGTTGTTAGTGGTGGTAACTGCTTTGAAATGCTGCACTGCAAAAATGGTTGTTGTTGGTGGAAAATTGACAACTTCCTGTTTGCACTGTATATTGATTTTAGATAAAACACTACTACTTACAACTGTGATTTTTGGCCATCTTACTCAGTCCCCCGCCGCTCATCAGGTGCAGAGCATTCTTCCCATCAATGAAAAATAAAACTGTTTAAAAAAAAGCTGAGAGTCTCTCACCTGTCAATCACACCATGAAGGCCACACCCCTTCCAGTTGGAGTGAGGAAGGATTATAAAACCCGGAAGTGTGTGTGTGGCTCAGTCTCTGCAAGATGGGGGAGGGAGAGGTCACGACTCTGCCTGTGAATCAATTGAACACATTGAATGTCTACTGAACTGTGAGTGTGGTGTTTATGTGGTGTTTTGTGTGGTTTTATAGTGGTTTTATGGTGGTTTCACCCTGCTTGAAATGGTATGAAACTGCATTTGAATTTGGTGGCCTTGCACTTGCACCCTGCTTGAAGTGGTATGAAACATGAAACAGCACCTGAATTTGGTGGCCTTGCACCCGGCTTGAAGTGGTAAGAAAGTGCACTTGAATTTGGTGGCCTTACACCCTGCTTGAAATGGAATTTCAAGGAATAGCCGTGAGTCAACTGCTAGCCCACCAGCCGTGAGTGAGCTGCCAGCACATCAGACTTGAGTGACTGAGCTGCCACCCCAAGAATCCATTTGGCCCACAATGTCCATACTAGCGCTCCAGAAAACCCTCTCCCCCCCCCCCCCCCCCCCCCCCCCACTGGGCCACCAATATTGGAATTGGTGACGAGGTGGAATATTGCGTTGGGGGACCAGCCCTCCCGTGTGAACATGGGACCTCACAGTCTAGTATATATATTAGTATGTATATATAGTATGTGTGTGTATATATATAGTATCTGTTTGTGTGCGTATAGTGTGTGTGTATATATATATATAGTGTGTGTGACTGTGTGTGTGTGGGTGTGTGTGTGCACACTGTTAACTTTTTTTTCTAATGTATTATATTGTTCACATATTCTGTTGTGCTGCTGCAAGTAAGAATGTCATTGTTCTATCTGGGAGGTATGACAATAAAACACTCCTGATTTGACTTCATTTGTGCCGCATTGAACAAGCAGAACAGAGAGTGAAATGGCTGCTGTAAGAAGTACAAATAGCAATGAATCCATGTGATCAACTATTTTGGTGCACGGAGACAAAACCTGTATTCACCCATTGATTGAATGATGCAGTTTTGTTTTCAGTTGTACAGACAACCAAGGGGAGAAAATTGTCCTTGGCCAAGGACATCAAACATACTGCATTTCTGGATGGTATTCAGCTTCTGAAATTCAATTAAATTGAAGTTAACAGAAATGAATATCAGAAACTGAATACAATGCCCAAGAACTTACATTATGTGCTTATGACTACTGACATTTCCAGGCACCAAACCCACAAAGATGATTTGTATCGAGTTAAATTAATCTCTAAGTCTGCCCTCTACAGTCATGATCAGTGGCCAGCCTGCCAATATATGCTGCTCGATTATCAGGGCAGCAACATTATGACCTGACTTGGTCTGAAGAAGGGTCTCGACCTGAAACATCACCCATTCCTTCTCTCCAGAGATGCTGCCTATCCCACTGAGTTACTCCAGCATTTTGTGTCTATCTTCAGTGTAAACCACCATCCCTTCCAACACATTATGGCTAGGTTTTGGACTGTAAAAACTGATGAATCTGGCGCCTATCATGGAATAAACCGGACAGTGCATTCAGAGTTAAACACGGAAATCTGGAGCTTGCTATCTGAGCCCGTCTCCCTACACACTACACTAAACTGTCACCATGCTAACACGAATGGCATTGATATCCACATGTGTGTGTGAATTTGCTGTACTTACCCATTAGTTCCCTAATAAAATGCAAGAAAAAGTTAGAGCTGGTGCATTCAGGTATAACTGAATTTTTAACTGTGTAATAACTCATAATTACTGCCAAAAAACCTTGCTGACACTAAAAATTTAACGTTTCAAATGTGCTGTTTTATCCTTTAAGAATGTAATTACTGTTGGAGCTTTAAAATAACTTGCATATTTTTTGTCTTTAAGCTTCCAATTATATCTTACAGTTTTTCTTTTTGCATTTTCCGGCAAGAATTCAACCTATCTTATATGTCCTGATATACACTCTGCCAAGCTCAATGAAGAATATTTGATTAGCTCCAGAGATGTATTGTTGAATGATTTGCTTATACACCCCGAGAGTCTCCTTCGAGGATCACATTATTAATCTGACACACCTGACAGTAACAGAGAAAATAACAAAAATAAAAACGCAACACGTCAGGTCGAAAACAGTCCATGTTTTGGATCTGCATTTCTTTGACAGAACTGGGAAAGAGAGAGATGCAAGACGTGAGCTGGTAGGAAAAAATATGAAGAGGAAAGGAAATGTTTGTGGTGAGATGAATTAAAATGGCTTAGTTACAAACACATTAACCGTCTCAGTCCAAAACTCATCTCAGGAACACCCAGTCAACGAAGACTCCACCATTAGATTCCTATTTATCAGCTTTAGCTCTGCCTTCGACCCCATAATCCCATCCAAACTCATCTCCAAAGCCTTGAATCAGCATCCACACTCTGTCATTGCATCCTCGACTTTCTAACCCCCCAGACCACAATCAGTGACAATAGATGACAACACAACACAATTATCCTCAACATCAATGGCCCACAAGGATGCGTTCTCAGTTCAATGCTGTGGTCCCTGCGCACTCATGATTGTGCCGCTAAATTCGGCTTTAACTCCATTTACCAACTTGCAGATGATACCACTATGGTCGGCTGAATCACGAACAATGATGAGACAAAGTACAGGAAGGAGATAGAGTACGTAGTAACATGGTATCAGGACAACACCTCCCCCACATCGTAAATGGTTGAGTTCCTTGGTGTTAACATTAACAACGATCTGTCTTGGACCAACCATATTGAAACAACAGCCAAGACAACATACAAATGGCTCTACTTCCTGAGGAGAGAGAGGAAATTAGTCATGTGTCTGTTGACTCTTACCAACTTTTACAGATGTAACATGGGGTCTTGCAGCTTGGAAACAGGTCCTACAGCCCAACTTTCCCACACCGACTAACATGTCTCATCTACACATCCCACCTGCTCGTGTTTGAACCCCTAAGGTTCCTGTTAAGTCTTATCCTCCTCACCTTAAACCTTTGTCCTCCACCTCTTGATTCCCCTACTCTAGATAAAAGACCCTATCTATTCCTCTGAAGATCTTGTATACCTCTTTCAGATCACGCCTCATCTCCTGTGCCCCAAGGAATAAAGTCCTAGCCTGCTCATCCTCTAACTCCAGCACAGCCCCTCGAGTCCTGACAACATCCTCACACATTTTCTGCACCCTCTCCACCTTAACAACATGTCTTCATCTTAACAACTAAATGCCCAGGAGTACAGACCCAGATTAGGAATAAGAGGATGAGGACCATATCTATGATAGACCATGAATCAAAACATGTGGGAAAAGCAACAGCTCCGGAACTGTTGACCAACAAAGAAACCAGAAACCAACAAACAAAATCAGACTGGGTGACTGACTGGGAACAGAAGAGAGGAATTCAACAATGAATGAGGAATAGGGTACAGGAGCAGTGTGGCATTCTTGAAACTGGGAACAGGGAACTAATAATACAGCAAGGGGGATAAAAGAAACTACAGATATTGGTGTATAAAAAAGACACAAAATGCTAGAGTAACTCAGTGGGTCAGGCAGCATCTCTGGAAGGCATGGATAGATGATGTTTTGTGTCGGGACCTTTCTTCAGACTGATTGTGGTGAGGTGGTGGTTGGAGATAGCTACAAAAGTGGAGAGGCAGCATAAAGCCTATTGTGATAGGTAAATACAGGTGAAAGGGGGGGTGGAGAGACTAATTGGCAGATGGTTGGAAAAAGGACGAGATAAAAAGACAAAGGCATATGGTAAGGATGGAAGGTGTGCGAATTATGAATCAGATCTCCCTTCAGCCTCCAATGCTCCAGAGAAAACAATCTCAGTTTGTCCAACATCTCCTTGCAGCCAGTTCTCTCTAATCCAGGCAGCATTCTGGTAAATCCCCTCTGCATCATCTCTCATGCTTCCACAACCTTCTTGTAATGGGGCAACCAGAATTGCGCACAATACTCCAAAAACAGCTTAAAACCAAAGTTTCAGAAATCTGCAACATAACTCCCTTGCTCTTTTACTCAATGCCCTGATGGATGAAGTTAGGCAGACCATACACCTTATTTACAATTCTTTCTACTTATGTCGCCACCTATCCGTGAAGCTGAATGTTTTGTCACCATTGCATTTCAGGAGGTGACCACCCTGTGAGTTCGAGAGGAATGGGTGATCGACAGACAGAAAAATAAATAGACATAGAGCTCAGCAGATCCCCAAAGCCATCTCCCTTTCATAGGGCCAGGGTGGCTATAGCTAGATCCAAGACAAATGCACCAGCTGCACAGGAAGGGTAGATAAAGGTCATGCAGGTTACAGGAAATCAGGTTTCAAGAGGGTTTATTCATCTGATAAAGGGTCTCAACCCGAAACATCCTTTTCTCCAGAGATGCTGCCTCCCACCCAGTTATTTCTGCATTTTTTGTCTATCTTCGATGGACTGACGACAAAACAACAACATTCTTATTTGCAGCAGCACAGATCATCACAGAAACAAAACTTCAATAAATTAATAAGCTTGGTACTAATGCAAAATTAAACGGTCCTTAATGCAACTATAGACACTCCATAGTCCATGGCTGAGTTTAGTGGTTTTGTTATGTTCAAGAGCATAACACTTGTTGGAGGAACCTGGTGGTTCAATTATATAGCTAAATAAGCAACAGACATTTCTGAAGTAGCGGAAGAGATTCCAAGATGCCATATTGCCGCTCTTAAGACAAGGAATACAAAACAGGGGAAGAATGAACAGCCAGAGATCATGGTCCAAATCAATACAAATAGGTAAAGTAAGCGATAAGGCCCTGCAGGGAGTGGTTGAGAAAGAGTGATTGAGTAGCACTACACTGAAATAAGCCCTTATTGCCTAGCAGGTCCACGAAGTCCATCAAATACCCATATACACTAATCCTGTACTAATTTAACTTTATTCCCAGCAACAACCCCCAGATTCTACACCTCACCTGCATGTCACCCAAATTTGGCCAATTAGGCTACCAACATACATGTCTTTGGGTGGCAAGGTAGTGCAGTGGTGGAGCTGCTGCCTCAGAGCGCCAGAGACTGAGTTAATTCCTGACTTCCGGTGCCGTCTGCAAGGAATTTGCATTTTCTCCCTGTGACTGTGTCGGTTCTCTCAGTGTGCTCAGGTTTCCTCCCACACTCTGAAGACATACAGGT
Organism: Leucoraja erinaceus; assembly: GCF_028641065.1. Taxonomy (NCBI): domain Eukaryota; kingdom Metazoa; phylum Chordata; class Chondrichthyes; order Rajiformes; family Rajidae; genus Leucoraja; species Leucoraja erinaceus. Next base: position 54,504,947 of record NC_073378.1, on the reverse strand, counting down.
TTAATTTTGGTAAAAATTATAAATTATCCCTAGTGTGTACGATAGTGTTAGCGTAGGATGAACGTGGTCTGCGCGGACTTGGTGGGCCGAAGGGCCTGTTTCCGCACTGTATTTCTTAAAAAAGTCTATGGAATGTGAGGGGAAACCGAAGAATCTGCAGGAAGCCAAGAGAACATGCAAACTCCACACAGATAGCACCAGAGGTCAGGATTGAACTCAGGTCTGAAGCTGTGAGCCAGCAGCACTACCACCTATCACACTGTAATGCCCTTTAAGAAGCAGGACCTCAAAGGTGATGGATGCCAAGGGTTCTGATTGCCCGGCGTGGGGAGCTGACACTCCCTTTGCGGAAGCTTGATCGCCCCAACGTGGAGGGCTCGACCGCCGGCTCCAGGAGCTAATATCATCGCGTCAACGGAAGGCTCAAGGCCCCCGATCGCGGGAGGACAAAGAAGGGAAGAGATTGAACTTTTTTTTCTCCTTCCATCATAGTGAGGTATGTGGAGGAGTCACTGTGGTGGATGTTTATGTTAAAATGTATTTTGTGTGTTTTGTTGCTTTTTTATCGGTATGACTGAATGGCACATCAAATTCCTCGTATGTTGCAAAACATACTTGGTTAACAAAGTATGATTATGATCATGATCATGATGAAAACCTGCTGTTGTCAGTACAGTCACAGTCATGGTCATGGTTAAGGGGTAGGTGTGAGTAGTGTCCCAAAACAGACGCCCAGGTAGAGGTCAGTCTGCCAGATGACAATGGCACCTCCCATAATATTTGATGTTAATACTGGAATTGGTACTGAGTGAGCTATACAATGAATATATCTCGTGTAGATCCTGAAAATAAATGTTTAAAACAATGAATTTTGGAGGACCAGTAAGTCAAGGAGAAACACAGTTAATGGGACCCTGTGGAGAGGTGTCTTGAAAACATCTGTGGCAGGAATGTTATTGAAAAGGATTGTGAGGGATAAGACTTTGTTGCATTTGAATAAACAGGGACTTATTAGGGATAGTCAAGGAATCTTGATATCCGCAGGTCCCTGAAAATAACACGGTGAGTCGACAAGATTGTTAAAATGCATAAAAATCATAATCTCTTTTATTACCCAAGACACAGAATATAAAATCAGGGAGTTTATGTTGGAATTGCAGACAACATTAGTTAGGCCACAGCTTGATAACTGCAAGCTATTCTGATCATCATTTTACAGGAAGGATGTGGTTGTGCTGGAGGGGTACAGAGAAGATTTATGATAATGCTACCCGGAATGGAATATTTTAGCTTTGTAGAATGATTGTTTCGACTGTGGCTTCTTTTCTTTCTTTGAATGTCTGGGGGTTGGGCCAGGACTTAATTAATGTGTGCAATATCATGAGGGTACCTCCTTAATAAATAATAAACTTCCCTTAGCAATCACAGACAAAAATGAGGAGACAGAGAGAAGAAATTGCAGGAGCACTGGTTGAGATATATGATTCATTGTGAACACACGGGTGAGGTGCTGGAAAGGTGGCTGCTTTTGTTGTTTTATGACTGTGGGCAGACCAATTTCCCTCCTGGGATAAATAAAGTTCTATTGTATCATATCGTATCGTTATGCTTCTATTTTGGCAGGGCTGCAAGAAAAACCGTGAGAACAATAGACCAATGAGCCCGTGGTACGAGCCAGCCTGTACCTGTGGTCGGCAAGTTACTGGAGAGGATTCTGAGAGATAAAACGTATGCATCTGGATAGACAGAGACTGGTTAGGGATAATCAGCATGGTTTTGTACATGAGAGAATGTCTTACAAATTTGATAGAGTTTTTTCAAAAAGTAACCAAAAGGATTGATGAGGGCAAAGCATTACATGAGTAGCAGCTCTCCTCAATAACCGAATGTCTGTAGCCTCATCTTGCTCTGGTATTTTATTTCATTCACATGTTTAAACTGTGATGTTTTATTATTAATGTTTAATGCTTTATGTGTCATTCTTAATTGTTACTGTATGTCGTGTTGTTACTTACGAGCAGAGCACCAAGGCAAATTCCTTGAAGTGTACATACTTGGCCAATTAACTAATTAATTCATTCATTAGATGTCGTCCATATGGATATTGGGAAGGTTATTGGCAAATTTCTGCATGGTAGGCAGCTTTGGAAGGTTAAATTGCATGAGATCATGGGAGAGCTAGACAAATGAATTGAAAATCGGCTTTGTGGAAGGAAGCAGAGGGTGATTTGCTTTGAGTGGTGGTGTGCTTCGAGAATATTTGCTGGACTCATTGGTGTTTGTAGTTTATATCAACGATGTGGATGAGAATGTAAAAACCATGATTAGTAAGTTTGCAGATGATACTAAAGTAGGTGGTACCATAGATAGCAAAGCTAGTTATCAAAAATTACAGCAGGATCTTGATCAGATGGGCAAGTGGGCTGAAAAATGGCTAAAGGAGATAAGTGTGAGGTGTTGCAGGACCCAAGCAAGGCAGGGTCTTCACAGTGAATGGTCGGAACGAGGAGAGTACAGGTACAAATTTGCTGAAAGTGGCATCACAGGTAGATAACAGGCACGTGCCGTCAGGATAGGCAAGGTAAGCACTGCCTACCCTGACTAAAATTATAAAATGATAATTATTAAATATAAATAGTAAAGGCATGGGAGAATCATGCCCACCTAAGGGATCGATCTCTGAGGTAAACATAATACTCTGTGCCTTTCATGCGCAGTACATGTAATACGGGAAAGTGCCGTGGACACTGCTTCAAGCCGTCAATTTCAAGCAGAGCCGAAGGTAGCTGAAAATCTGCCTTTGTAGCATGGAGTGTGTACTGCGCATGCGCAGCGCAAGTGGCTGTAAAGTGGGAAGCGGCTGTAAAAGGCAGCGCCGCTAGGGAGGAGGGAGGGGGAGGGAAGATTCTGGCCAGCGGTAAGGCATGTGGGAGGGCAGGAGCATTGAGAAGAAGGGGGTGGGGAAGCATGTGGGGATTCTGGCCAACGGTGAAGTTGCAGGAGGGCAGGAGCATTGAGAAGGAGGGGGTCGGGGATCATGCCAGAGCAACCAGCTCAAGAGCGGGTCAGCGGGCGATGGAACTTACTCCATGTGTCAGTGCGAGTAACCTCAATTGGTCCCTTGTTCGCGATGACACAGGAGTGTCCACTGCCCGCTGTCCTGTTATCCATCGCCCGCTGACCCGCTCCGCTCCATGATCTTTGCTCTTGAGCTGGTCCCCTCACTGTTCATAGGGAGAGCACTGCCAGAGGTGAGCGGGCCGGCAGAAAGTGCTGAGGTCCCAGTGGCCGCTCGCAGTCACCCGAGCTACTTCCCTCCCCGGCCACAATGCTGTGGCTCCGCCCCCGGAGCGCCGCAGCAGCGGTGAATGAGTTGCTGGCATGATCCCCGACCCTCTCCTTCTCAACGCTCCTGCCCTCCCCGCAACTTTACCCCTGGCCAGACTCACCACATGCTGTGAAAGGAACTCTCCCAACAATTGGTCCCTTGAACTAGTATTGTCATTCAATAAAATCACAACTGATTCAACTTGTCCCATTTTTCCCACCATCTCTCCACCTGCCATCACCCTCCACCCCCCACCCATTCAGTAATTCAGAATGAAGGAGATTTGGAAGCCCTGGGCAAATTGAATTGTTACTTTCTTTATTTTTTATTCTTTATTTTTATGGAGAGAACAATCTGCGCATGCGCGGTTTAAGATTTTTTTAAAAAGCCGATTGACTGCCTACCCTGAGTAATTACTCACGGCACGTGCCTGGTAGATAGGGTGGTGAAGAAGACATTTTGATACATTGGCCTTCACCAGTCAGGGTATTGAGTACAATAGTTGAGATGTTACACTATTGTTGTAACGAGCTTTCTTTGTGATTCTGTCCAGTGTTGGGTCCAGGATTGGACATCCATGTACTTGGATACAAGGGGTATATGGACTTTTTTCCCCTCTAAGATTCAATCATTCCTTTCCCTAAATGACCAAGCTAGCCTTATCCAAGTTTACCTATTACTCCTGCCCACACCAGACCGTCAAATTTATTTTCCATCTTTCAGCATATCAGCATATCCCCCCTGAATTTATTTTGTCTTTGAGATCCACAACCTGAGCTTTTGACTTTTTAAACATAGAGGTAATAATGCTCTTGCTGTCACCCAGTCAAGTAATTATTAGCAAGGAATGAGAAAATCAGCCCTCCTCAGTTGTTTATGATTGAGTGAGGCGGGCCAGAAAGCAAAATTCATGTATATATTAAAACTAAATCATAACTCACTTAGCTTGTCTTCTCCGCTCATGTTTTATCAGCTCTTACTTAACTGTGTGTGCATTTCTCTACGCACTAAGGTTTCTCTAAATTGTTGTAATCTTTCTGCAACCTTGCTGGAATCGCTGTAACCTTTCTGATGTTTCTCTTTTCAATTTGTCACCTAAATTATCTGTTATAGTTGGAGAGCATAACTTAACTCCCTTCAAGAACAGAAATAATAAGACCAGTGGATCAGTGAAACCAAACAGTAGAAGGGGAAAGAAAATCTGATATCCATTGCAGTTGAAAGAAGAGCTTACACAAGGAATGGTTTACCAAAAGAAAATGCAGGGGGCAGCAAGGTGGCGCAGCGGTAGAGTCAGAGCAGTAGAGCAGTGCCAGAGACCCGGGTTTGATCCTGACAAGAGGTGCTGTTTGTTTGGAGTTTGTACATTCTTCCCGTGACCACGTGGGTTTTCTCTGGGAGCTCCAGATTCCTCCCACATTCCAAAGAAGTACAAATCTGTAGGTTAATTGACTTTTGGTTAATTGCTCTGGTAAAGAAAAATGTTAAATTGTCCCAAGTGCAAGTGTACGGGGATCGCTAGTCAGAAGACACGGCGGGCCACAGGGTCTGCTTCTGCGCTGTATCGCTGAAATAAACTACAAAACAAGGTGCTTAGCACCTCAGTTGGTCAGGCAGCATCTCTGGAGGATGTGGATAGGTGACATTTCAAAAGAGTACAACGTGGATCAGCGACAACTCAAAACATTGCCTTTTCATGTTCTCTGGAGATGCTGCCAGACATACTGAGTTATTCCAGCACTATCTGGATCCAAGCCTCTGACTTGCAGAAGTTAAATTGCTTTGGCGTTGGCAACAAAGATATGGATGGCAATTGGCTACAAAGGAAACAAAATAGATGCAGTGGAAGTAACACTGGTCCAGAGTGATAGTGAGCCTCTAATCCAACTGCTTCAACAGAAAGATACATTTTCCAAAACTATTACTATATTTAAAACGTGATAATCGAAGTCAAAATAATTTTAAAATAATTATTTCATTCCTCTCTAATATCCCTGCCATTGAAGCCATGGGTCACAACATATCCCAGAAACACTACCATTCCTTATGCAGACTAACCAGTGACATTCCAGGTGAACTCAGTGACATCCCAGTAAGCAGTGCCACGATGCCAAGGTACTAATATGATAGACTGTGATCACTCTGTCCTTCTGTACTACTAATACCTTGTCGGATTATAAATGCAAATGGCCATCTGTTGCCTGGCAGTACTTCAGAGTTAACCGCATGAATTCATGCAAATCACTGAAACCACTCTGGGCCTGCCAACGGAGGCTGCACTCTGTGGCAGCAGAAGTCTTCTCCCAGACTTTTCCAGGCTGTGGAATGTGTTTAAGATCTCTTCGGATCTCCACAATGACAGCCGTGCTAGAGTAACTCAGCAGGTTGATTGATCATGGCTGCAATTTAGTTTATTTGGAGAGTTTAGTTTAGTTTAGATACAGTGAAAATTTTTTTGTTGCGTGCTCTCGAGTCAAAGAAAACAGTATGGACATGGTTATAATCAGTCACAGTGTGCAGGCACAGGATGAAGGGTATAACATTTAGTGCAATATACAATCCAATAAAGAGAGCATAGCTTTCTTTTCACTCTTCAAGACTTCAGTACATTTCCCGTCGAAAGTTATCAATGAATCTCTTTCCATTGCCCTTTCAGGTTAATACAGCCATAATCACTCATTGCATAAAATCATTTTTCCTCATCACCACCTGATCATGTATCAATTACCTTAAATCTGTGACCTCAGGCGATTGACCCTTCTATTTGTAGAAACAGTTTTGCCTTAACTGTCTTAACTGACAATAGGTGCAGGAGAAGGCTATTCACCTTTTCAAGCCAGCACCGTCATCCAATGTGATCATGGCTGATAATCAACAATGAGTACCCTGTTCCTGCCTTCACCCGTGATTCCGCTAGCCCTAAGAGCTCTTCTGTGACAGAATTCCACAGTCACAACTCTCTGTGTGAAAATGTTTTTCCTCATCTTAGTTCTAAATGGCCCACCCCTATTTATAAAAACTGTGGCCCCTGGTTCTGGACTCCCACAACATCAGGAACGTTTCCGGCATCTAGCGTGTCTAATCCCTTAATAATTTTGTACCTCTATTATTATAAAACTCTGATCTTGGATGTTTGCTTGTGTGTTTGCTTGCTTGAACTTTTTCTTTGATTCACATCTCCTCGAAAACCCGGTAAAGGTGAAACTATTACATATTCCGGTAGAGATTTGCCTCATGATTTCAAAAATCCCCTCATCGGAACATTTGATTCATTATTTCCCCAGTTTTTTACTAAAATTGTTCACCAATCTGACATCTTTTTAAAATCTAACGTGCTGAAGCGAGCTGGATGACATCACAATGCCTCTGCTCCTCGCGGCAAGCTGCGCAGAATTTTCAACGCAGCCCCACTGTTTTCCACGAGTTGTGAGTTACATGGCCCAGACGCAACTCTACCACTGCGTCACCATGCCACCCACCGCACCACTGTGCAGCAGCATTAACACCCAATGTACATGCAAAAATATTGTTAAATTAATTAAACATATATTAGACCCAGCTTGAAACTGAAATCTTGCAAAAACGGGACTTATGTTCTTCCAGTAAAGACTTCATTTATTTCAGTGCAGTTGCCAACACTTTGCTGTACAAACAACAGAGAGGAACAAGTCCACACAAAAACACTTCCATTAGTAGCCAGACATCAGCAACACACATGATGATTGGCATAAAATTAAGAGTGTGCGCTGGGAAGTGGGTGTAAGCTTCACATTTCACTCAGAAGGACAATACCCTGCTGGCCTTGGAAGAATGCAAGACAGAGGTCCTTTGATAATGTGGACCAATATTGTAACTATATTCTCTTTGAAGCGATCAACAGAAGGCAGGTTCACCTTGTTACATCAGCAAACGGTGCTTAATTTTGAACTTGCAGTGATAGAGTCATTCACCACAGAAACCGGCTTATCAGCCCAACACATCCATGCCAATCAAGATGCCCCATCCAAGTTAGTCTCCTTTGAATGCACCTGGGAAATCATATCGCTCTAAACCAAGGGTTCATAACCTGGGATAAATTTACCCCCAGGGGGTAATTTTCGCCTACCCATTCTGGATTCTGGATTTGAACATATTTTTTTCTCATTGACTGACTGTGTTTGGTTCTGGTATACCGTATATCTGTTCATCATGAGTTATTCATAAATAAGTGAAATAACATTGTCATGTGGTATTAAAGTTGCCAGGGGTAAACAGGATGAAAAAGGTTGGGAACCCCTGCTGTAACCCTCCCCTATCAATATAATGAGTGCAACTATTTTCTGTTTAGATTTGGCAGGGACTCATGGTAGCCAACTATGCCCTTCTCCAGAACATAGAACAGTACAGCACGGGAATGGGCCTGTGCTGCCACTGTTTGCCACTAACATCTGCTCTACTTTACACAATGCATTTCCAAGAACTGATTTTCTTATTGGAAAATACTGATCAAAAAAGTAATCGCACTCATTATCACTCCCCAATTTTCCCTTTGCATTTTCTTTCCCAGTTTACATTGGAATACCCAAGTCTCCAAGTATCAAATAAAGATAGATTTATTGGAGTAACTCAGCAGGTCAGACAACATCTCTTGAGAAGAGAAATAGTTGACATTTTGGGTTGAGACCCTTCATCAGACTCTGATGAGCCTGATGAAGGGTCTAACCCCAAAACTTTAACTATTCCTTTTCTCTAGTGATGCTTCCCGACCTGCTGAGTTACTCCTGCATTTTGTGTCTATCTTGGATGTAAAACAGTATCTGCAGTTCCTTCCTACATAAGGATAGATTTGTGATGGTCCTTTTAAATGCTTGGAAATCTGGAAGTTTTTGTTAAGAAGGATTCTAGGGGAAAGAAATACAACAAATGGTCTGTGCACATCGAGCTTCCACAAACAACATTGTTATAATTTAATTTTCTAATATTGTTTGAGGGAAAAGTTATGATCAGACAATTCAATTGGTCTTTTCTTTCCCAAATAATGCTTCTTTTAGATAATCAATGTTCTCGTTGACATCCTTCACACTATATGATGTGCTGAGGTTGATGTTCAGTAGTGTAATCGTTTCTGAACCGTTCGATAACTATCCAAGTGTTTTTATTTTTAAACTCTGAAGTACACATTCTCTTCCAGTGTTGTTAATCAATAATGCCATCAATAGTTATTGATTGATAGAGCCATCCTCCTTAATTTCCTTTCTTAGCTTTCCTGAATACTTTGTAACCAGGATTATTAAGATACCAATCCTCTCCTGTTTGAGCCAGAAAAAAAAACTTGTGACAATCTATAAATACGTATCAAAACGTTGATAGATTAATTAATGCTAATCTTTATTGATCTTGATACCTCTAATTAAAAACTGCAAAAACATGTACAATTTTAACATTACATCCCAACTTCCATACTCAATGCTCTGATTTATAAAGGCCAGCATACCTAAAGCTTTCTTTACCACCCTATCTACATGAGATTCCACCTTCAAGGAACTGTGCACAGTTATTCCTAGATCCCTCTGTTCAACTGCATTCCTCAACTCACTACCATTTACCATGTACGTCCTATTTTGATTTGTCCTGCCACGATGTAGCAACTCACACTTATCAGCATTAAACTCCATCTGCCATCTTTCAGCCCACTCTTCCAAATGGCCTAAATCTCTCTGTAGACTTTGAAAATCTACTTCATTATCCACAACACCACCTATCTTAGTATCATCTGCATACTTACTAATCCAATTTACCACACCATCATCCAGATCATTGATGTACATGACAAACAACAGTGGACCCAACACAGATCCCTGTGGACACTTTCTTGTCATCTGCAAATTTGTACGTGCCTTATACGTTCTCATCCAAATCATTGATATAGATGACAAACGGCAATGGGCCCAGCACTGAAACCTGAGGCACACCACTTGTCACAGACCTCCAGTCTGAAGAGCAACCTTTCACCACCAGAAAAAGGTGAGTCAGAGGGGAAACCAGTTGAAAACTGAGGAATTTGGTTTGTAAATTGGCAAATTAGGCAATTTATCAGTCAATAAAAGCAAGGCTGCTCTAGGGGAGCGGCCTTGTGAGTAAAGTGTGAGTCATTGGCTCACGAGTCTTCGGCGAGGAGGCTGAGGGGAGGAGACTACGCAATAGCTAGAGAGGGAGAGACAAAAGGAGATGTCAGGCAAGCTGATTCAGTGCGATGCTTGTAGTATGAGGGAGGTCAAGGACACCGCAGGTGCCTTTGGCTGCTACAAGTGTGAGAAATGCATCCAGGTACAGCTCCTGAAGGACTGTGTTGGGGAATTGGAGAAGCAAGTGGATGGCCTCAGGTTCGTTTGAGAAACTGAGTCGTTCCTCGACGAGTCCCATAGCAAGATTGTTACACCTAAGATACTGGAAGAGAGAAGGTGGGTGACGGTGAGAAAGGGAGGGAAACTTGGAATGCACAGGTCCCCGGGTGTTGTACCTCTTGTGAACAGGTTCACCCACTTAAAAGCTTTCGGGACAGAAGACGTTGACGCACTGAGCAGCGGACTGGCCTGCGAGGCAAAAAGTGCTGTTGAGCCAAAACCAAAGAGGCCGACGTCAGGCAACGCAATGGTGGTTGGAGACTCCATTGTGATAGGTACGGAGTTTTTGCAGCAACAGATGGGATTCGAGGATGTTGTGCTGCCTCCCGGGTGCCAGGATGTCATGGACAGAGTGCAGAAAATCCTCAAGGGTGAAGGTGAACAGCCGGAAGTGGTAGTGCATGTTGGCACAAACGATGTTGGAAAGAAGGGGATGAATCGTCTGAAGTGTGACTTTAGAGAGCTCGGAAAAGTGCTTAAAAGGAGGACCTCCAGGGTGGTTATCAAATGGCATAGTCAAGGACGGAGTTAAAGGGAAAGGGAGTAAAGGGATATTTAATTACCCCAGAATTAACAGGAAAGAAAGCTCATAAAGGGATAGGAGAGTATGGCCAAGTGTAGTAGGGATCGATGTGAAAGGTGAGATGCGTAAGGAATTAAAAATATTGTATATGAATGCGCGAAGTATAAGAGTAAAGTAGATGAGCTTAAGGCTCAGTTAAAGGTTGGTAGTTATGACATTGTGGGGATTACCGAGACGTGGCAGCAGGAGGATCGGGCCTGGAAACTTAATATTCAGGGTTATACATCCTATAGAAAGGACAGGCAGGTGGACAGAGGTGGTGGGGGGGGGGGGTTGTAGCTCTGCTGGTGAGGGATGGAATTCAGATCCTTGCGAGGGAAGACATAGGGACGGACAAGGTGGAGTCACTGTGGATTGAGGAGGAATGCAAAGGCAAGAAGACACTAATTGGTGTTATCTATAGACCCCAAATAGTAGCCCAGATGTAGGGTGTAAAATAGTGTCTTTATTGTCATTGTAACATGAACCATGTACAACGAAATTTAAGTTGCAGCAGGAGTTAAAACTGGCATGTAACAAAGGTAATTCCACTGTGGGGATGGGGGATTTTAATATGCAGGTAGACTGGGAAAATCAGGTTGGTTCAGGACCCCAAGTAAGAGAGTTTGTAGAGTGCCTCCGAGATGGATTCTAAGAGCAGCTTGTAATGGAGCCGACCAGAGAAAAGGCAATTCTGGATTTAGTGTTGTCCAATGAACCAAATTTGATAAGAGAACTCGAGGTAAAGGAACCGCTTGGAGGTAGTGGTCATAATATGATTAGTTTTAATCTGCAATTTGAGAAGTAGAAGGTTAAATCGGAAGTGGCAGTGATGCAGTTGAACAAAGGGGACTATGAAGGCATGAGAGAGAAGCTGGCCAAGGTAGACTGGAAAGGGATACTAGCAGGAATGATGGTGGAACAGCAATGGCAGGAATTTCTGGGAATAATCCGGAAGAAAGCAGGATCATTTCATTCCAAAAAGGAAGAAAGATTCTAAGGGGAGTAGGAGGCAACCGTGGCTGACAAGAGAAGTTAGGGATAGAATAAAACTAAAAGAAAAGATGTATAACACAGCAAAGAGTAGCCGGAAGCCAGAGCATTGGAAAACTTTCATAGGACAACAGAAGGAAACAAAACTGGCAATAGGGGCTGAAAAGATGAAGTACGAGGGGAAGCTGGCCAGGAATATAAAGAAGGACAATAAAAGCTTCTTTAGATATGTTAAGGGGGAAAGTCTAATGTGGGTCCCTTGAGGGCAGACACGGGTGAAATTATTATGGGGAACAAGGAAATGGCAGGAGAGTTGAACAGGTACTTCGGATCAGTCTTCACTAAACACAAACAATCTCCCTGAAGTATTGGAAGACAGAGAATCTAAGGGGGTCGAGGAACTGAAATAAATTTTCATTAGGCGAGAGATAGTATTGGGTAGGCTAATGGGACTGAAGGATGATAAATCCCCTGGGCCCGATGGTCTGCATCCCAGGGTCCTCGGGGAGGTGGCTCAAGAAATAGTAGACACATTGGTGATCATTTTCCAATGTTCAATAGATTCAGGATCAGTTCCTGTGGATTGGAGGATAGCTAATGTTATCCCACTTTTCAAGAAAAGAGCGAGAGAGAAAACAGGGAATTACAGACCTGTTAGCCTGACTTCGGTGGTGGGAAAGATGCTGCAGTCAATTATTAAAGAGGTAATAATGGGGCATTTGGATAGTAGTAAAATGATTAGTCCAAGTAGGCATGGATTTATGAAAGGAAAATCATGCTTGATTAATCTTCTGGAATTTTTTGAGGATGTGATAAGTAAAATGGATGAAGGGGGCCTCGTGGATGTAATTTATCTAGACTTTCAGAAAGCCTTTGATAAAGTCTCGCATGGGAGACTGATGACTAAAATTAGAGCACATGGTATTGGGGGTAGGGTGTTGACATAGAAAATTGGTTGGCAGACCGGAAGCAAAGAGTAGGAGTGAACGGGACCTTTTCAGAATGGCAGGCAGTGGCGAGTGGAGTGCCGCAAGACTCGGTGTTGGGGCCGCAACTGTTTACCATCTATATTAATGATTTGGAAGAGGGAATTCGGAGCAACACTAGCAAGTTTGTGGATGACACAAAGCTGGGTGACAGTGTGAACTGTGAAGAGGATGTTAGGAGGTTGCAGGGTGACCTGGACAGGTTGCGTGAGTGGGTAGATGCGTGGCAGATGCAGTATAAAATAGATAAATGTGAGGTGATCCACTTTTGTGGCAAAAACAAGGGGGCAGATTATTATCTCAATGGGGTTAGGTTAGGTAAGGGGGATGTACAGCGAGACCTGGATGTCCTTGTACACCGGTCACTGAAAGTTGGCGTGCAGGTACAGCAGGCAGTGAAGAAAGCTAATGGAATGTTGGCCTTCATAACAAGAGGATTTCAGTATAGTAGTAAAGAGGTTCTTCTGCAGTTTATAGGGCTCTGGTAAGACCCCATCTGGAGTATTGTGTACAGTTTTGGTCTCCTAATTTGAGGAAGGACATCCTTGTGATTGAGGCAGTGCAGCGTAGGTTCACAAGATTGATCCCTGGGATGACGGGGTTGTCATATGAGGAAAGATTGAAAGGACTAGGCTTGTATTCACTGGAGTTTAGAAGGATGAGGGGCGATCTTATAGAAGCATATAAAATTATAAAAGGGCTGGACAAGCTAGATGCAGGAAAATTTTTCCCATTGTTAGGCGAGTCCAGATCCAAGAGCCACAGTCTTAGAATAAAGGGGCCATTTAAGACTGACGTAAGAAAAACATTTTCATCCAGAGAGTTGTGAATTTGTAGAATTCCCTGCCACAGAGGGCAGTGGAGGCCAAATCACTGGATGGATTTAAGAGAGAGTTAGATAGAGCTCTAGGGCCTAGTGGAATCAAGGGATATGGGGGATAAGGCAGGCTCGAGTTATTGATTGGGGAAGATCAGCCAATGTCACAATGAATGGTGGTGCTGGCTCGGGGCCGAATGGCCTCCTGCACCATTTTCCTATGTTTCTATCACCCTCTGCTTCCTTCGTTGAAGCCACATTTCTATCCAGTCAGCTATCTCTCCTTCTGGAACTTAAATTGCAAGTGATTTCTAACAAACTCAAACATTTTGCTGAATTTTATGTTTAAAAATATCTGAAATTGGGCATTCTGCTAATATTGTTATACCCAGCTATATTTACTCAACTGTGGATACATTTGAAATTTAACTTGACTGCAAATAAACTAATGTTACGGGCAAGTTTACCGGGAGGGACACACAATTGGCTCTGAGTGCTAAGGTACAGCATAATTTATAGCTAAGCTTGCACTTAAATTTGTGGCTCTCTTCAACCAAATTCAAATTATCTGATGAAATGCTTTCAAAGCTTATTGTTGTGGCATATGATGTTCAATTTTAAGCTTACTTCTGAAAACACGTGCTCGTAGTAATGAATCTTTTTTTAAGTGCCTTTTCAATTGAAAGTTCTCGGATGACTCTGCATTTGTGGGCTGCATCAGTGAATGTGTGGATTTGAATTCATGGTAGATATGATCAAGCTGAATACAGAGTTGAGTGGTGTGGGCTGAATCACCTGCAGCTCAACACCGACAAGACTAAGGAGGTAGTGGTGGATTTTAGGAGGAGAGGAAAACTCCTGTCCCGTCTCTCCACCAATGGTGTCGATGTGCAGTTTACCAAGGAGTACAAATATCTTAAACCCCCTGTCTCGCGGTGCGAGTCCACCCACGAGTGAGCCCGAGTTAAAAACAAATCAAACTCGTGGTAATCACGTACAATTAACATAGCGGGAACGTCGGAACTCGTGGACGTAACTTAACGACTCGTAACCCTTCTTCAGACTGGTTTTGTGCTGTGCTGCTGCCGTATCTCTGGAGAGAAGTAATGGGTCACGACCCGAAACGTCACCCATTCCTTCTCTGCAGAGATGCTGCCTGTCCTGCTGAGTTACTCCAGCATTCTGTGTCAATCTTCGCTGGCGAGGAACCGTGCCTGCGCTTTGCAAGTTTTCACTCTCATACACAGATAGCAACAGATTATTAGGGGAAGAAACTTGCGTTCATGCCGCACAACGTGTTTGACCACCTGTCCCCGCTACTCAAGAAGCTTGTGCTGAGCGGTAACCAGCTGTGGAGCTTCAACTGGGGCAGGCTTGACTTGCTAGGCTGGTTGGAGCTGCTGGACCTTGATAGCAACCTGTTGACCACAGTGCCTCGTATGCTGTCAAACTGCACTCAGACCCTGCGTCTTCAACCTCACCCACAACCAGATCTCCAAGCTGACCAAGGACTTCCTGTGGGCCGTGACATCCCTGCAGTACCTGGATCTCAGCTACAACAACCTGAAGACCATCCAGGCCTCCAGTTTCCCGGACAGCGTCATCAAACACTTCCGGGAGCTGCGGCTAAGCGGCAACTACTTTCTCTGTACCTGCGACACCAGGTGGTTCATGTGGTGGATCAATCAAACCATGGTCTATATCCGTCGCCTGGTCACTGATGTCACCTGCACCTCCCCCAAAGCCCACCGTGGCCACGGCGTTGTCATGGTGGACCTGCACTCCTGCGAGTTGGACTACCTGGGCATTGGCCTCTACACTTTCTCTGCCTTGATCACCGTCTTGCTCCTCTATTTGATACTTAGGCCTTCATTCACGGTGGTGCAGCGGTAGTGTTGCTGCCTGACAGCGAATGCAGCGTCGGAGACCAGGGTTCAATCCCAACTACGGGTGCTGTCTGTACTGAGTTTGTAAGTTCTCCCAGTGACATGTGTGGGTTTTTTCCGAGATCCCCCCACACTCCAAAGACGTACAGTTTGTAGGTGAATTGGCTTGGTGATGTAAAAATGTCCATAGTGGGTGTAGGATGGTGTTAGTGTGCGGGGATCACTGTTCGGCGTGGACTCGGTGGTCCGAAGGGCCTATTTCCTCTCTGTATCTCTAAACTAAACTAACAGGGGAGAACACTGGACCTTCTTCGTCAGTTTATTATTTTACACTTATAAACATTACACAGATCACGGAGTGTGAAATAAAGCTGGCAAGCCGAGGTCATGCAGGAAACGGAGGAAATCGGGAGACGATTTTATTCAGCAACTCCGTTCAGTCAGAACATCTATCCTGTGTAAAGAAACCTAACTTTCAGGGGATTTAAATCTTGAGTTCGACTTCTATCTGAATTTAACCGATTTACAAAAGCTTTGAAGTTCTCCCTGCAGTCCGTTTCTTAAACACCTTTACGTTTTTGCGCTTTTTTTGACAGCCAAGTACTTTAAATGCCATTTATTGCATTGTAGCAATGATAGGCAACGATTTGATAAAAGGTTAAACCTGTTTTTTTTGTTTGCAAACACACAGCGGTTAATTACATGACAAGAGAAGCATGAAGCTACATAAGAGACACGGAGAAGCTGATCATCGGGGCAGTTCTGTCCATGGTCATGGGAGGCTTTTTATAGTAAAAAAAAAACTGCATGACATCATTTTTATCCATGTGATGATTTTTCCACACGTCGGTAGTCGTTGTTGGCTCAAGAGTAACTCGGGAGAGAAACTTGGTACATCGCAGAAATGAGAAGTAAACGGCAAACTTAGACATACACGTGGGAACTCGTTTAAACTCGTGAACATAAATTTGGAATCTCGTAGACAACCACGAGTTTGATTGTTTTTTTTCACTCGGGATCACTCGTGGGTGGACTCGCACCGTGAGACAGGGCCTTTAGAGTGTACCTGTACAGTAAACTGGACTAGTCCAGGAACACTGGGGCCCTGTACAAGAAGGGACAGAGCCGGCTGTACATTTTGAGAAGGGTCCGCTCCTTCAAGGTCTGAAATGAGATGCTGCAGATGTTCTACTAATCGGTGGTATCCAGTGCCATCTTCTTCGCTGTTATGTGCTGGGGCAATAGGGTGAATGGCGCAAATGCCAACAGGATTAACAAACTCATCAGGAAAGCTGGCTCCATCCTGGGATGGAGGTGGATTCATGGGACGTGGTCTTGGAGGGGAGGATGTTCCTCAAGCTGCAGAGCATCTTGGACAATACAACTCACCCCCTCTATGACTAACTGGTTCCACCAAGATGTAGTACAGAACGCCACAGGAGGTCCTTTTTTCCGTCCTGTGGCTTTCGAACTGTACAACTCCTTCCCCCTTCTGTCGTGGGGTAGACTGGTCCCCCTTCCCCCAAATCTTTGCACATCGCCAATCCTTTCCACCCATCACTTTAATTTTACGTTTCACGTATCTTGTGTTTTTATGACTGTTGGCAGATCAATTTTTATCAATTTCCCTCCTGGGATAAATAAAGTTGTATCGTATCGTAAAACGGACTACAGTTTCTACTCAGTATTAATAACAGGTTATAACGCACAAAAAGGCAGTTTGACGTGTTATAGGAGAAAGATGACATTCTGGTTTACATACATAGATTAGCAGAGCACCTGTGTATAACCATTGATCTATAATGTCCACGATGGATATGATGTCAGGTTAAACTAATCCATATCCCTGCATATATCCAAAGATAGAGACAAAGTGCTGAAGTAACTCAAAAGGTCAGGAGAAAATGGATAGGCCATGTTTCAGGTCGGAACACGTCTTCACTCTGAAGGGTTCTCACCCGAAACGTCTCCTATCCAAGGATGCCACCCGATCCATCAATTTATCTATCTTTGCCCATCTAAAAGTCTCTTTGATGCTGCTATTGTATTTGCCATCACCACTGCCCCTGTCCATAAAAAAAACTAGCCACTGGATGTGGGACATTCTGATTCTATACCATTGCAACCGAACAGGGGGAAGCAATAAATAGATTTATGGAGGAATAATTTTTCCACAATGTGGAAAGAAGATTGTTGTTACCCTGAAAATGATATTTATTCCATCCTTCTGTCTCCTGTTTGTCAATCAATTTTCAACCCATCACCCTCAATCCCGTGCCCTTTAACTTGTTTTATTTACGTCTTCATGGGCTTTCTCCAAATCTAAATACATCACATCCACTGGTTCTCCCTTCTCTATTCCACCACATACATTCTCAACCAAAACTCTGGTTGTATTTGCCAACACATTCTAGTTTAGTTTAAATTGTGGTTGGTTTTGTTTAATTTCATCAATAGTTAAAAATAATTTTCAGTCTGAAGGGTCTCAACCAGAAATGTCACCTGTCCATTTCCCCCCACAGAGGCTGTCTGACCCGTTGAGTCCCTCCAGTATTTATTTTTGCTCACGATTCCAGCATCTGTCATTTCTTGTGCCTTCATTTTACTGCTCCACTGCAAAATCTCACTGAAGAATGTCTACTTTGAAGAAATTCCCCTCCAATCTGTGACAGAAGTTCCGTCAAAACCTCTCTCACTGCCCTTCCTCTGTGATTCCAGGGTTCTCCTGCTCTTCAACCATGTTCTCATCCAGGGTTGGAAGAAGGGCTCTGACCTAAAACATCGCCTATGGATGCTGTTTGACCTGCTGAGTCCCTGAGTCCAGCAGTTTGTTTTTTATTATTTGTATTACTCCAGTAGACAGATTATCAGGCCCTGGGAATTTATTGGCCTGCAGTTCCATTAATTTACCAATGCCACTTTCCTTTAATTCCTCCTTTTCATGATGTTTCCTAGCATTAACCATATAACTATATAACAATTACAGCACGGAAACAGGCCATCTCGGCCCTACAAGTCCGTGCCGAACATTTCTGGGAGGTCACTTGTTTCCTCTTCCATGAGACAGAAATAAGTATTAGTTAAATGCATGGCCATTTATTTGTTCCAAACAACAATTTCACCCTTATCTGCTTGTTCAATACTGACATTTATCTGCTTTAATATGTTTCTCACATGTCTGTGGAAGCTGTAACAGTCCACTTTATTTTCTCTATTATGATTTTTGTTTGCTTAATCAACCTCTTTTTGGCCCATTTTTGCTGAACTCTAAACTGCTCTCAGTCCTCAGGGTTGCCACTTTTTTGGCAACTTTATAATCTCCTCTTTGCATCTCATATTAATAATAATAATAACTTTATTTATAGAGCACTTTTAAAACAACCACTGTTGCAACAAAGTGCTGTACATGACTAATCATGGACAAAAAAAATATTGCACGACAATAAAAACATTAAAAGAGAGAGTAAAAACAATTTAAAAAACCCCATTAAAAACACTAAAACAGGAGCAAAGTCTCATGCAGGGTCAAAAGCCAAGGAATAGAAATGGGTTTTAAGATTGGTTTTGAAGATGGACAGTGAGGGGGCCTGTCTGATGTGCAACTGCAGAGTGTTGGAGTGATGGAGTTTAATGCTGATAAATGTGAGGTGCTACACCTTGGCAGGAAAAATCAAAATAGGACGTACATGGTAAATGGTAGGGAATTGAAGAATACAGTTGAACAGAGGGATCTGGGTATAACCGTGCATAGTTCCTTGAAGGTGGAATCTCATATAGATAGGGTGGTAAAGAAAGCTTTTCGTATGCTAGCCTTTATAAATCAGAACATTGAGTATAGAAGCTGGGATGTAATGTTAAAATTGTACAAGGCATTGGTGAGACCAAATCTGGAGTATGGTGTACAATTTTGGTCGCCCAATTATAGGAAGGATGTCAACAAAATAGAGAGAATACAGAGGAGATTTACTAGAATGTTGCCTGGGTTTCAACAACTAAGCTACAGAGATAGGTTGAATAAGTTAGGTCTTTATTCTCTGGAGCGCAGAAGGTTAAGGGGGGACCTGATAGAGGTCTTTAAAATGATGAGAGGGATAGACAGAGTTGATGTGGACAAGCTTTTCCCTTTGAGAATAGGGAAGATTCAAACAAGAGGACATGACTTCAGAATTAAGGGACAGAAGTTTAGGGGTAATATGAGGGGGAACTTCTTTACGCAGAGAGTGGTGGCGGTGTGGAATGAGCTCCCAGTGGAAGTGGTGGAGGCAGGTTCATTAGTATCATTTAAAAATAAATTGGATAGGCATATGGATGAGAAGGGAATGGAGGGTTATGGTACGAATGCAGGCAGGTGGGACTAAGGGGAAAACATTTGTTCGGCATGGACTAGTAGGGCCGAGATGGCCTGTTTCCGTGCTGTAATTGTTATATGGTTATAGCGCCGGAGCAGCAACAGAGAAGACTCTATCCCCTCTGAGCTTCCGCTTAGACCTCGGTACCTCCAGGAGCAGCTGATCAGCTGACCTGAGGCATAGGGATGAAGCAGCTCAGAGAGGTAAGGCGGTGCGAGGCCATTTAAATATTTAAAAACAAATAAAAGAGTCTTAAAATGAACTCGAAAGTACACCGGGAGCCAGTGGGGGGAGGCCAGAATTGGCTTTATGTGTTTCCTCTTTCGAGTTCCAGTTAAAAGGCGAGCAGCAGCATTTTGAACCAACTGGAGACGAGCCAGGGAAGATCGAGCAACTCCAAAATAGAGTGCGTTACAGTAATCCAGCCTAGACGTGATAAAGGCATGGATTACTGTTTCAAAATGCTGCCGTTCAAGAATGGGCTTCGCCTTTGCCAGCTGCCTTAAATGAAAGAAGCTGGACTTTACTACCACGCCTATTTGATGATCCAATTTAAAATCACTGTCCATCTTAAAACCCAGGTTCAAAACTGTTGGCTTCACATACCGTGCCAGGGGACCCAAGTCAACAGGGGGAGGTTCACGGAAGCCATTGGGACCAAACAATATCACCACTGTCTTCTTTTCATTAAATCCTAGAAAGTTTAGGGCCATCCAGGATGTTACACCCAAATTATTTTGTTAGCCAAGATTGGATTACTTTTCTTTGAGTTTTTAATAATAGAAAAGAAGGTAAAACTGTTGCAGTTCCAGCATTCATTCCTTAAATGTTAGCCATTGTATTTCAAAGAAACTCCCCAATCTCCATTGTCAATTCACTCTTTAGTTTCCTTCATTAAAACTTAAGAAACTAATTTCAAATTGAATCATTTCACTCTTTCCCTTCAAAAAGATTTCCACCATGTATTGTCACACTAAGGGACTCTACACAAATGTATTAATTAACTCATTCTCACTGCACAATATCCATTCAAAGGCAGTCTATTCTCAAGCTGCCTCTACAGTGTATTGGTCTAAAATTAATGAACTTGTCCACACAACAGGCACTCATGCTCCACAGTGTTATTGCTGATTTGGTTTGACCAGTCCGTATGCAGATGAAAGTCACCAGTAACTTTGGTAGTTCCCTTGTCACTTGGATCCTTAATTTTCAGTTTGAATCCATCCCTTGCACTGCTGTTTAGAGGGCAGAACGCTGGAGGCCGAGATCCCACCGAAGCTTTTTGTTGTTTTGTGCTGCTTTTTAGCTCTGACGGCGAAAGGAATCAAGGGATATGGGGGAAAAAGCAGGAATGGGGTACTGATTTTTGATGATCAGCCACGATCATATTGAATGGCAGTGCTGGCTCAAAGGGCTGAATGGTCGACCCCTGCACCTATGTTTGCTCTACCCAGAATGATTCTACCCAGTGTGTATTAAGGAACTGCAGATGTTGGTTTAAATCAAAGATAGACACAAAATGTTGGAGTAACTCAGCAGGACAGGCAGCATCTCTGAATAGAAGGAGTGTGTGACGTTTCGGTTCGAGACACTTCTTCAGACTTTTCTTATTGACCATCTACCCAGATTGTCTTTTCAACATTTTTAAACATCTTGGCTATTTTTTGTACAATTACTCTTATTACCATTTTTTCTTGTCCAGACCCCTTATTTTTCTACAGAATCTCTCCACTTTCTTTTGTGTTTCTGAAATAATTGTGTGGCGCAGAGAGAGAACAAGTTATCAATAAGTGCACTCCTTTATTTCTACACTATGCCCATTACTCAAACAATTTATTTATCTTTGCAGAGGTTGATTTTCACTTCTTCCTTTACTTTGCACTTATTGATAATTTGTTCTCTCCATTTGGTACACAGTTAATTCAGAAACACAAAAGAAAGTAGATAGTGTAGAGAAATAACAAAAACATAAAACTCAAAGATGAATACGTTTTTCTCTCTGAAAATACAGTA
The DNA here is from genome assembly GCF_028641065.1 of Leucoraja erinaceus. Taxonomy (NCBI): domain Eukaryota; kingdom Metazoa; phylum Chordata; class Chondrichthyes; order Rajiformes; family Rajidae; genus Leucoraja; species Leucoraja erinaceus. The sequence continues at coordinate 54,483,630 of NC_073378.1, read as the reverse complement.
TTATAGGATGCGATGCATTTTGTAAAAACTGATCATAAGATCATTTGGACCAATTATTTAAGATGAAATAGTTATTATACATCTTATAAAATGTCTCCAGATGCTGCCTGACCCACTGAGTGTCTCCAGCTGAATGTTTTTGTTCTAGATTCTAGCATCCACACTCTAGCATCCCTGTTAATAAATAGCCCGGAATAAAAGTGCTGTAAAGACCAACGTTGTTTACCTATTAACGAGTTTTCTCCAGCTTGATTGTTTTGTACAGTTTATAATAAACACGGAAATGAATAAATAACCTATAATTTATGCCTAAATTAATAAATTTTGAGATGCTCAGCGAAAGACGAATCTCTACCTGCCACTTTATCGATTACTTTGGAAATATCTTATAGCAATGAATGCGAACAGGGGATAAGTATGGACAGGAGGCTGAAAAACATGTTAATGAAGTAAGGTTAGTACCTCCGTAACAACCTCAAGTGGAAGCTGATACATCAACTTACAGCAAACTCAATAGTTTATGGAAAGGGTCCTTTATTTTAATTGTGTCAGAGCCGTACTCTGATTACCTGGGGTCAATGACTGTAATTAGCTTGATAAACCTGGTCATGGGATATCCTGAGAATTCAAGAGAGTTCTGCATCGTGTTTGGTTTAGAGCAAGACAGAAATATGAAAAAAAATATTGTAAAGCAAATGACTGCAGATGCTGTAAATCTCAAATCATTAAGAGAAGATGCCAGAAATAATTCGCAAGATAGACAGTATCTGTGGAGGGAGAAACGGATTTGAGTGTTTTGTGTTTCTGAAGTAACTGTGTACCAAAGGGAGAGATCAAATTATCAAATTGACTTGAAACATTCAGTATGTTTCCATCCCCACAAATATTCCCTGACCCAATGACCTTCAGCATTTTCTGATTTTCTATGTGAAAAATATTTAGACATATGTCTTACTGTTAACTGTAACAGTAACCAATTTACATGACTTTGAGTAATTAGATGGATAAAGCTAGAAAATAAATATATTTGGGCAACCTCCAGGTCTCCAGATTTTGTACAAATCAGCACTTCCACATGTATCTGCTTTTTATGTTTCAAATTCTAATATTGACGCAAGCTGTTTTTTTTTGCTCTGACCTGCAACTTTGCCACATTTATGCATTTGAAAATTTTAAAGCTGCTTTCATTTAAAGGTACGAGGCCACAGCAGATATTTATCAGCTGCAAAGAGATTTCTGAAAACAGTTTTTCAGCGAGACTGAATTTATTTTTGCTGTTTCAATGTCTCAGTACATCTCAATACATCCCCTTCCCCCTCAGCCAACCTCCATAAACAAAGGTATTAATCACCAACATTTTCACCTCCACATCACCCGGTCATAGAAACACACATTTCAAATGAAGACACAAAGTGCTGGAGTAACTCAGTAGGTCAGGCAGCATCTCTGAAAAACATGGATTGATGATGTTTTGTGTTGGGACTGAAGAAGGGTCCTGACCCAAAATGTCACCTGTCCGTGTTCTCCAGAGATGCTGCTGAACCAGAGAGTTCTTGGTGGCTCCAGCACTTGGTGTTTTCCTTTGAAATCCAACATCTGCAGTTCCCTGTTTCGACACATTTCGAGTGCTTTATTTCTGATATTTCTGGGAACGGATATCAAAATTTTAAGCCGGTTTCCCCATTGTATCTCTAAAGTAAGCCAAACTAACGACTGGTTTGCATGCAGAGCAGAGCAAGCTTTTCATGACAACTCTGTACACGTATCAATAATAAATTAAACTAAAATGAATTACAAGATTTGCATACATGTGCTTGCCTTTGCTATACATGCATCCTTTTGAAGCCTACTGCATACATATTCTTAGATAAACATCATCCATCCTTTTTCTCCTGAGATGCTGCCTCACCTGCTGAGTTAGTCTATGTCTATAAACAGCAGGCACGTCAGCTGATGTCAAACGTAAGACAGCTGATGAGAGTTACATTTTCAAAGTGGATTCCTTCCATTTCCTGGACATTATTTAATTCTCCCAGTTTCTCCATCTCTGTTAAAGCTGTTTGATAACGCCACCTTCCATATCAGTACATTCAATATGAATTTCAGATGCTCAAATTCAGATTTCTCACCGACTGACAAAATCCTTGCGCATTCCCATTCTATTTCCCTTCAATTCCCTTCAAGACCTTTCCACCTTACCCAAGTACCTGGGTGAGAATAGCGCAAACTCTCTGTCCTTGTCTAACCACATTGGCATTGCAGCCAAGAAAGTGCACCAGCACCTCTACTTCCTCAGAAGGCTGAGGTAATTTGGCATATCTGCAATTACTCTTCCCAACTTTTACACACATGCCATAGAAAGGATCTTATCATAGCTTGGTATTGTAACTGCTCTGCCAACACTGCAAGAAATCACAGCAAATTGTGGATGCAGCCCCATCCATCTCTCAAACCAAACACTCCTACATCAACTTCACCTTTGCTTCTCGCTGCCTCGGGAAAGCAAACAACATAATGAAGGTCTACTTTCTCTCAGGTTATTCTTTCTTCTGCTCTCTCTTGCCAGGTAGAAGGTAAAAACCTTTGAAACCACCAGATTCAAGAACAGCATGTTTCCTGCTGTTATCAGCCTCTTAAAGAATCTTGCTGAGGATGAATTACCCCATCTTCCAACCTACCTCGCTGCAGCCTGTGCCCTTTTTTAATCTGCACTTTATCTATATTCTGCACTCTATTTTCCCTTTTACATCACCTGATGTACTTATCCATTATAAGATTTGTGTAGGAAGTAACTGCAGGTGCTGGTTTAAATCGAAGATAGACAAAATGCTGGAGTAACTCAGCGGGACAGGCAGCATCTCTGGAGAGAAGGAATGAGTGACGTTTCGGATCGAGACCTTCAGATTGATGTGCAGGGAGTGAGAGGTACACGAATAAGGAAGTGTATGAATAAGGAAGTGTATAAGGAAGTGTAGGGTGTGAAAACAATGCAAAGGGAATGAAGATCAATGAAAATGTAGAATAAATCATTGTTAGAAGGTAACACAAAGCAAACAGAGATAAAATGTAGTCGGAGACAGTAAGATTGGTCAGAGAACTGGGAAAGGGGGCGGGGGGGGGGGGGGGGGGGGGTGGAGAGAGAGGAAAAGCAAGGGTTATTTGAAGTTAGAGAAGTCAATGTTTATACCGCTGGGTGTAAGCTGCCCAAGCGAAATAAGAGGTGCTGTTTCTCCAATTTGTTCTGGGCCTCATCCTGACAATGGGGGCCATTGTGGGAATGGGAATTGAAGTGCTGAGCAACCAGGAGATCAGGTAGCAAAGCTGACTGAGCGGTCGTGTTCAGCGAACCGATCGAATACAGTACATGAGATTGGAGGAGGTGCTACAGAAAGGGAAATACTGTCTGGGTCCTTGGACGGAGTCGAGGGGAGAGGTATAGAGGCATTTGCAGGGGGAAGTACCTGGGGAGGGGGTGGTTTGGGAGGGAAGGAACAACTTGACCAGGGAGTTGTGGAGGAAACGGTCTTGGGGTGGTGATGGGAAGATGTGGCTAGTGATTTCCTCATCACTATTGTTATTTTTGTCACAGCATCACTCCTCTCATTGTTTAAGCCTCTCTTGTCCTGCATGTATGCAAGAACTAATTGTTAATCTTTTCTGCCTTCCTTTCTGTCTGCTCTTGAATATGTTGCATGTGAACAGATTTCCTTTCTTTTGGAAAGTCGTTTGACTTGATGAAATAGCCTCATTGCTCATTCTACTAATTATGCCCGACTTGCTGAGCAGTTCCAGCAATTGCAACTTACTGAACAGGTTTGTTGTTGCTGACAGCATGGCTGATGATGGCAGCTAATTAAATAAGATTCCTCCGTAGCCAGAGTTCTTCACCAGCGATGGGGTGAAGCAGGGTGTATCAATACTAAAGTACCAACATCTGAGCGAAGGCCAGGGAGAAGCAATAATCAGAGCCAAAAATGCTGCAAATACTCAGCAAGTCATAAAGTCAGTCATACAGTATGGAAACAGGTCTTTCAGTCCATGCCGACCAAGATTCCACATCTACACTGGTCTCACCGGCTGGCATTTGGCCCATATCCCTCAAAATCTAACCCATCCCAAAAAGATGGACAGTTCCTACCCATGTACCTGTCTAAATGCCTTTTAAATTGTGCTCTTGTGCCTGCCTCAATTACCTCCTCTGGCAGCTCATCACTGATACCCACCACTCTCTGTGTGAAAGTGAGTTCATGTTTCAGGTTGACAACCTTTCACCAGATGACCTGCCATGATCACATTGAATGATGGTGCTGGATCGAAGGGCCGAATGGCCTACTCCCTGCACCTATTGTCTATTATCTAGGAAATGTTAGAAAACGTGCAGGTTTTCTGCTCCAAGGAAAGGGAAGGATAATAAAAAAATGTTGCCTTGCAATTCAGCATTTTCTATTTGTCCTACTGCCATACCTGCCTAAACTGGAGGAGTTCTGTTTGTCCTCTGGAAAGCCATCTTCCCTCTTTTCCATCTACCTTTCTATTCCAGTTTTCTCCCTCTATTCCAATCAGTCTGATATTTCACAACCAGAAACGTTGCCAATCCGTTACCTCCACAGATGCTGCCTGACCTGCCGAGTTCCTTCAGTACTTTGTATTTTATTCAAGAGTTCCAACATCTGCAGTTTCTTGTGTCCCCACCTTCTCTCAAAGATGACTAAAAATCTTCACTTTCGACTTTTGAGCCTTTTACATATCTCTTGCCAGGAACGTGCTCTTTTTGTTTTGAAAGAACCAGGGCTCCATCATTCCACCATCTCACAAATGTACTTGAGAATAAGCTACAAGGATATCTTAAGACCAAGGATCAACATTCTGCTGGCATTGAAAAACTGGGCATCACAAATCCATCTCCTCTTTACTATTTATCTTTGCTTCAACCAGTTTTTACTGCCATGATCATCCCATCTCTCCCAGTGAAATAACTCCTTCTACCCAACTGGTGTACAGACCTGCTCCTTTCACACTTCATTTTCTTGCAGGCCTGATATTAATCATATCTTGATTTATTCATGCCTATCATTCTTCCACCTTCCACATCTGGTGTCAGTCTGAAGCAATGAGCCATCTCGATCTCGGCTCTCAGCCTCTGTAAATTCACATTTAGGCCTGTCAGGTGAAATTTCAGCTGCCGCTTTCCTGACCCTCAACATAGGGTCACTTGGAATTTCAATACAAAACAATGTTTCTCTGTTTCCTATTCCTTTTTACACTGTGGCGGTGTAGTGGCTTGGTAATGAAGAGAGAAGCCTCAGCTTTAATGCTTTCTTTTCACACTCATTTCCTTGTCTAACTTCTACCCTTGTGCTCTGCCGCAACTTTTCCTATTGTTTTGTTAAGTCAGTGGTATCCAGATCTACGCTCAATTTTTTTCTTGATGTCTGCTGTACATTTATTTTATCCAACAGGTCCGTATAAAAGCAAAACACTGTGTGTGCTGGAAATTTGAAATCTAAGCACAACGTCATGGAAATCAGCAGATCAAGCAGCATTTGTAGAAAGATAAGCAGTTATTATTTTGTGCTATTAGGCTATTCAACACCTACAAACTCCAACTAAACTCCGATTGACAAACTTCCTTCATTGCCCTTGGGGGTGCATTGTTTTTGTTTTTACACTATATTGTTTGTTCTTTATATACTGTAAATTTAACTTATTTTTGTTGTTTATCATGGTGTTGACCTAGTACTATGTTTACCTATCTGTTGTGCTGCTGCACAGCACAATGTGGCATGGTGGTAGAGCGGTAGAGCTGATGCCTTACAGTGCCAGAGACCCGGGTTCGACCCGGACTAAGGGTTCTATCTGTAAGGAGTTTGTACATTCTCCCTGTGACCATGTGGGTTTTCTCCAGTTTCCTTCCACACTCCAGAAACGTACAGGTCTGTAGGTTAATTTGCTTTGGTAAAATTGTGAGTTGTCCCCAGCGCGTAGAATAGTGCTGGTATATGGGGTGATCATGAGTCGACGTGGACTTGGTAGGGCCTGTTTCCGCACTGTATCTCTAAACTAAACGAAATTGTGAGTAAGAATTTAATTGTTCCATTTTGGGACATATGGTAATAATACACACTTGGCACAGCCATGTGTATTATGCTTCACTGCATTGGGAACCCCACTTAAATTCTGACCTCAGGCAAGTGTGTGTGGAGCTCTTCCCTGTGATTGCATGGGTTTCAGTTGGGTGTTCAATTTCCCCCCAAGTGCCAAATGCATGCAGGTTAATAGGTTATTTAACCACTGTAAATTATATTTAGTATATTGGGAAAAAGGATTTGACGAAAATGTAGGGGAAAATCGCATTGGATCAGTCTTGGATTAGTTTAAATAGGTGCTTGGTTATGAATGGTTCATGAAATATATTCAGGGCATGCATTTACAGGATACTACCCAAATTAATCACACCAAGGGTGGTTAGTATATGGAATGAACTGCCAGAGGAAGTAGTTGAGGCAGACACTATACCTTTTAAAAGACATTTGGACAGGTATATGGATATGAAAGGTTTAGAGGGATATAGGCCAAACATGGGCAGGTGGGACTAGTGTAGATGGGGCATCTTGGTCAGCATGAGCAAGCTGGGCCGAAGGGCCCGTTTCCATTTTGTTGGGCACTATGATTAATCAGATTAAGACTCGAGACAAATCAGGAGACTGATTGTGATGCTTGGCTTAGACTTTAAATGATTGAAGGTGAATGTATTCTTTTGAGGCATTATTTGTTGCATCTTATCTATGTTGATAAATATAAATCTACAAATGTAGTGTAGAATAAACCAAAGTTGATATGTAGACATGCCAGTAAACTTCCAAATGGATGCTGCAACTTAGTATTCTCAGGATGCAGGCTTCATTTTGAAGAATAGAGTCTAAATTATAGTGGTGATAATGGATATGTCATCGATAAATCAGTAGCAGGCTGTGTCATTCTATTTCTGCCTCTGCTTAATTAAATGAACAGTAATCAATTTTGACTAATAGGCTTTGCCCGGAAATAATGAATTAACAGTGTTGATTCATTATTTCCCACACTTAGAATAAAGGGGAGGCCATTTAAGACTGAGGTGAGAAAAAACGTTTTCACCCAGAGAGTTGTGAATTTGTGGAATTCCCTGCCAGAGGGCAGTGGAGGCCAAATCACTGGATGGATATAAGAGAGAGTTAGATAGAGCTCTAGGGGCTAGTGGAGTCAAGGGATATGGGGAGAAGGCAGGCACGGGTTATTGAATGGGGACGATCAGCCATGATCACAATGAATGGCGGTGCTGGCTCGATGGGCCGCATGGCCTCCTCCTGCACCTATTTTCTATGTTTCTACGTTTCTATTCACCAGGATGCGATGCCCAACCCATTTGGTGTCTGCAGCATTACTTTGCAAGAAAAAAAACACCTTTTCCCTCCTTATTTCAGAAAGGTTGGGTCTCCTTATGGGGAATATATCATTATTAGAGTGTTGCTCAAAATTAGTTTTAGAAAAACAACATGCAAACCCACTTTATCCACTGGGGCCAAGCCAACCACTCACTGATCAGTCATTCACAACATATAGTTTTATGTTATCCCACATTCTCATCCTCTCCATGCACTCTGGGGGCAATTTGGAAGCAAATTAACCTACAAACCCGCAAGTCTTTGTTATGTGGGAGGAAACCAGAGAATCAAGAAGAAACCCACGTGATCCCCACATGAAACCATCAAGGCTTGGCAGGTGAGGACAGAGCTGAGCAAACTCTGCATGCAAAGCCTCGGGTCCCAATGATGTCAACCCTACTGTACTCAAGGTGTGTGCCAGCCAGTTGTACGCAGTACTCCAGCATATCTTCAACCTGAGCCTGAGCCTGGAGAAGGTTCCAGTGATGTGGAAGACACCCTGCCTGGTTCCTGCGTCAAAGAGGATGGTCCCAGCTCCTCCGATGACAACAGACCGGTGACGCTGACTTCACACATCATGAAGTCCCTGGAGAGGCTGGCGCTCACTCACCTGCGACCCCTGGTTAGACCCTATCTGGACTTAGCAAAGAAAGAGAGGACGCCACATTCCACATTCTCCATCATTCCAATGCTCACCTGGATAAGCCGGGAAGCACTGGGAGTCATATTTTTTTACTTCTGCAGTGTTTTTAACACCATCCAGCCTGCACTGCTCGGGAGCAAACTGACGAAGATGCGGGTGGATGCTCCATTGGTGTACTGGATCACCTGACTGGACGATCACAATATGTCAGGCTACACAACTGCATCTCAGACATGGTATGAGTAACACGGGGCTCTACAGGGGGATGGTCTGCTCTCCCATCCTGTTTACCATCTACACCTCGGACTTCAGATATAACTCTGATTCCTGCCACCTGCAGGAGTTTTTGGATGACTGCATTTGTGGGCTGCATCAGTGAGGGGAGGGAAACTGAATACAGAGGTGTAGTCAATTACTTTGTTGAGTGGTGTGGGCTGAATCACCTGCAGCTCAACACCGACAAGACTAAGGAGTTAGTGGTGGACTTTCTGAAGAGACGAACACCTCTGGCCCGTCTCCATCAATGATGTGGATGTGCAGTTTACCAGGGAGTACAAATACCGTGGATTGTAACTGGACAGTTAACTGGATTGGTCCAGGAACACTGAGGCCCTGTACAAGAAGGGACAGAGCCAACTATACTTTTTGTGAAGGCTCCGTTCCTTCAACATCTGCAGCAAGATGCTGCAGATGTTCTACTAATCTGTGGTAGCCAGTGCCATCTTATTTGCTGTTGTGACCACGGACGCCAATAGGATTAACAAACTCATCAGGAAGGCTGGCTCCGTCCTGGGGGTAGAGTTAGATTTATGGGAGGTGGTCTTGGAGGGGAGGATGCTCCTCAAACTGCAGAGCATCTTGGACAGTACACCATGGAACCAACACACTTGTCATCCTGAGGAATACCTTCAGCAACATAGAAACATAGAAACATAGAAAATAGGTGCAGGAGTAGGCCATTCCCCTTCGAGCCTGCATCGCCATTCAATATGATCATGGCTGATCATCCAACTCAGTATCCCGTACCTGCCTTCTCTCCATACCCCCTGATTCCCTTAGCCACAAGGGCCACATCTAACTCCCTCTTAAATATAGCCAATGAACTGGCCTCGTAAAACAGACTGGTTCCACCAAGATGCAGTACAGAACGCCTCAGGTGGCCCTTCTTCCCTGTGGCTATCAGACTGTACAACCCCTCCCCCTTCTGTTGTGGGGTAGACTGATTCTCTTCCCCCCCCCCCCCCCCCCCCCAAAAAATCTTTGCACATCCCCAATCCTTTCCACTCGTCACTTTAATTTCATTTTGCATGTATCTTGTGTCTTATCTGTGTCTTGTTCACAGATCAATTTCCCACTTGGGATAAACAACGTTCTATCATATCGTATCATATCACAGGAAGAATGTGCAAACTACACATAAACAACACCCGAGGTCGGGATCGAACCTGGGTTTGTGGGACTGAGGCAGCAACTCTACCAGCTGGACCACTGTTGTAAACTATAAAAATAATTGCTGCAGATTTATTGATTTGACACGAGGGAAGTTATGATATTTCCTAATTTCAATAACGCAGGTAGGCAGGGAACGTAAATGAGAACGGAAATCATAAATGGAGCTTCAGAACTGAGTGGTCATTGAGCAGAAATGGAGTCAAAGAGTCATACTGCAAAGAAACAGGCCCTTACCATGGATCACACATAAACACAAAATACTGGAGTAACTGAGTTGGGCAGCATCTTTGGTGAAAATTTATAGGTGATGTTTCGGTTTGGAACGCTTTTTTTGAATGTGGGGGATGGGAAGATCTGGAGCAAGAAAAGACCAGGCCAAATCAGGGCCAATAACAGGTTATCTCAGTCAGGGAGTTTCCCTGATAGGCCAATTGTTGGCTCAGGGCAGTGTGATCCCAAGAGGGATACATTGTTGCAAACCAGGGCTGTGGTGTCGGAGTCGTCGAGTAGGAGTCGGAGCAATTTTGGTGCTGCTGAAGTCGTAGTTGGAGTCAGTAAAAAAGTCCCGACTCCGACCTCAACATAAATTTCAGTGACTACGTAAATCGGAAAGAAATCCCACTTTTTAAACATTCCGCCAACTTTATTTCCACCCGAGAGAATGAGAAATCACATTGTCCAGGCAAGGGAGCTATTTTGAACCAAGAAACACGCTGGGGCAGCACATATATGATGGTTTAAGCTTTTGCTTGACCTAAAACTCTTTCTAGAAGACATTGATAATCCCAGTGTCTTACTGACTAAAAGTCAATGAAGGTTGGTATCACAATTAGAAGCTCTGCTTGCTCACCCTTATGCAGTCACCAAAAAGCAGATAATTTAACTCCTGGTACATTCCTATGGGAGTGGAAAAATGTAATATTTCACTTATCCAAAGCTGGAGGATTCATTGCTGAAGGAATTGTATCGTCAATGAAGAAAAGAGAGGGTCTGCAACTTGAAAATCAGATCTTGTTAGCTGCTGTCCACGTGGATCCAAAAAAACAAATCTTGTTGAGCGAAGATCAAATTATGTTGCAGTTCGGATAAAAGGGCTACTTCCTGAAAAGTTAGATCCACAAAATGAAGATGGGGAGTACCAAATCCTTCTCATCCTCTTCAAATGATGAAGTCAGATTTTGCAAAATATTTAGATAAAATTGAACAGTCGAGAGCAAAGTGTTCCCGTTTAAATGTGCGAAGGCTGCCTTATGATGTTAAACTAATGGAATTTAAGCAAGATTTTATTGGTGGTTTAAAAGAAATAGAGAAATATGATCACTCATCTAAACTTACAGTACAAGAAGTCATCCCTGCTTTAATAGTAAAATTTTCAGCTATGATACTAACAGCCATACCACCCACTCAGGTCAGTGAAGAGAGACTGTTCTCCGCACTGAAAATAATTAAATCAGATTTAAGATCTTCAATGAAAGAGGATCTGGCAGAAGCAATTCTGTTCCAAAGGACGTTATTAATACATTTTAGGTATATGTACTTCTGTAGCAAACTTAACTTCCTATGCAATTAGTTTTAATTTCTATTGCACTTGTGATTTCTTTTTTCTCATAATTTAACCAATTAGCCCATACCTGTGGCCTTAGTTTAATAGGTTTTGGAGTAATGTTTTTATAATTTTTATTTAATACAATGGAATTTTAATTTTGTCAAGGTCCTATATGTATTTTTTTCTTTTAGCATAATGAATTATGTTTTTTTCACAAGAATAAACAATAAAAAACCCACAAAGGCATAGCTACAACCATTAGATTCAAAAACTTTAAGGACATGGGTTTAAAAGGCAGCCTGATCATTCACGTGGTTTTTATGAAATGCCATCTTGTGTAATATCATCACAGTAGATTTAGAATTATTATACCTAGGGGTCAGTTAGAGTCGGATACACAAGAAATCAAGGAGTTGGAGTTTTGGTGTTTTGAGTATCGACTCCACAGCCTTGTTGCAAACTGTGGAACTTGGTTAACCAACTTATAGTGGAGGAAGGGTGGGTGGCAAGATAGGGAGGGGGAGGGAGAATGTTTGTAGAAGTGATATAAAATTAGAGAATTCAACAATGTTGCTGGGTTGTAAGCTACCCAAGCAAAAATGACGTGCTGTTCATCCAATTTGCGTGTGACCTCACCCTGGCAATGTAGGAGGCCCAGGACAGGAAGGTCAGAATGGGAAAGGAAAGGGGAGTTAAAGTGATTTGTAACTGGGAGATTCAGTAGGCCTTAACATACTGAGTTTAAGTATCGACGCATGGTCTCACCGTATAACCCTACAATCAGTCTGAAGAAGGATTCCCACCAGAAATATTACCTACCCATTTTCACCAGAGATGCTGACTGACCTACTGGGTTACTCCAGCATTTTGTGTCTATCTTTGGTATAAACCAGCATCTAAAGTTCCTTTTTATGATATGATATTTTTGACAGCCTTTCTGCATCATTTTACTTTTGCAATTGTGGTGGTGTCAATAGACAAAGTCCTATAGAGCTAAATCAAGACTTCCTGACACTTATATTCAATTCCTCTAGCAATGAAGGCAAGCATACCATATGCCTTCTTTCCGACCCTGTCCACGTGTGCTGCCACTAATAATAGGTATGAACTTGGACTTCAAGATTCCGCTGCATATAGATGCTGCTCAGGGTCTTGCCATTAACTGTACACTCAAAGAAGTACAGGTGCATAGTTCCCTGAAAGTGCTGTCACAGGTAGATAGGGTGGTAAAAGTGGCTTTTGGTACATTGGCCTTCATCAATCAGGGGCTGTGACTATCAAAGTTAGGATGGTATGTTATAGTTGTATAAGACACAGGTGAGGCCACATTTAGAGTACTGTGTTCAGTTTTGGTCGTCCTGCTATTGGTGGAATGTCATTAAGCGAGTGCAAGAGGGTAATAGGTAGGGTAAATGCACAGAGTCTTTCAACCAGAGTTGGGGAATCAAGAACCAGACGACATAGGTTAAAGGTGAGAGCGGAAAGATTTAATAGGAACCCAAGGGGCAACATTTTCCACACAGGTGGTGGGTATATGGGGGTAGTTAAGGCAGGCACAACAATAACATTTAAAAGACTTTGTTCAAGTACTTGAATAGAGGAGGTTTAGAGATATGGGCCAAATGTGGGGAAATTGGACTTGCTTAGATGGGACATCTTTAGGAGCGGCCTCCAACATGAGAAGACCGGCATAGACAACTTGGGTCGCGGAGTGACCTGTTTCTGTGCTGTATCCGACTTCGGAGGCTGCAGCTGATTATGACCGGGAAAGACATTGGACTCCTGCAATGGCGACTGCTCCCGCCCGAGTATGGGGGTCGAAGAGCTCCTGGAGCGGACACATCACTGCCACGGCTTGGAATCACATGGAAACACCAAGACCTATTGGATGCACCACCCGGCGTGGCTTTAATGGTTCATATGTTTGACTTTGACTCTGATGTGGGGGGGGGGGGGGGGGGGGGGGGGGTGGCAGGAGGATAGGTTTTTTTTTGGCCTTCCATCACAGACTAGTTTGGTAAAATCAGATTCGGGGGTCATTTGTTTGTACAGGCGCAGAAGGGGTCCTGTTTGAATTGAATCTTCTTGCTCTTGGGACTGGTTTGGGTGGATATGGTTCATATGTCCACACGTTCACGTAATGTGGTTATGCAGGCAGAGGAGACTAGTTTGGCATCAGATTCGGCACAGACAGGCGAAGGGCCTGTTCTTCTGCTGGACTGGTCTATTTTCTATGTTTTACATGCCTAAATTAGGTATCATGAGCAAGCTCAATATAATTGACCTTGTGGCACTGAATTTTCGATTTTACAACCTCTCAAACATTCCACTTTTCTTCAGTCTTAAAATTGCATGAAGACAAATTATTTATTCTGATATATTTAACTACTGTTGTCATTGGCACCTGGTTTTGATAAATAGTCTATTGAAACCACTTTAGTAAGCTTAGCTTAGTTCCAGAAGATAGTAATTCCATCTCATAATTTGCTGGATAGTGTTTGTGAATAACACCCTCCACAGCCAAACTGCTCCCAGAGAACTTCTCAACCTTTCTGACATGATGTCAGCGTTTTCTGTCCCAATATATTTTCACAGAATTTACGAGTTCAACAGATATTTACTACATTTTCTCAAACAGCTCATCCTGCAAGCAGTGGAAACTATAAACTGTTTCCGAAGTAGCAATTTGAGGATATTATTGTGCATCCTCACTTGAAATAAATAAAGCTTGAACATCTCTCTGCTCTTTACCTTCTGCTAAAATGACATTTACAAAGCTCAGCTGTCCATCCCTCCACCTCAAGAGAGGGAAATCCATAGTCTCCAAAACACTTTTGACTTGACTCTCGACTCTCAGGTTGAGTCAAGAGATAAAAATAAACTTCACCTGCTATTCAATACAGGTTGCCTGCCCTCTATTCCCTTTCATTGCTAGAACTGTTGTTTTGCAAATTCTGCCCTCATTCCCAATTTTAAACGACAAAACATAATCCAGTCAGTCCTATTGTCAATGTGTTCCTGTGTTTCAACAAGCTTCAGTATGTTTAAAACCCCACATTCGCATTCTCACATACACCCACTTCAGCATCTTCACCTCATTCAGTACCAAGAAGCAATTTAACCTCACAACACCAACCTTCACTTTTGAATCTTTCCAAAACCTCCACATGCCTTATGGCTTTTGCTGTACCTTGGATATCCCCTGCAACACAAAGTAACTCAGCAGATCATCTCTGGAGAACATAGACTGGTGACGTTTTGGGTCAGCACCCTTCTACATTCCCGACCTAAAACATCACTTATCCATGTTCTTCAAAATGTTGACTGAGCTGCTGAGTTCCTCCAGCACTTTGTCACCTTTTTCCGTAAATTGGCATCTGCAGTTCCTTGTGTCTGCAGCCAAATAAGTATGTTTTTTTTGTGGCTTCAACAAGGCGACTGTCCATTTCTCTTAAGCTATGCAATGTGGCACTTCTTTCCATTAAGGCACATGCAGCACTTTCTACCTTAAATGCACAATTAGCAAGCTGCTCAAATCCAAGTAGGTTTGAAGCTTTCGAAACATTTTAATATCATTACATAATGATAAAGAAACAGTCAGCTGTGAATAAAATGTTTACGACGATTATTTCAGAAACTCTTACCTCCTCTCTTGTTCAGTTTTGCATAGCCGGGAACGTAACTGCCTGACATCACAGTTGAACTACTGAAGGAAGAGTGGGGGAGTGCCCCAATTAGTGGCTCATTGCATTTCTCTGTTAAAAGAAAAAGAAAATATTTGCATTACTATTTTATAGAGATGAACAGGTGCAGTAAAATATAGATATCCCATGATGTTAAAAGTTAACGCGAATGCAGTAAAACTCCATTAATATGTTATCTTCGGGTAGCTATTTTTTTCCACACGTGATGCACAATTAACAACATTTAATCTAATTCCTATAGTATACTGTTGCAAAGTATTGTTAAATATAATGTTTGGATTTTCAGACTTTCATTGTTGCTTGTACGTAATCATAAACTTTGTCAATCACTGTCTAAATTTTAATAGTTCTATTGTTTTTGCTCTTTCTATCACATTCATTAAAACACTTTGGTTCAGGAGAGAGGCTATCATTTATTGAAGTTCCAAATATGCAATTGTTCCTGCTACAATGTTATCAGCTCACAATTTCAGCAAATGGTGGAAAGAAATGTTGACTGAAGGTGCAAGAAAATATCCTAATTAATGGAGCTCATCACAAGATACCCTGTTGACAATCTTCTACTAATATTTAATACAAATGCAATTTTTGTGGAGAATTTAGCACCTATTTGATGTTTTATTGAAGGGAATACGGAGGGTTGAACAAATCCCAAACTACTACAAAGAGTTTGTTTTTGTTGGAAGATAGCAGTTGTTAGGGACTGAAAAAGAAACACAGATGGTAGGAAAAACTACATTTTAGAAATGCCAAATAATTCAAAGCCATGTAAAATTCTTTAATTCAGCACAATTCGCTTTAATACACATTCTGGGAGTGTGTCAATACAAATAGCTACAACAGCATCACACTATGTTTGTTGTGCATTGTTCAAGAACCCATATTTTATGAAGTAATAGCTTGATATTGCAATTACAGTAAATCATTTTATGAGCTTAAACAGTAATGTCTGGAGTAATAAAATCAGAATTTACTGTCTTTCGTATTTATGAATGTTTTAATCAATCAACAAAATATGCACATTTGCTTTTTGCATAATGGCACCTGAAGACTGATATAACTTCAACTAATGGTCAATTGTAGACAAACATTAATTAATTAAATAGAAATAAATTAAATTAAACATGCAGCAGAACGTTTAAAGAAAACAGTTAGCCGGGAAGTGGTGTTGGGTAAATTGAATGGATTAAAGGCCGATAAATCCCCAGGGCCAGATAGGCTGCATCCCAGAGTACTTGAGGAAGTAGCTCCAGAAATAGTGGATGCATTAGTAATAATCTTTCAAAACTCTTTAGATTCTGGAATAGTTCCTGAGGATTGGCGGGTAGCAAACGTAACCCCACTTTTTAAGAAGGGAGGGAGAGAGAAAACGGGGAATTACAGACCAGTTAGTCTAACATCGGTAGTGGGGAAACTGCTAGAGTCAGTTATTAAAGATGGGATAGCAGCACATTTGGAAAGTGGTGAAATCATTGGACAAAGTCAGCATGGATTTACGAAAGGTAAATCATGTCTGACGAATCGTATTTTTCGAGGATGTAACTAGTAGTGTGGATAGGGGAGAACCAGTGGATGTGGTGTATCTGGACTTCCAGAAAGCTTTCGACAAGAGATTAGTATACAAACTTAAAGTACACGGCATTGGGGGTTCAGTATTGATGTGGATAGAGAACTGGCTGGCAAACAGGAAGCAAAGAGTAGGAGTAAACGGGTCCTTTTCACAATGGCAGGCAGTGACTAGTGGGGTACCGCAAGGCTCAGTGCTGGGACCCCAGCTATTTACAATATACATTAATGATCTGGATGAGGGAATTGAAGGCAATATCTCCAAGTTTGCGGATGACACAAAGATGGGGGGCAGTGTTAGCTGTGAGGAGGATGCTAGGAGACTGCAAGGTGACTTGGATAGGCTGGGTGAGTGGGCAAATGTTTGGCAGATGCAGTATAATGTGGATAAATGTGAGGTTATCAATTGTGGTGGCAAAAACCGGGAAAGCAGACTATTATCTAAATGGTGGCCGACTAGGAAAAGGGGAGATGCAGCGAGACCTGGGTGTCATGGTACACCAGTCATTGAAAGTAGGCATGCAGGTGCAGCAGGCAGTGAAGAAAGCGAATGGTATGTTAGCATTCATAGCAAAAGGATTTGAGTATAGGAGCAGGGAGGTTCTACTGCAGTTATACAGGGTCTTGGTGAGACCACACCTGGAGTATTGCGTACAGTTTTGGTCTCCAAATCTGAGGAAGGACATTATTGCCATAGAGGGAGTGCAGAGAAGGTTCACCAGACTGATTCCTGGGATGTCAGGACTGTCTTATGAAGAAAGACTGGATAGACTTGGTTTATACTCTCGAGAATTTAGGAGATTGAGCGGGGATCTTATAGAAACTTACAAAATTCTTAAGGGGTTGGACAGGCTAGATGCAGGAGGATTGCTCCCGATGTTGGGGAAGTCCAGGACAAGGGGTCACAGCTTAAGGATAAGGGGGAAATCCTTTAAAACCGAGATGAGAAGAACTTTTTTCACACAGAGAGTGGTGAATCTCTGGAACTCTCTGCCGCAGAGGGTAGTCGAGGCCAGTTCATTGGCTATATTTAAGAGGGAGTTAGATGTGGCCCTTGTGGCTAAGGGGATCAGAGGGTATGGAGAGAAGGCAGGTACGGGATACTGAGTTGGATGATCAGCCATGATCATATTGAATGGCGGTGCAGGCTCGAAGGGCCGAATGGCCTACTCCTGCACCTAATTTCTATGTTTCTATGATAATTTAAGGAGGTTTTGTTATTTATGATGTCAAGAAATTCTTACATTCCTTAATATGAATCTGATTTCCCTTTCATCTGGGCAGAGCAACTTAATCTTGTAAACCCATCGGCATCCAATATTGCCGCATATTGCCAGCAGGCATTCTCCACTATCTAAATTGATCAACACTGAATTTTCTTTGCTGAAACTTCTCCATCCAATAATTGACATTTGAAACAACTGAGGCACCAGTTTTATTAATTGCAGACATTGGACTCTTTCTCTTGAACTTTGACACTACAATGATGAAAAACTATTTTCTGCATTCTGGTATTTTTCTCTTTGCTCTACCTTTTGTATTTGTTTATTGGTTGCTGGATTCATGCATTGTATTTTCAGATTTGTTTGCATAGCGCGCAAACAAAAAGCTTTGCAGTGTATCTCGGTACACGTGACAATAATGTTAGTACAAGACAAATAAGACCACTATCCTTCATACAAAAACTTTATCCAACAGAATAGAGCTTATTGTAGGAAGGAACTGCAAGTGCTGGTTTAAACCCGAAAGACACAAAATGCTGGAGTAACCCAATGGGACAGGCAGCATCTCTCGAGAGAAGGGAATGGGTGACATTGAAGATGGGTCTCGACCAGAAACGTCACCCATTCCTTCTCTCCAGAGATGCTGCCTGTCCCATTGCGTTACTCCAGCATTTTGTGACGATCTTCAGAATAGATGTTTCCATTTTGCTAACTATTTCAGCAGATATTCTAAGGTGTCCTTCCCTTTCCATGATGGGAAGCTTGGAGCTTTTACTCCTGAGAGGTTCAACATGCCAAAGAGGGATATGACAAAAGAAACACTGTGGTCCTCCAGGTTGATGGTCAGGTACAGAGCCAACAACCATGACTATTTAAAAAGTAAAAAATGTTATGGAACCATCAGTGGCGAATTCAAACACCAACTCTGCGTGATGACCTTTAGGAGTCGAGGACACCTGTAGTGGAAGAAGAAAGGAAACTTCTGTGCAATTCTTTGCCACAGAAGATTGTGGAGGCAAAGGCAGTGGATATATTTAAGGCAGCGACAGATAGATTCTTGATTAGTACGGGTGTCAGTGATTATGGGGAGAAGGCAGGAAAATGGGGTTAGGAGAGAGAGATAGATCAACCTTGATTGAATGGCGGAGTAGACTTGATGGGCCGAATAGCCTAATTCTAGTCCTATCTCTTATGATGTTATGAAACCACTGATATGTTGGCTTAAGTGTTCAACACCAACTTAAAAACTGACATTAGTTTCTGAAATGTATGGGTAGTGTGCAAAAAAGGAAAGGTAGCTCAGGTCAGAGCTAGGATGTCTCATCTCTGATGTCATCAAGAACATCCAAGAGCAGCACAGCGGTAGAGTAGCTGCCTTACAGAGCTAGACACCCGGGTTTGATCATGACTACGGGTGCTGTCTGTACAGAGTTTGTACCATCTCAATGCACCTCATAAATAGGGACTTGGTCATATGAATTCAGAACTGGCTTAATGATTGAAGACAAAGGATTGCTACATGTGTTTTCTCCAGGAGCTCCTGCATCCTCCCACATTCCAAAGACGGACAGGTTTGTAGGTTAATTGGCCGTTAAAATTGTAAATTATCCCTCGTGTTTAAGTTAGTGCTAGTGTTCAGTGTGATTGCTGGTCAGCGTGGACATGGTGGGCCGAAGGGTTTGTTTCCACACTGTATCTTTCTCTAAAGCACAAGGATGGACAAGACCAGGAGGGATAACAACAACATCAGTGGACACTATGCTGAATTGTGAGTGGGATGAGAGGCAACATTACATTGATTCTGATTTCATCACTTCAGGCTCTGCTTTCCACAGCCTCCAACTTTATCATTTCCCAGCCATGCACAGCCTGGCTTTATCTTCTCTCCAAAATCCACAAATACAACTGCCCTGGCAGACCAATTGTTTCGATCTGCTCCCACAGAAATGATTTTGAAATACTTCAACTCCATCCAATCTCTTCCGACCTATGTCCAAGATACATCACATGCCCTTCGTCTCTTTAATGACTTCCGCTTTCTGAATCCCCACTCCCTCATTTATACTGTGGACGTTCAGTGACTCTAACCTCCATCCACCACCAAGGCCTTAAATTCTTCCGTTTCTTTCTCGACCACAGAACCATCAAATTTCCGCCACTAACACTCTATTCCGCCTTGAGGAGCTGGTCCTTACCCTCAACAACTCCTCCCACTTCCTCCAAGTCCAAGGGGCAGCAATGGGCATCCGCATGGGCCTCGGCTATGCCTGCCTTTTTGTAGGGTACGATGAACAATCCCAGTTCCAGGCGTACACTGGCCCTATCCCTGAACTCCATCTCCGTTACATTGATGACTGCATCGGTCACCTCTTGCACCCATGCAGAACTCATGGACTTCATCAACTTCACCACCAATTTTCATCCTGCATTCAAATTTATTTGGACCATCTCCCTGCACTTTCTTGATCTCACTGTCTCCATCACAGGACATAGACTATTGACTGACAAACCCACTGACTCCCACAACTATCTCGACTACACTTCTTCCCACCCTGCTTCCTGCAAAGACTCTATCCCATACTCCCAATTCCTCCGTCTATGCCACATCTGTGCCCAGGATGAGGTGTTCCATACTAGAACATCTGAGATATCCTCATTCTTCAGGGAACGGGGGTTCCCCTCTCCCATCATAGATGAGGCCCTCACTTGTATCTCCTCGGTACCCCGCAGCTCCGTCCTTGGCAAATCAAATTCTTCGTATGTTGCAAAACATACGGCTAAAAAAGTATTACAAAATATTGCAAAAGCACTGAGCCTTGCGGCACCTCACTAATCACTGCCTGCCATTCTGAAAAGGACCTGGTAATTCCTACTCTTTGCTTCCTGTCTGCCAATCGGTTCTCTATCCATGTCAATATCCTACCCCCAATACCATGTGCTCTAATTTTGCACACTAATCTCGTGTGGGAGCTTGTCAAATGCTTTGAAAATCCAGATACACCACATCTGCTGGCTTTCCCTTATCCATTCTACTTGTTGCATATTCAAAAAATTACAGAAAATTAGTCAAGCATGATTCCCCCTTCATAAATCCATGCTGACTTTGACCGATCCTGTCACTGCCTTCCACGTGCACTGCTATAACTTCTTTAACAATCGACTCCAGCATCTTCCCCACGACCGATGTAAGGCTAACTGGTCTATAATTCCCCGTTTTCTCTCTCCCGCCTTTCTTAAAAATTGGAGTTAAATTGGCTACCCTCCAGTCCACAGGAACTGATCCAGAGTTGAGAAAATATTGAAAAATGATCACCAATGCATCCACGATTTCTAGGGCCACCTGCTTGAGTACTCAGGGATGTCGGCTATCAGACCCTGGAGATTTATCTGCCTTCAGTCCCAATAGTTTACCTAACACCATTTCCTGACCAATGTGGATTCCCTTCAGTTCCTCCCTCCCCTTTTCGATCCTTGGTCCCCGAGTATTTCCGGGAGACTGTGTGCGTCTTCCTTAGTAAAGACAGAACCAAAGTACTCATTTAACTGTTCTGCCATTTCTTTGTTTTCCATTATAAATCCACCTGTCTCTGATTGTAAGGGACCTAAATTTGTCTTTACTAATCTTTTTTCTTTTTACATAACTAAAGAAGGCAGTCTGAAAATCACATGCGTGTAGAAGACAAGATGAGAAAATAGGGATTTTCCACTGGAAAAACGATGGGATTTTGGGTGGAAAATAAGTGTTATTGCCCTTCGTGCCAGAGGCATTATGGCAAGTATGTAAGAAAGGATGAATGATGTTTTTAGCAAATGATATGTTTATTCAGAGAAGCAGAACCTTTTAATGTATTAATCAATTAGATAGTTTCTCAAAAGAACTTAGCTCTTCTGTCCCTTGTGTGCCATTGTGGAGAGACAGGCAATTTTGTGACTTATATATGATACTTAGGGTAGTTTAGTTTGATATAAAATTTGTGCCAGAGTTTTTATTGCACACACAGACAGACTGGAAGACTGGATTAATACAGACCACTATCTACCACACAAACCTAAAAAGCCAAGCAATATGATTCTCCCTGGAGGACAGTGAGTAACACAGACGCCTGGAGAACTCAACAGGTCAGGCAGCATCTGTGCATGGAATTGGACAGGCACAAGTGACTACAGGTGCTGTCTGACCTACCACATTCCTCCAGCAATTGAATCTTGCTCATAATCCCAGCTTCTGCACTTTCCTGAGTCTCTCTCCAGGACAGTGACATCCCTTGCCAGGATGATTCACAGAAACCAACATGTTTAAGAAGGAACTGCAGATGCTGGAAAATGGAAGGTAGACACAGACTCTTTTTTTTGTCAACTTCAACCACCATTTTCAGTTTTTTTAAATGAAAACAAAAATCCGCTCCCAGGCAATGAAAGATATTGTTGTCGTCTCCAACAGAGTCTGCATTTCTCATGTGTTTTTGATGGAATAATATTTTGCTGTTACGAGCCCTCACTCTAAATTATTGACATTGATGTTAAAATAAAATTTAGGAATGTTATACTATATTAAGCATTGAAAATAGGTGCAGGAGGCCATTCGGCCCTTTGATTAATGGGCTATTTATATTATATCGTACCCTTTGTATAAAACAAGAAGAATGTCAGGGACTGTGTCTGAAGCTTTGTGCATGTGACCTCCTACTTCAGGATCTTTGACTGAAAACAGCCGGCAAAAGCTAAATATTATGCAAATAAAAGCAGTACGTCTTTATGATATTTTAATCATAGAAACATTTAGAATGGGGGAAGCTATTTCTCAAGATACTGCTCACAGCATAAAAACCACAAGCTGACTACCACTGTGGGAGGGAGGGATGTCATCACCTCGCCACAATATATTTTCGTCTCCAACCTTTCCAGACAGCAGAAGAAAGTAGAGTAATGTGACACATGACCCTTCTTGCCTGCTTTGCAATTCAATAAGATGGAAATAAAAGATTAAAGGATATGGATCAAACTGAAGCAGGCTAGCTCAAGTAGACATTCTGGTCAGCTTGGATAAGTTGGACCAAAGGGTCTGTTTCTGTTATGACTAAGATCATGGCTGATTTCTTGCTTAGCCTCAATGCTGTGTTCAAGGTTGATCTCTCTAACCCTTGATTTAGCCAAAAGTCTAAAGATCCATCTCTTTCAGCTTTGAATGCAGTAAACAAACTAACATCCACAGTTCTCTGTGATAATGGATTCCAAAGATTCATGATGTAGAGTAAACAAAATCCTCATCTCCATCTTAAATAGTAATACCTCCCCCCCCCCCCCCCCAACCCTGCCCCCCATTTCTAGATTTCCCTGTCAGGGAAAATCTCCTGCAGCATCCACAATGTTTTGTTCAAGGAAGCAGTTGCCAATACATTTCACTAACTGGTCCTCGAGGCACACTTTGATCATTTTATTTGCCCTATCTTTATGAAGTTTAAAGTTTCCCATAACTTTGTATTACCTTTGTTGCAAGCCCATGTTGTTTCTATATTGTCAATTTTCTGCCCTTTGCCATTTCTCATCTCAATCAAAATCACTTCTAATCCTCTGTGCTTGGTTCCTTCCTCACCTCTGTTTTAAATTCATATTTTATTATTCAAGATATACCAGTCTTTCTACCTCATTCCAAAAGGGGCAAGCCATTTAAAACAGAGAGGAGGAAAAACCTTTTCACACAGAGGGTTGTGAATCTGTGGAATTCTCTGCCTCAGAAGGCAGTTGAGGCCAATTCTCTGGATGCTTTCAAGAGTTAGATAGAGCTCTTAAAGATAGTGGAATTGGGGAAATGGGGAGAAGGTGGGAACGGGGTACTGATTGTGGATGATCAGCTATGATCACAGTGATTGGTGGTGCTGGCCCGAAGGGCCGAATGGCCTACTCCTGCACTTATTGTCTATTGTCTAAAATGATGAGGATTCTGAATGTTCAGTTCCCAGCATTGATCACTTTGCAAGCTCCTCTCTATATTGGCTGTTAGACAAACCCATTGACCTTTTCCTTGGTCATTCCTTCTTCCCGCGATCCTGCCAGGCAGAAGATACAAAAGCTTGAAAGCGCACACCTCCGGACGCATGAAAAAACAACTTTCTCTGCTATTGGACTTCTGAACGGTCCTTCCATAAGCAAGAGTACAGTCTGATTTAGTTCCACCTCCTTGCTGACACTGGAATTTGTCTCTGGGACTGTTATGTTACAATGTTGAGAACTACAAAATGCTGAGCTGCTTCAAGGGACCAAAGTGTCATGTCAAGAGCCCTTCAAGAGTGTTCAATTGTCATATGCATCAGGAACAGACGAAGAAATTCTAACTTGCTGTTGCTTTTATAGGCACATTAACACGACAAATACATATACAGTAAAAAATAGTACCATAATCATCAATTATACTAGGTAATCAGACAACAATAGTGAAAGCGCGCACTACCAGATTCAGGAACAGCTTCCCCTCTGTTATTGGGCTTCTGAATGGTCCTCCCTTGAGTGAGGGAACAGTCAGATTCTCCTCTACCTTATTACGGACTTTGTCTCAGGAACAATTGTGTTACAGTGCTAAGAACCATATTCTGCACTTGTTTCTTTCCCTTCCTTTCACCTATTCTACTTGAGTTTTGCTTGAATCTAGTCATTTATAATGGCATTTGATCTAATTGGACAGTATCCAAAACAAAGCTTTTCACTGTTCCTCGGTATACACAACAATAATAAAGCTGAGGTTACACAAAAAAGCTGGAGAAACTCAGTCAACAGCATCTATGGAGCAAGGAAATAGGCAACCCGAAACCCTTCTTCCTGATTCAAGAAATGTTGGAGGAGCCCGCTGGGTTGGGAGGAGACAGCAGGGGGACTGAGGATTTTGTGTCTACCTTTTACTAACAAAATCTGCAGAATTCGATTTCATCCCCCAAACAATAAAACGGAATATGAGGTGCTGTTTCCTAAAAAAATCTCGCTGTGGCACCCCATTAGATTTTGAAGTGTACCTTATCAGGAAGCTGCTTTTGTGCGGATTTAGATCGAAACGATTGCCCAACCTCCGCTTGGTCTCACCGATATAGATCTGCTGACATCTAGAGCAGCGGACGCAATAGATGAGGTTGGAAGAGATGCAGGTAAACCTCTGTCGCATCTGGAACGATTGCTTGGGTCCTTGAACGGAGTCGAGGGGGGAGGTAAAGGGACAAGTGTTGCATCTCTTGCGGTTGCAAGGGAAAGTGCCTGGGGAGGGGGTGGTATGAGAGGGAAGGGAAGAATTGACAAGGGAGTTATGGAGGGAGCGGTCTTTGCGGAAGGCAGATATGTATTTCACTCCTACTGTGGATCCCTGGTGACCAACAGATGCTAAGGACCAGGGTCCCTGATGCTCAGTTGGTATCAGCCAGATCTTCAGAGCCCAACTATTGTCAGGCTCAAAGTCTACGACATGCCAGAGATAGTCAACAGGGGTGAGCTTGGGTTTGGGCAAATGGAGCTGCAGTATCGGTTAGCCAAGATCTGGCAGAATCAGCTCGAGGGGCCGAAAAGGTTTGCTGCTGTTCCGACCAATTAAATATTGACTTTTTGAATTTGATGCATTCCTTTTATGGTGTCAATGTTGAAGCCTCATTATTCTCAAATCATGAAAACCTCTCATTGTGCTGGAAAACAGTTTTGTTCTTCAGTAAATCAATCCCCATTGACTTAAGGTTGAGGTAAGGGAATGCTCGTGCACGGCAGTAGCGGAATATGTTGAAAACTGGATCTTCCGTAATCGATAATGTCTTGCAGAACAGGAGAGAGCCGCTCCACCCATCTTGCTCATGCCATCCCCTTAGTGCAAGGGTTCCCAACCTGGGGTAAATTTACCCCCAGGGAGTAAATTTCACCTACCCAGGGGGTAAATTTGTTGATTCTGGATTTGTACATATTTTTTCTGATAGACTGACTGTGTTTGGTTCTGGTATACCGGGATCCGTTCATTACTAGTTGTTCATAAATAAGTGAAATAACATTGTTAAGTGCTATTAAAGTTGCCAGCAGTAAACGGGATGAAAAAGGTTGGGAACCCCTGCCTTAGTGAGACATACAATTGGTCCCATACACCTGCGTGGTCCTGTCGGCATTGCAGTTTCTTCCCTCGTAAGATGGTGGAAGAAAAGAGCAGAATTTGTTGCAAAAAACATTTGATAACAGCAGGGCATTTACTTGGTCTTGGACTTGGATCACAATCAGTGAAGGTTTTTCTTTTCAAGCTCTGCCTGCAGCTGTGTGGTCACTGGCAGAACTCAGCTACAGCTTTCAGAGAAAACGTAACCTTCAACCATTGCTGAGTTGGAGGCTGGTAGCCGCCTCTTTGCAGTCAGTGTACATAAAGATGCGGCACTCGGAAACTCTTCATCAGAGGAACATCACAGCCAAGATCATTAATGAGAAAACCTTTCACTTGATGCACTGAAGCTCTCAACAAGCAACAGATCTTCACATCCAACAAAGTAAGAAAGATATTGGCTCTCCACCAAAACTGTGGTTCACTCAGATCCGAAGAGATTTTTGTGACCGGGACATTGCTGTCTCTTTTCAGCAAGTAGGTTATGGGGAGGATGGGAAGTGGATTGCAAAAGGAATTTAGGGATTGGCAATTTACCTTCTTATTTCATTTCTCAACAGCAGTTGCATTTTTGGTTTAGGTTTATTATTGTCACGTGTTCAATGAAAAGCTTGGTTTTGCATGCAATACCATATACAGGTGCACAACCTTTTATCCGAAATTCCAAATAACGAAAAGCTCCGAATACCGGACATTTTTTCGGTCCTTGAAGAAAGGTCCTTGAAGACGTTCACCGAGGGCGGCCCGCAGAGGTGACAGTGGAACCTCCGGTCGGTCCTCGAAGAAAGGGGAACTAAATCCCCATTCATAAAAGACAAGGTGAGGGTATATTGCGCGGGAGGGTTAATAATTGACAATCTGCTGCTGCCTGCCCGCTGAAGTTAAAAAGTTCCCACGGTAGACTCATGATATACAGTGTATCGCGAGTCTATCGTGGGAATGTTTTAACTCAGCGAGCAGGCAGCAGCAGATTGTTGCTCCCTTCAGTTTCACTCCACCTACACCCCTCTGCTTCCCGGCCATGTGTGTGACCCCTTCCCACCCCTCTCCAGCTCCCTGCCCATTGCACCGGCGCGGGAGCTTTGCACTGTCTTCACGTCGGCAATGCTAGCAGGTCAGTGCCAGTCACCGGAGACGTCAGGACCAACGGGACACCGACCCTCAGGCCCACCAGGCCCACTGCAAGCACGGAGATCCCAGAGACTCACAGCTAGCAGCAACTCTAGCCCAGCCCCGCTCCAACTCCAGAGGAACCCGGGTTGCGGATGACGGGGCGCAGCTCGGGCTGTGGGCGAACTGCCACTTGTCATAGCGGCCCATCGGGGAGCGGGTTCCTCTGGAGTTGGAGGGGGAGTTGTGCTGTTTGATCGCCCCCTGCTATCCCAGGGACAAGGAGACACAGCGGCTTTTGAGAATGGTGGGCAATCACTTCCAAAGTTCTGCCCACACAGTCAGTACACCTCTCCTACACTTGTCTCCCGCACTAAGACCATCTTGCAGAGAATGATCCCAGCCTAACCCTCCCTATTCTCTCCTATTCTGCAAGAAAAAACTACATGTTAGACTCAAACTCATGATCGAGTAACTGCCGGGATCGAGGCGCAAACTCGCAACCTTGCGGATATGAGCCGAGCACTCTACCACTGAGCCAGCCGTTAAAATCAACGCTAAAAATCTTCCATTCCGAAAGCCGAAAAATTCCGAATTACGAAAAGTGTCTGGTCCCAAGGCTTTCGGATAAAAGGTTGTGCACCTGTATAAAGCAATCAAGTCAAACTCACACAATAGATAATGCAATTAGGAAAATATAGAGTGGAGAATATAGTTTGTTTAGTTTCGAGATACAGCACGGAAACAGGCCCTTCGCCCACCGAGTCCGCGTTGACTAGCAATCCCCGCACACTTATACTATCCTGCACACACTAGGGACAATTTACAATTTTACCAAGCCAATTAGCCTACAAATCTGTACATCTTTGGAGGCCAGGAGGAAACCCGAGCACCCGGAGAAAACCCATGCAGATCACGTGGAAAACATACAAACTCCATACGACAGCACCCGTAGTCAGGATCGTACCCGCATCTCTGGCCCTCAAAGGCAGCAACTCTACCGCTGTGCCACCATGCCACCCTCTGTTCTCAGCATTGTAACACATCAGTCACATGGACAAAGTCCAATGTCCACAATGGGATAGAGGTGAATGGTGGAAAATTTAACAAGTGAAGCAAAAGTGAGATATCCAGGCCAGCAGCAAAGTAATTTTTATGCGCAAGTTCAGTAGCGACTGCCACAGGAAACACCCGAAAGGCAGCTATGTGTGAGAATTTAGATGAGAAGAGTTTCAAACCTACTCATATACAAGTCAACTACTCATATTTTTAAATTAACTGCATGGAAAAGGCACCACAGAAAATAGTTTTCTGATTTGATTTCCCTCACAAGCAGCAGAAAGATTACTGGAAGGACAAAAAATAGTATGTTTTCCTGTTGTGATTTTTTTTAAAACTGGTTTTATGAAAGTCATTGCAAAGTATTGTTGGGAATTGGGCACTTTTCTGAATTATTATTCGTCAGTTGATCATATTTTATAAGCTTAGAAAAACGAACAATCAAATGCATTTCTAGATTAAAAAAAATACCATTAACAAAGAAACTGGGATAATGGAGCTTGCTGTCCGAGGATGAA
The DNA here is from genome assembly GCF_028641065.1 of Leucoraja erinaceus. NCBI lineage: Eukaryota > Metazoa > Chordata > Chondrichthyes > Rajiformes > Rajidae > Leucoraja > Leucoraja erinaceus. The sequence continues at coordinate 54,455,281 of NC_073378.1, read as the reverse complement.
GCAGCAATTTCAGATTCTTGGGATGACCGACAGATTTTTATTTTGTATCTGGCTGGACTGTATGCAGATTGACGGCATTTGAAAATGAATATACAATACCATATGCCCAGGACTATTATTTTTTAAACTTTGGTAATCTAAGTCCCAGGCAGAGTTTAAACTGCAAGAGTTTAATTTAATTCAAAGACAACACATTGTCCTTTTATTCCAGAGAGGCATTTATAATTTAAACAGCTGAAAGCAGATACTTTTGATATTTCTACGCGTAACAATTGCAATATGTTTAACAGCAAATATTCAAGTGCCCAAAGCAATCTTGCCTTCAGAGTTATGATTAAACAATGCCTGAGGTTGTTTGTTGGAAAATAAAAGCCTGCATCCTGCCGAGATATTTGATGGTCTGACAGCTGTTAAGGAAAACAGATGAAATTCAGGCCTGGTCGCCTTTCTTTTTTCCCCAATGGAAGCTGCTCACAGCTCATGTTTTTGCCCTTCTTCTGGCAGAAGATGAGTGGTTCCTTTTGTTCTTCGAGAATCCAATATCTAATACTGAAAAATGGAGACGACTCGCTCACATCAGGAAGCAGAGCATGTGAAGCAAAAATGCATTTTTTATATGAATCTTGTCACATTAGTTACATGCCGACTGGTATTGGGAATATAGTATTCCCTCGATTATTCCTCAACTTCTATTAAAAATTGCATGACAGCATTCTCACGAGCCCCAAAAAAAGGTTAAAGAAAGAACTGCAGATGCTGGAAAAATCGAAGGTGGACAAAAATGCTGCTGAATCTATGGAGCGAAGGAATAGGTCCAAAGAAGGGTCTCGACCCAAAAGTCACCTATTCCTTCGCTCCATAGATACTGCATCACCCGCTGAGTTTCTCCAGCATTTTTGTCTACCCAAAAAAGGTTAGCTTATTTAGTATTTTAAAAACCATACACGCTGTAATTCTTTCCAGAGGTTCTCTCTTGTATACTTTTCCAAAGACATAAATGATATTGTATGCAGAAAATATTCAGTGTAATAGAAAACTTCTTCTGTGAGTTTATTGGGGTTACGGGCAATTTATATCCACTCCACCTCTGTGGGTTGTGAAATGGATTATGAGACCAACATGCAAACTCCAGACCTCTCCATTGATGGGGCAGATGGTGGTTCGTGGGATACGTAGGCAGTCCTTTGTGAAATCCAGAGGGCCCCCTGCATACTCCCAATGCATTACTTCATATGTCTCAGTATCATTCCAAATGCTCTTTCCCATGGGCTAGAGATCCCCAGGAATCGGCGGTTTTAAATAGTAAAGGTTTTAATGGGGTATTAAACACAGGCTGGTGAAGATTATTCTCAGCCACAACATAAAATCTTCCTCTGAGCCTAGTTTCTGCATGCTCCGATACTTGCATTCTTTTGAGCTCTCCTTCCCTTGCTGTTTATCATAGCTTGTTTATTACTGTGTGGTGAGTATATGGAAGGAACTTCCAGAGGAGGTAGTTGAGGCAGGTTCTATAACAACATTTAAAAGACATTTGGACAGGTAACATGGATAGGAACGGTTGCGAGGGATATGGACCGTACGTGGGCAAGTAGGGCCCGTGTGTGGATTGGGCATGTTGGTCAGCATGGGCAAGTGGGCCTAAGAGCCAATAGACAATAGACAATAAGTGCAGGAGTAGGCCATTTCAGCACCGCCATTCATGTGATTATGACTGATCATCCACAATCAGTACCCCGTTCCTGCCTTCTCCCCATATCTCCTGACCGCTATCTTTAAGAGCTCTCTTTGCTACCAATACCAGCTTTGAAGGCAATAGCAGCATAATATGTGAACCAGGTGCCACCACTATCTTCAAAGCAAACGCACATAACAAAGTATAGGGGGATTTCAGGTGCAACACCAAGAATTGTGTCAATTTCAGTTGCCAATACATCAAAGGACACATGCCATTGTGAACAGAGGAGTCCAGACATATAACAGTGAGTGAACATAGCAGCAAAAGCAGTCACATCCATCCTAACAAGGGGTAATGTGTTTCTGCTGTCAGATATCTATACTGACCTTCCTCAGCCATTGCAGAAGATGGTGATAATGAATAAATGAAGAGGGAAAAAAAACAGCTATCTTTAGAAGTGGACCCAAACTGGCAGCTAAAAAATATAAAAACTGCAAATCATGGGATTTCAATCTACACAAATAGTCTGGTAATGAAAGTATACCTAAGAGTTTGGATAGTAACAAAATATCAGTCAAATCTTTGGACATTACCAGCCCAATTTAATGGAAACATGTACTAGACACAATTTTGCTAGTGCACAATTTATGGTTATTTAGAAAAAACTCTGAAATGCATACATTAAAAGTAATCTTCCTTTAAGATACCAAAGTACTTGAGAAAGCTTAGATCACAAAGCCAAATTTCTCTTCAAACATTTAGTCCAGGTCATTTGTTCAGCTCTTTCCAGTGGAAGTTAGTTATTTTCCCTGTATAGTCTACATGCAGATGGCTCCAAGTTCATGGGATGGCTCATGTTCAAGTTCAAATAATGAAAATAGATCAGGCAGTACCCGTGGAAAGAGAAGAGTGAACCCAAAGAGCCTTCACCCTGATACATTATAGAATTGTTTTCTATTTCCATTGATCCTGCCTAAACTGCTGTCTCACCAGCAGTTCCTAGACGCGTTTCAATTTCTTACAGCTGCAGGCTTTTGGATTTTCAGGTCAAATGTATTTGAAAGACATTAAGCAATGGAGATGCAGCTAACAATAAACAACAAAAGGCAGACCTGCCTCAAGGAACTAGTGTGCCAAGTCAAGAGTGTGCCAAGTGTGTTCAACTGAGCTATCTTTAGAAGTGGACCCAAACTGAGAACAGAACAGTGACATTAAGACTTGCTGTGGCTTTTATAGGGAGACTAGACCAAGTGGGATCCATTGGGTCCTGTCCCATCAACGCGTGGTTGCGAGGGGAGGGGGCGGCCTGCGGCGTCTCACACACACACACTAACCAACCTCTCACACACACACTAACCCCCCCCCCCCCAACACACACACACACACTAACCACCCCCATTGATATTATATTAATATTATTCATTCACTCCTTTTACCCCATGCCCCGCCCTATCCACACACCCATGGCCCCCAACTCGCAGGCATGCGGCTAGAGAGATAGGGGGATAGAGAGAGGGGGACACGGAGGCACAGTGAGGGACACAGAGGCACAGTGAGGGACACAAGGCACAGTGAGGGACACAGAGGCACAGTGAGGGACTAAGGCACAGAGAGGGACACGGAGGCACAGAGAGGGACGGAGGCACAGAGAGGGACACGGAGGCACAGTGAGGGACGGAGGCACAGAGAGGGACACGGAGGCACAGTGAGGGACACGGAGGCACAGAGAGGGACTAAGGCACAGTGAGAGAGGGACTAAGGCACAGTGAGGGACACGGAGGCACAGTGAGGGACACAGGCACAGCGGAGGGACACAGAGGCACAGTGAGGGACACAGAGCGGGGCACAGAGCAGGACACAGAGCGGGGAGCGGGACACCGAGCGGGACACAGAGCAGGGGAGCTTGCTGCCTTTTGGAGCTGAGGTTTCCGATTTGCGGTGTCTTTTGAGCGGGCGGCCCCGCTGCTGTGAGTGGGCGGACGGTCAAAAGCAGTGGAGCGCCGGCCGATTGTGGCTTCCGCTACGGGAAAGCCCACCCACCTGCGTGACAGACGATCGGGTGGGGGAAACGGAGAGGAGATCGTCGGCCAGAGATCGCCAGGTGTGATCGGGATCACCAGCGAGGAAAAGGCATCGCGATTCCTCGTGCCTCTGTGATCAACGGAGGAATCGCAGGTCTCCATAGACGGCCTCTCAGCAGCGGTAGAGTTGCTGCCTTACAGCACCAGACACCTGGGTTCGATCCTGACCACAGGTGCTTGTCTGTATGCTCTCCCCGTGACCTACCTGATCTTCAAAGACGTACAGGTTTGTAGGTTAATTGGCTTGGTATAATTGCAAATTGTCCCGAGTGTGTACAGGATAGTGTTAATGTGCGGGGGTCGCTGGTCGCCATGGACTCAGTGGGACAAAGAGCCCATTTTTGCATTGCATCTCTAAACTAAACAGTGCAGAGGTTAGATGATCTATCCACTTTAGCCCAGTGTCCCACCTAATTCTCAGTGTCCAACAAGCATCCTATGAGACAGAGCAGGGTCCAAGTAATGAATCACAGACTGTACAACAAAATCCACTCTACCAGGAATGCCGTGATAGTGTCTGAGAGATAATCAGCTGTCAGAGACATTTCAACCGTTTTTTTAAACATGTCTGGTAATCAGACAAAGATGATGTTTTAAAGAGATTTAATTGTTTTCAATGTAACAAGAAATTAATTAAAAGCATATTAAAACACCAATTACAAAGATTCAAATGAATGCAACATAATGTGAAATAAATAACACACTTAGCATTTTCATGAAGTCAGACCTAGTTGGAATTTATGTGTAGGAAGGAATTGCAGATGGTGTTTTAAACCAAAGCTAGGCACAAAAAACTGGAGTAACAGCGGGTCAGGCAGCATCTCGGTAGAAAAGGAATAGGTGACTTTCGGATCGAGACCTTTCTTCAGACAGAGCGGGGGGGGGTGGGGGGGAGAAGGGATACGAGAGAGAAAGAAGATACATAGGACAAATTAATGAAAGATATGTATAAAGCAACGATGTTCAAGGAAAGGTAAATCTCACAATAGTCCATTGTTGGCTGTGGGATACATAAGAACCACCTTTCCTTGATCAGCGTTGCTTTTTGAAAATGTTTCAGTCATACGTCCTATGTACCTTCTATATCGCCTTCCCCTGACTCTCAGTCTGAAGAAGTCTCTAGTTGGAATTTATACACTTTGAGATAGTCACTTCAATATACAAGGAATTGAGGGGAAAGAGATCACATGCAGGCAGATGAGATTAATTTAACTTGGCAACGTGTTTGGCACAGACATTGTGGAAGATAGGGATTCCATCAACTTCCTAGCATCATCACATTTGTGTTTTTTTTGTAAACCAGCATCTGCATTTCTTTGTTTCTAGATCACATTCTGGAGGACATCGTTGGATTGATCCTTGGGTATGAACAAATGAACATTAAAAGTGGTGGACGAAATGAAGAATCAGTCTTGAACTACAGGATTTCAATCCAATGTCCTCTCCCTCTCGACTGACGAGGAAGAGTAGACTTGCTTGACCAGAAAGAGTAGAATATGAAATTAATGAGATGAAGAAGACCATTTAACCGAGTCATCACTTGATATGATAACAGTTAACCAGTTATCACAATTAAACGCTATCCATTAAGGAATGATCTACAGCTAATGTTGCATCCCTTACAAGCTTAAATCATCACAAAGTACTTTAATGCACACCGAGTAATTTTGAAGATTAACCACGACTATAATTTTGAAGGTTAACCATAATAAAATGGCAGCCAGCTAATACGCTGATATTCAGTTTTAAGTGATGTTGAACGAGGGACAGATATTCCATTCCTGGTATTGATAAGGATCTTGGAAATAGTTCCATGTTCTATAAACAAGTAACATGCAATCTTTTTGGTTACATTGGAGTAAAATGGTTTAACATCCCAGCCCAAATGTTGCGCGGTGTATATTACAGCACCTTCTGGGGCATGTCAACTTTGAACGTTACTCTCCAAACTGCAGAACAGACTCAAAATTACAACCTTCTAATTGAGAGTCAAGAGTGCTGTTGACCTGAAGCAGAGTAAAGGCTATTCAGTCTATGACAATTGAGAAATGATGCAAGGAAGTTGTGCAGTGGAGAGCTCAGCACACTCTCCTTCTTTCAAGCCAGCTAACTTACTATATCTTATCACTAATGCATGGCATCCAAACCAATGTTTTCTCAGCTAAATTTAGTTAATTTATATTACATGTCAAAATAACGGCATCTTGAAAGTGATTTAATTCCATCACAAACAGCAATGTGGAAGACAGCTCTGGCACAAACATACATCACAAGTTTTAGAAGTTTCAAAGACCAATTCATCACCACCTGGGGTGATACTTCACAGCTTCATTGGTCCCTTTCTGTGCCTTCAATCTTGAGTGTCATATCGCAGTGGTTCACATTATTAAACAAGCTCTTACTACTTGAATTACCAGCCCTAAATGGCTGTGGTAGGATTAATTTGCATTAATGCCATAAATCTATCAGGTTTTATGACACGCAATGAATTTCAATGGAGAGCCTCAGAGCAAGACTGATGGGATAGATATTTGTCCTTGGTCGCTTATGCTAAATGCAGAAATGGAGTTAGTTATTAGAAATGGAATGCAGATTAGTTGTGTGCGACTTCAATGGAACTAAATTAGAAGTGAACTGCAGTGTATAGCTGTAGAAACATTGAACTGCAAATGCTGGTTTACACAAATTGACACGAAAGGCTGGAAAACTCATTGGGTAAAGCAGCACCTCCGAGAACATGGATAAGTGACGTCTGAAGAAGGGTTCCAACAAAACAAACATCACCTATTGATGTTCTCCAGAGATGCTGCATGATCCAATGAGTTATTCCAGCACTGTGTCCACCTGCAGTGTACAGCCTCTGCCCTTGATGCACATTTTGTGCGAAAGAATAATGGTAAATATCTTACCTTTGACGCCCATTAAAATATTTCAAGAAAACCACAGCCATTGTGCTGTTAAAATACTATCAGCAATACATCTGTTCACCACAGGCCCAAACACCCTTTACCGCTTCTACATAACCATCAAGGAAACCTACCTTTCCCTTCCCCACTACACTTTGAAAAATCTGACTACCCTAACAAGCAGAAACTAAAATGGGTGACCAGATGCAGAAAGTCATGCAGTCCCAGTCTGACAAAACAGATGAGATTCTTTGTGGATTCTTTGTGAATGCTTTGAGTCGGTGAGCTGGTCCATATTCAGAGACTCTGCGGCAAACCTAAATGACTATGACACAACCATCACAGGCTTCATTAGTAAGTGTGTAGAGCAATGTGCGCCAAAGAAGGCAATATGAATGTTTCCCAACCGGAAATCATGGATGAACTGTGAGGTACACGCCCACGTGAAGTCCAAGTCTGCAGCGTCAAGTCAAACAATTCCAAGTTGTACAAGAAATCTATGTCCGACCTTAACAAAGCCATCAATGATGCCAAGGGGGAAATTCTGGATCATGCTGGAGTACCAGAATAAACGAAAACGGATACCTATCAATTGTGGCAAAGCTTCCATTATATAATTGCCACCAATTCTATCAGACTTCTACAAAGTGAAGTCTGACAGAATTGGTGGCAATAACATCACTCACTACAACAAGATCAATGTATTCTATGCTCTCTTTGAACAGAAGGTCGGTGCAATCACGTCGTCCACCCAGGCGGCCTCGGATGTACCTGTACCGACGGACACTGTGGATTAGACCAGCCCTCGTGAGATCAACTGGGCTGGATGGAATCCCCAGCATGGATCAGCTGGGCTGGATGGAATCCCCAGCATGGATCAGCTGGCAGGAATATTTGTCATGGAGTCAGCTAACATAGAAGCAGGGCCTTCAGCCCATCTTGCCCATGCCGACCAAGATGCCCCATCTACACTAGTCCCACCTGCCCATGATTTTCTGTTGGGAAATATTCATATTTTCTTTGGCACATATTCCTTTACACACACACTGAAGGAGTCTGTGGTCACAGGCAAAATATACAAACTCCGTGATCAGGATCGACCCGGGTCTCTGGCACTGTAAGGCAGCAACTTACAGCTCCGCCACCGTGCTGGCCACTATTTCCTCCTTCTCTGTAAGGAAGAAGATACAAAGGCTTGAAAGCACAAACCAACAGATTCAGACACACCATCCATTTGTTATCAAACTACTGAATTGTTCTCCCGTAAACTATGGCTAAAGTACAAATCTCCCAACTCCCCTCATTGTGGCCCTGGGACTCATGACACCAATAAACAAATAGCAATATCATTGTGTTATTTTCGCCTTTCCTGACCAAAGAATTATTTGCCTTTGCACCTATTTTCCCATATAGTGACTCTTCCACACAGAACCCAAATTCCCTGTTCAGTCTGATGAAGGGTTTCGGCCTGAAACGTTGCCTATTTCCTTCGCTCCATAGATGCTGCTGCACCTGCTGAGTTTCTCCAGCATTTTTGTGTACCTTCGATCTTCCAGCATCTGCAGTTCCTGCTTGAGAACTCCCTGTTCAACCAGTTTGGCCTGCATGTAACTACAATTGACATATGGAACTGGTCTATACTCCATACCTAATAGCCATATGCATCATGGTATGTTATCAATTTTGTGATAACACATAATGATATACTGAGTTATTCACAACAAATTTAAAGCATGGTTACAATTTGCAATAGATTAATGAAAAATAGAGCAAATTGCACCAAGAGAAACAGATGGCTGGATGCACAATATTCATTAAAATTATAAACTGTGCTCTTTGCTTTTGGAATACAAATGAGGGACATAGTGCATATGATATAAAGCTAAATCAGGAATACATGACTTAATTATACGCAATGGGCTCTGTGGCTTCAATAGAAAATATCTGTATGATTTTAATTTGTCAACACCAAATATGCTGTGATTTTAATGGGAAGTATATTTCTAAGTATAATACTATAGACATATTTTAAAATGACTAAGTTACTATACTATAGTTTGAAAAACTATAGGTGAAATGTGGTTTCAGTAAAGGCCCATGACTTCCTGGCAGTGAACGCCCAAATAACAGGAACAGTCGAAGTTCTGGTACATTTCTGGAAAATTCTGAAAAATACAGTTCTGGAAAAAAAGTTTTGTGCTCGAACATACAAGCACAACTTCATTTTGATGCTATAATTACTGCCAAACTATATCACTAGCTCCAAAAAACAACTCTCAGATGAAGTGTCACATAATTTTAGATTTTACTTCGGAGTCACGTGAGTGACTACATGAAGAAGGGCCGTCGGTCTGCATGCGCGTCATTACGTCTGAACGCAACACGCACAACGGACTGGCAGGCACTGTGTTCTCCCAGCCATCGGGATGAGCAGGTAAGGAGAGTTGAACTACTTACCTGCGTTCTTTTGGGCTTAAAGCTTTTTGTAGTTTTCAGAGCCCAGATGTCGAGGAGACGGCCCGCGGGGATGTCGGCTGCTGAAGACCGCAGCATTCCAAATAGCGGGCGACGGTCTTGTTCCCGACATTAGCGCCGACAGCAGGATCAGCAGGAGACTTTGCGCAGGAGGAGGAGCTCCATGGTTGGCCTGCGGGACGTAATACCACCCGCAAGTCTAACAAACCCGTTGACTCAGATGAGTCCGGGGAAGAGGGATACCCTCCCTCAACGGACAGCGTCTGAGGACGACTTCTCCCACATGGAGCAACTTATGGAGAAGTTGCTCCAACAATGATCTGCTCCAAAGGAGGGAGCAGTATCAGCAGTGCCGGTGCCGGGAGCCTCACACATGGGGCAGCCCAATGTCTTCCCCATTGGAGGGGGAAGTACATATGGAAGAAACCACTCTGAATCACAGTACAAAAGAAGAGGGGAAAACCTTCCCAGGGACAAGCAGAAGAAAAGAAGTAAGTAAGTTTTACTTACATTGCACTGTTTAAATCAACACCAAAATGCTTTATATAAAAGGAATAATAAGCTTCCATACGAACAACAGAAAATAAGTACTTCTGCAATCATCCATGTTCCACTGGGTGCTTCCCTGGATGGAGATCTAGCTAATTGACAGCCCGGGTATTATGGAGAACCCGCAGGCAACAGCACCTGTTTTCAGGGCTGCACAAATGTCTCCTGCTCCGAGGAGAGGAGCATTCATGGTCGGTTTCAGTCTGACCCAAAGCTAGAACCTCATTTAGGTCCACTGGAAGGGCCATGTCAGCACAGGTATCCTCAGGGGTCTGAAGAAGGGTTTCGGCCCGAAACGTTGCCTATTTCCTTCGCTCCATAGATGCTGCTGCACCCGCTGAGTTTCTCCAACTTTTCTGTGTAACCTGTTTTCAGGGCTGCCTACGAATCTCACTCTCAGTGGAGGGGAGTGTGAGTGATCAGTAGGTAACTGATCTCGAATTTAAAGTATGAATATACTGAAGCACATGCAGAGCCAGCAGTTGGCAGAATATGCACACGCTACAATGCCGGCAAGGGAGCGCTATCAGCCGCCGAATCCTCAGAGCTTTGAAATCTTCACGTACTCACTCACGTGACTCCGAAGTAAAATAGTAAGATTAAACGAGAACTTACCAGTTTGAAGTTTGATCTTGATTTTATGAGGAGTTACGATGAGCGATTACGTGTCCACCGCTCCCACCCTCATACTATCAAGGTCACATGGAAGTTCTAGTTTCTTCAATCTTACTATTCTCAGGTCTTCTTTTTATCTGTGATTTAACCGCTGCTCTGAAGATTGACGCGCACGCAGACGGACGGCCCTTCTTCACGTAATCGCTCATCGTAACTCCTCATAAAATCAAGACGAAACTTCAAACTGGTAAGTTCTCGTTTAATCTTACTATTTTAATTTCTAACAGATTTTTAATGAAAAATAATCTGTTTTATTACCACTTCTTAATTCTATCTTTCGTTCTCTCCTTTAATTCAACTTTCAATGCTGGATACACTTTGTGTTATTTCTTTGTGGAATAAACACATTGGTTGCTAGATAGAGTGTACTTACCAACTAAAAACACACTTCACGATCATTATTTTAAAATTTCATTCCAGTCTGGCACATGCCTTTTAATTAATAATTGTAAACCCCCGATAACAAGGAAACCAGAATTGGTCGGACAGGTATTCGGCAAATTCTATAAGCATCAATAACTTTGTTTTAAAAAATTCTAACCTTACTGTATAACTCCCAAAGCCAATTGCGCATGGAATCAGACCAGAACCTTGCCCAAAATCAGTCACAATTATTCTAAACAATAAATCTACTTGTGCCTTAAAGGGGATGGGAAATAATTCACAATGATAGGGTGAGGCAGGTTGGTGAAATTAGCTTGAAGGCGCAGCAGATAAATAGGCCCTTCAACCCATCCTGTCTCTGTTGACCATCAAGTAGTAATTAAAGGGCCTAACCCACTTACGCAACTTTTTTGGTGACCTCCAGCACCTTTCATAGGTCGTTACAGGTCGCCGAAAATGTTGAAAGTCCAGTGGCGACAAGAACAAGGTACAACTCTTTGGGTGACTACTCACGACTTCATCCTGTGACATGTCGCCAGGGTGTCGCCTGTATGGTTGTGAGTAGTTTCCTCAGTCACCCAAAGAGTTGCAGCGTCTTTCTGGTCGCCACTGATTTTTCAACATGCTGAAAATGTTCGCTGACCTGCAACGACCTATGACGGGTACCGGCAGTCGCCAAAAAAGTTGCGTAAGTGGGACGGGCCCTTTACACTAATCTCATTTACCAGCACTAGGTTTATATCTATCTATGCCTTGGTAATTCAAGTACTTGTCTGGATACTTCTTAAATGTTATGAGTGTTTCTGCCTCCACCACCCTCTCAGGCCATGTGTTTCAAATTCCAAAAAAACTTTCCCTCTAAACCCCTTTGTCCCATACTTTAAATCCATGCTTTTTGTTTATAAACACCTCTACGACTTGGAGAAACTCCATTTTAGGGAAAAATAAAAGGCTTATCTCATAGCATCACATAGACATAGAAAACATAGAAAATAGGTTCAGGAGTAGGCCATTCGGCCCTTCGAGCCTGCACCGTCATTCAATATGATCATGGCTGATCATCCAACTCAGTATCCCGTACCTGCCTTCTCTCCATACCCCCTGATCCCTTTAGCCACAAGGGCCACATCTAACTCCCTCTTAAATATAGCCAATGAATTGGCCTCAACTACCTTCTGTGGCAGAGAGTTCCAGAGATTCACCACTCTGTGTGAAAAATGTTTTTCTCATCTCGGTCCTAATGGATTTCCCCTCTATCCTTAAGCTGTGACCCCTTGTCCTGGACTTCCCCAACATCGGGAACAATCTTCCTGCATCTAGCCTGTCCAACCCCTTAAGAATTTTGTAGGTTTCTTTAAGATCCCCCTCAATCTCCTAAATTCTAGCGAGTACAAGCCAAGTCTATCCAGTCTTTCTTCACATGAAAGTCCTGGAATCAGTCTGGTGAACCTTCTCTGCACTCCCCCTATGGCAATAATGTCCTTCCTCAGATTTGAAGACCAAAACTGTACGCAATACTCCAGGTGTGGTCTCACCAAGACCCTGTACAACTGCAGTAGAACCTCCCTGCTCCTATACTCATTTTTTTTTGCTATGAATGCTAACATACCATTCGCTTTCTTCACTGCCTTTCATCACAAGTAGAAAAATCCCACATATCATCACGGGAAAAAAAATCGAGTGCAATATCTCAAACTAAACCAAGTGTAGCTATTCAAAAGAATAAATTATTCCACCGGCTGGAAAATATGCACATTTCAAAAAAAAAAAAAAAACAGGACATTTTTTCTTCTTTAATAAGCCTCTCACCACGCCTCATTGCAGCTCGGAAATATGAAGCCAAAGGTACTCAATTTACCCACTGACCAAGCTCTTAAACAGTTGGCTCTCTGGAAATACATAATATAGTCAAAATGAATTAACAGTCAATCATTGAAAAGAGTTTAATAGGCCATTAAATACGTAAAGTGAAAACCAAATTAACATTGAATAGGTCAAGTATTGTAATTAGTCATAAAGTCCTGGTGTGTGCAGATCAAGTTTAATAATTACACACCTCAGTAGCTGACTGACAAATCATTATTTGATAATGGTATATTAATGAATTGTCCCCAGAATCATCTAGAAATGTGGGCCATGAGTTCAGCCCAGACGTATTAACCTAATATATGTAATGTAAGTGTTGGTGTTTACCTGAAAAACATGTTGCATCTTAACAATAGTTTCAATCACATTTCTATTGATGTGGATCGTGTCCAGATATCAGTGCTAGAGATAGACACAAATTGCTGGAGTAACACAGTGGGACAGGCAGCATCTCTGGAGAGAAGGAATGGGTGATGTTTCAGTTCAAGACCCTTCTTCAGACTGATGTCAGGAGAGTGGGCGGTACAGAGATAAAATGTAGTCGGACACAGTAAGACTGGTAGGAGAACTGGGAAGGGGGAGGGGGAGGGGATGGTGACAGAGGGAAAGCAAGGGTTACTTGAAGTTAGAGGTCAATGTCCATTAGTGCTGGAGATCCAGTTTGTCCCATTTATTGTTTTAATGTAATTAGGAGACATCCCTGTATGCAAAAAAAAAAAAATCCCTTTATTCCTCACTGAACAAAGCTTCATTTAATATTGCTGCAATGCAAACTACATGCATTTTTAAGGAGAGTATTAACTACAAACTGGACTGCAACACTGTGGAATCAAGTTATCAAAACCACTCTATTGCAGAGATTTCCAAGCTGAGAATCCAGGTTCATGGAATATACCTGATAATGTTGAATGCTTTGTGGCTAACCTTATTTCAGGAAAAATATGCTCTAATTGCCCATCTTAAAAGAAGATGCTTTGTAACTGAAGAGAGATTGATGCTCTTGTGGCAGAGAAAGGTAGACAACATTACAGCTAATCCTACTTGGCAGGGATATTGACTTCCTCTTCCCAGTCCTCCAGCAAACACATCACTTGCCTGTCAACTGTCAAATCAGATCTGTATCAGTCGGCAGTGATTCCCTCAATGTCTGTCTCTCAGATGGGAACCAAATTATTCTGTAGGGCAGTTGCCCTCAGCAAATGGTGCAATGTCACTTGTATGTTCTGAGGTTGTTGAAGATACAGGCTAATCTTCGGGAATCCTTGCGGGTGTTTTAAAAGAGAAAAAAATCTGTTCAAGAGCCTGAGTTTCAGTCCTCTGATCTAATTTTGCATTTGATTAAACAGTTTGGATAAATCCCACAAATATTCAAATAACTGCAGGATATCAGTGTTCATTGGGGCTTCTAAAAATTAATTTCATTTCAGGCTGAACAGTGGGAAAATATGGTAGACACAAAATGCTGGAGTAACTCAGCAGGACAGGCAGCATCTCTGGAGAGAAAGAATGGGTGACGTTTCGGGTTGAGCCCCTTCTTCAAACTCATCATTGGTGGTCACTCCAAACAAGTATCACTGTCTTCTCCAAAGAGTCATCTACTTGTGGGTCTGTAGATGTCTGTCGAGGCCAATCCGCGATCCACACACCTCGGTACAACGTGGGCAGTGGAGACTGGCGGTGGTTTGTAGTCATCGAGCCTCCTTCTCTCTCTCCTTACGGTGCTGTCACTCTGCGACACAAGTTTAAACTAGTTTCTTCAGACTAGTTTAAACCAGAAACCATAATATCTCAGCCCACCAGTTTATTTTGTAGCTGAACTAGCAATAGCATGACAGGCAACTGTGAATTAAACATTCTGGCAGTTACCCATTCATGAGGATTTACATAATAAAGCAGCGATATTAGTGTAGAAAGAATAGGATCTACTTTTAATTCCATTTCTTGGACAGCATATTATTTGCTGTTTTCCACTCAGCCACTGCAATATCATATAGTCAGAGTCAAAGTGATAGTGTGGAAATATGCCCTTCAGCCCAACTTGCCCAAACCAGCTACCATGTCCCAGCTACACTGATCCCACCTGCCCATGTTTGGCCCTTGTCCCTGCAAACCTGTCCTATCCATGTACCTGTCTGTTTCTTAAATGTTGGGATAGTCCCTGCCTCAACTACCTCCTCTGACAGAATTGTTCCATACCCCCACCACCCTTTGTGTGAAAAGGTTACCCCTCAGATACCTATTAAATCTTTTCCCTTTCACCTTAACCTCTGTTCTCGTGTTCTCAATGCGCCAACGATGGGCAAGAGACTGTGCATTTACCCGATCTATTCCTCTCGTGATTTTATACACCTCCATAAGATCGCCACCCATCCCCCTGCGCGCCAAGGAATAGAGTTCCAGTCTACTCAACCTCTCCCTACAGCTCAGACCCTCTAGTCCTGGCAAAATCCTCGTAAATCTTCTCTGTACCCTTTCTAGCTTGACAACAACTTTCCTATAACATGGTGCCCAGAACTGTACCCAATACTGTAAATGCGGCCTCACCAACGTCTGATACAACTGCAACATGATCTCCTAACATCATCAGTCAGAGTATTGAGTATAGAAGTATATTCAATACTCTGACTAATGAAGGTCAATGTGCCAAATGCCTTTTTGGCCACCCTATCTACCTGCAACTCCAGCTTCAAGGAACCATGCACCTGCACTCCTAGATCCCTCTGCTCTGCAGCACTACCTAGAGCCCTACCATTCACTGTGTAGGTCCTGCCCATGTTAAACTTCCCAAAATGCAACACTTCACATTGCTCTGTATTAAATTCCATCATCTGCAAACTTCCCAATCTTGCCGTGTATGTTCGCTTCCAAATCATTGATATAGATGACAAACAGTAACAGGCCCAGCACTGAACCCCGAGGCACACCACTAGTCACAGGCCTCGAGTCTGAGAAGCAACATTCCGCCATCACCTACTGCTTCCTTCCATGAAACCAATTTTATATCTATTCAGCGATCTCTTATTGGATCCCATGCCATCTAACCTTCCAGAGCAGCCTACCATGTGGAACATTGACGAATGCTTTGGCCATGGAAACAACAGCTTTCAGTTTTAGTTTTAAAGATACAGCTGGGAAACAGGCCCTTTGGCCCTTCGAGTCCATGCTGACCATTGATCACCCTTCTCACTGGATCTATGGCATCCCACTTTCTCATCCACTCCTGACAGAGCAATACAGCATGAAAACAGGCCCTTTGGCCCAACTTGTGTCATATCCCTCTAAACCTTTTCTATCTGTGTACCTGCACATGTGTATTTTAAGTGTTGTCTGGCAGCTCATTCTATATACCCACCATCCTCTGTGCGAAAAAGTTGCCTCTCAAGTGCCTATTAAATATTTCCCCTCTCACCTTAAAACCATGACCTCTGGCTCTTGATTTCCCTTACTCTGGGTAAAGAAGTCTGTGCTTACCCGATCTATTCCCCTCATGAACTTATTCATCTCTGCAAAATCACCCTTCATCCTCCTGCGCTCCAAGGAATAAAGTCCAAGCTCGCCCAACCTCTCCCTTTAGCTCAGGCCCTCAAATCATCACAATGTCCTAGTACATCTTTCCTGCGCTCTTTTCAGCTTTGCAACATCTTTCCTGTAGCAGGTTGACCAAAACCGAGTACAATGCTTCAACTGTGGCCTCTCCAGCTCCTTGTGGAGTTGTAACATAACATCCCTGCTCTTTGGTGCTTTGGCTAATAATGGAACGTGCTGCAAATGTCTTTTCAATCACCTTATATGCCTGTCTTGTTATCCTCAAGGATATACGGACTAATCTAGTTCTCAAAATCCTTCCATTTACTGTACATTTCCTTACTCCTCCTAAATACCTTTCCTTACTCTTCTCAATCAACTTCAATTTTCCCAAATGAACAGTTGCTTACCATCCTTCTAAACTTTCCTTGCCAACCATATCAACATTTTTTGTGTATCCTTGACAATTGGGTATTTGATTTGTGTTCACTCACTTTCAGAGGATTCACAGAATGGTCCAAATATTAGAGTCCTAGATTCATGGAGTTACACACCATAGAAACAGGCCATTCAGCCCACCATATTCATGCCAACCTCTTTGTCCATCCCATAGTATATCTATCCCATTTCCCACACTAGAACTAGATCTTTCAATGCCTTGCCTATTTAAGCATAAACAGAAATGTCTCTGAAACATGCATCTTGTGTCCAATTTCACCACTCTGTCTGGAAGTGCGTTCCAGATATCAACCCTCTGTACAAACCAAAAAATCCCCACAAATACAACAACGCTTTTCCTCTCACTTTAAAACAATGTCCTCTGGTCTTTGACACCCTACCATGGAAGAGAAATGACCATCAACCCCATCTATTTCTCTGTAATCTTTTATTAAAACATTAAAAGTATTCAGAGTACTTGTTCTGCTAATGCAAAGATGCTACAAATCCCTAGCAGGAACAATAATTTAGGAGCTAATTCCCAGATCAGACCTCGTTGGTATTAAATAAGTAAATCACATCTGTTGGGTAAAAAGTAATAACAGCACAGGAGACACATATTCTACATTGCCCTGGGCTATATAAAGGAATCCTAAACTAAGACTTTCGATGTTAGGTAAATTTTAAATGGGCTCCATCCTCACTAAGATGCAGACGTTAATTTGAATTAAATTGCTTTAAAAATTGCTGTTGAAAACAAATGGCACTTAACAATTTGTGGAGGTTCCAGGTGATATGTCCCAGAACATGCTCATTTAAAAACAATTATTTGAATAGCTTGCCTGTTGAATGTAAATTGATCTTACTCCCAGCCATTTGGTTGAAATAGCGATGATTTAGAAATACAGGTGCACAACCTTTATCCGAAAGCCTTGGGACCAGACACTTTTCATAATTCGGAATTTTTCGGCCTTCTGAATGGAAGATTTTTAGCGTCGATTTTAACGGCTGGCTCAGTGGTAGAGTGCTCGGCTCATATCCGCAAGGTCGCGAGTTTGCGCTTCAATCCCGGCGAGTTTGAGTCTTCAAAGTAGTTTTTTCTTGCAGAATAAATGTTTGTATGAAATGCAGTGTGTTGAATGAATTCCTGAATTTGTAAATGTGACCGCAGCATTGAATCACCTCTCGCACGCATGTCACCCTAGCGGGGCTACGTGCCCTTAGGCGGCCTAGCTCGGGGATTCTTGAATTCTTTTGGATTCTGGATTCTTGAATCCCCGAGCTAGGTCGCGAGTTTGCGCCTCGATCCCGGCAGTTACTTGGTCGCGAGTTTGAGTCTTCAATGTAGTTTTTTCTTGCAGAATAAATGTTTGTATGAAATGCAATGTAGGAGAGGTGTACTGACTGTGTGGGCAGAACTTTGGAAGTGATTGCCCACCAGTCTCAAACGCCGCTGTGTCTCCCTGTCCCTGGGATAGCAGGGGGCGATCAAACAGCACAATACCCCCCTCCCCCTCCAACTCCAGAGGAATCCGCTCCCCGATGGGCCGCTACAGCGACAAGTGGCAGTTCGCCCACAGCCCGAGCTGCGCCCCCTCATCCGCCACCCCAAGAACAAGACGTACCTTGCACACCATCAGCTTCTGCCCCTACGGGGAGCGTGTTCCTCTGGAGTTGGAGCGGGATTGGGCTGGAGTTGCTGCTGGCTGTGGGTCTCTGGGATCTCCGTGCTTGCAGTGGGCCTGGGGGTCGGTGACCCGTTGGTCCTGATGTCTCCGGTGACTGGCACTGACCTGCTGGCATCGCCGACATGAAGACAGTGCAAAGCACCCGCGCCGGTGCAATGGGCGGGGAGCTGGAGAGGGGAGGAAAGGGTCACACACATGGCCGGGAAGCAGAGGGGTGTAGGTGGGGTGAAACTGAAAGGAGCGACAATCTGCTGCTGCCTGCCCGCTGAGTTAAAAAGTTCCCACGCAAGACTCACGATACACTTTGTATCGTGAGTCTACCGTGGGAACGTTTTGACTCAGCGGGCAGACAGCAGCAGATTGTCAATTATTAACCCTCCGCGCAATATACCCTCACCTTCTCTTTTATGAATGGGGATTTAGTTCCCCTTTCTTCGAGGACCGACCGGAGGTTCCGCTGTCACCTCTGCGGGCCGCCCTCGGTGAACGTCTTCAAGGACCTTTCTTCAAGGACCGAAAAAATGTCGCTATTCAGAGCTTTTCGTTATTTGGATCTTCGGATAAAAGGTTGTGCACCTGTATATTGTATTTCTTCCGCTTATGTGTAATGGAATGTTAGAGTGCTGGGGTCCAAAACCGGAATTGGTCAGTTCGGCAACAGTTTAATGTACCTAGATTGCCAATATTGAACGTCTGAGACCTTGTTTCAATCAGATCATCTTTCATTTATCTAAACCGCACAAACCACAGACCAATATACCATTTGTGCATTCTCCTCATAGACAAGGGGCTCATCTGAGGCTTCAGTCCAATACGTCAACATATGCATCAGTAAGACCAACTCTTAACTGCCTGCACATAATCCATGTCCCTCCATATCCATGTGACTATCCAAAAATCTCTTAAATGCCAGTATCATATTTACCTCCACCACCACAACACCAGACAGCATTTTCAGGTATCCACCACCCTCTGTGCAAAAAAACGTCCTTCATACATTTCCTTTAAACTTTGTCCCTCTCACCTTAAAGCTATGGCCTCTTGTAATTGATATTTCCATCCTGTGAAACAGATTCTGACTATCTAACCTATCTATGCTTTTGTATACTTCTATCAGGTCTCCCCTCAACCCTGAATGCTCCACAGAAAATAATCCAAGTTTGTCCAACCTCTCCTTATAGTTTACAGTCCAGGCAGCAGTCTGGTAAACCTCCTCTGCACCCATTTGAAAGCCTTAACATCCTTCTTGTATTATGGGCAGCGATAACTGCATATGATACTCCAAAGGCAGCCTAACCAAAGTCAAATAAAGCTGCATCATGACTTCCCAACTGGTGAAGAAAAATATAGTATATGCCCGGTATAAGCATTAAACACATGTTACATTATGTATGTGCTTAGCTTCATTTTGTAAAGTTGGGTTCATTGAGTTCAATTAAAAAGAACGATAAGGCAGCATAAAATCAAAATAGCCTGCCGATGCTGAAGAGAAAAACTAAAAATGCTGAAAACACTCAGCAGGTCAGGCTGCATTTGTGGAAGGAAGAACAGAGTTGAAATATTAAGTGTTTCTCTTTCCACCAATGCAGAGTTTTTTCAGCATTTTCTGCTTTTACTTCTAGGTTGTTTAGTCCACGTGATCTCCACACATGGACAGTCTTAGGGATGCTGCAGATTACTCTTTCCAGTAATGCCATCAGATTTACATTTTTGTTGTATCTTTCAGCTTGACTGTGTTCAGTTATGGTCAGCTGATATAGGAAAGATGCCATTAAGCCGGAGTAGAAAGGATTTACGAGAATGTTGCCTGGACTCAAGGGAGGGGTTGGGCAGGCTGAGACTTTATTGTTTGCAGTGCAGGAGACTAAAGGTCCTGTCCCACTTGCATGCGATTGCACGTGGTCGCTTGAGGCATACGGGCACCGTATGGCCGCGCAGGGTCGGTCCCACTTAGAAGCGTGGAATTGTGCGGGGCTGGTCCCGACATTGCGCGGGGCTCCGAAAAACTGACAGTGTCCGAAATCTTCGCGCGCCAACGGCCTGTCGGCACGCAGGCGCATTGCGGTCGTACGCAGCGTCTTGACGGCGTACGCAGTGTCTTTACGGCATACAGGGCATCTTGACAGCGTACGCCTAGTGCGTGGCATTGCACGATAACGACACAGCCCGTCGCGGCGTTGCGTGATGACGTCACTGCCCGACGCTGTGCGATGGCCAAATTCAGTCGGCCCACCTCCTGCCCAGCCGATTGATAAGTATGAAGCAAATAGCATCACGCGTGAACTCTGCTTCCATTTGGTCGCGCTTAACGCATGCAATCGCATGCAAGTGGGACAGGCCCTTTAGTGGTGATCTCACAGAAATTTATGCAAGCATAAGGGTAAATGCAGAGTCTTTTCCCAGGATTGAGTAATCAAGAACCAGAGGTAGATAAAGGCGAGAGAAGAAAGATTTAATTGGAACCTGAGAGACAACTTTTGCACACAGAGGGTGGTAGGTACGTGGAGCAAGCTGAGAGTATGAGGGCGAGGCAAGTACAATAAGAGCATTTAATAGACATTTGGGTAGGTACATGGTTTAGGAAAGGTTTGGAGGGAACTATGTGAAATACAGATGTACCTCACGGTCGGCATGTTTGAGTTGGGCCAAAGGTCGTGTTTCTGTGCTGAATGACTCCATGACACAGAACCTGGGAAAAAAAAGTAGCATGAATGTCGTATTCAGGTACTTCAGTATTAGTCAGGCTTCATGGGTCAGCTGGTGTTTGCTTACCCATTCACTTGTGCATTCATTAGTTACCAAAATTTGACATTGCAAGAACTCTCATTAAATTGCCTGGTGGAGCTAGATCAGATTGTGCCAGGTTTAACTACAGTTTTAAAGATTAGCTGTAGGTCATTCCTCTGCATCTCAGCCCCCACATCGAGTGCACAAGGGAGCTCTGCCTGGCCAGGATTCCCAGGAATAAACTTAAGAAATGCACCTTTGCAACAAGATTTTAGCTTTTGGATTGAAGTCCTCGGTCACCAATAATGATCGATGGCTTCCAAATGAAGAGGAAAAAGTTATTTATATTTGTCGTTTCCTCTATCCACTTATTGCTCATTGCATCATTGGGATTCTAATAAATTTCATCGTTCATTGCAAGTGTTTAATTACTGACTGCAACCTTAATACTTTTTGAAATGTCTCTGAAACTTAAAGAAAAAAGCTACTGCCAGACCTAGACAATCTTGGGAAGTGAAAGTCTTGCCTCCTGTCAAAGACTGCCAGGGCATTCAGGAGGCAGGACTGCTTGAGAACCACTTTGTCTAATGCTCCCGGAACCAGAGGACGTGTTTGGTCAGCTCTCCTCAGCCGGCCCAGCAGGAGGGCAACATATATTCAGGCACCCAGCGAGTTCCAGCTCTATCCTGCTTAACTGCACAGAGTTCAAAGAAATCATTTATTTGATGTTAAAATGCCTTAAACAGGCAGCTCTCATCTTTGAAAAAAATCAATTCAGAACAGATAAAAGGTCTTACACCTCCACTAGCAATTCCCAAATAATAATGGTTTCTGACCAGAGGGATCCAGAAATACAAGTTTATCGTTCTCTGAAAGCAGAGGCACAGGTAGACAGGGATGCGGAAGGATTTTGGCATTCTAACTTTCAACGAGTATAGAAACTGGGACGTTGCATTGTATTCAGTTTTGCTCACCCTGCTATAGGGAAGATGTTATTAAGCTGAAAAAGGAGCAAACAATACTCACAAGGATGTTGCCAGGACACAAAGAAATGAGTTATGGGGAGAATTTGGGCAGGCTAAATCTTTATTTCTTGGAGCATTGGAGAGCGAGGGCAGATTGTGTAGAGATGTATAAAATCATAAGGGGGCACAGATAGGGTAAATGTCTTTCCCCCCCCAGAGTTAGAGAATCAAGAACAAGATAGCATGGACATAAGGTGAGAGGGGAGAGATTTAAAAGGATCCTGATGGGCAACTTTTTCCACACAGAGGGTTGACCATTTATTGAACAAACTATCACAGATAGTGGTTTGGGCAAATACAATGGCAATATGTTTAAATTATATTTGGACAAATACATGAATAGATAAAGATTTTCAGTGTTAAGGTTCAAATGCTGGCAAATGGGATTATGATCGATATTCATCATGGCCAGCATGAACTATTTAATTTGAAGGGCCTGTTTACATGCTGTATGATTGCGTTATTCTATAGGTGTTAGCGATGACAGCCAAGAGCATAATTTTGCGTTCATTTCTGGAGGTAACATCGAAAATGATGAGAGTTTCAGTAGCAGGTAATCCAAGACTGTGGCTGATTCCGATAACATTACAGATGCGAAAATGACTCGCAACGAAGGCATGGGGTTAGATGTCAAACTAGGAATTAAAAGCAATGGATGGCAATCACATAATAATTTGTTTATCTGCATGGCCATGGAAATCTCTTTTATACTGGGAGGTATACAAAGTTTCCATGAATCAATAATTAAAATGACTTTAATGTTCTAAACTTTTGTGTTTGGTTGTGAAGCAGATGATTAAAATAAAATGGTGAATTTGCATTCAAAGAGCTATTGTGCACAATACAGAATAAAGCATTGTATTCACCAACGAGAAGGACATAACAGTCCCAGAGGTGTAGGAAAAAATGTATATTGACATCTTTAATTCTTCATCTTCATCAAATAGAATGTTTCATACTGTAATGCCTATCAAACACAAAAAAGGTGAACACATTGCAATTAACCTTCTCTTATAATATCTAGGCATGCATTTAATTACCATTGTTTGAAACGGAAAAATAATTTATCAATACCAAAGGACATGCTGACAGTCTGTTCGTTTTTTAAATCCTTTTTGTTATTTTTAGCGTTTGTTTAAAGTATGCTTTAATGTTCTTCTGTTCGTTTTATGTGGGGGACGGGGGGGGGGGGGGGGGGGGGGGGGGGGGGGGAAACTTTTTTTTTCAGGTTCTTATCTTCCCGGAGATGTGATCAAGTTTCGGATCACATTCTCCAGGCTCTGTAGCCTATCATCGATGGAGCTGGAAGCCGCCTCGGACTGTCATGAGCCCCACCGCGGGGCACGGACTTA
Source organism: Leucoraja erinaceus (assembly GCF_028641065.1). Lineage (NCBI taxonomy): Eukaryota > Metazoa > Chordata > Chondrichthyes > Rajiformes > Rajidae > Leucoraja > Leucoraja erinaceus. The sequence continues at coordinate 54,431,915 of NC_073378.1, read as the reverse complement.
CCATCGGAGCGGATCCCTTGCCTGGGATCGCTCCCACCGTGGCCTGCGGACTTACCATCAAGAGCTCTCAGTCTCTGTAGAGGCTGTGTCGGGAGCTCCAACGCCGCAGAAGGTTCGTCCAGCCCCGACACGAGGTTTGATCGCCCGGCGCGGGGGAGCTGACATCCTCCCCGATACGGGAGCTGAACGCCTCGACGCGGAGGTCCCGAACGCCGCCGGCTACGGGACTCAAGACCGCCCCATCAACGGGGGGCTCAAGGCCCCGACCAAGGAAGGACAACAAGGGAATATCAAGGGAAGGACTTGGAACTTTATTTTCACCTTCCATCACAGTAAGGAATATGTAAGAGTCACTGTGATGGATGTTTATGTTAAAATGTGTTTTCTGAGTGTTTTATTTTTAATTGTATGACTGACCTGGCCAGTGAATTTCACTACACCAATTGGTGTATGTGACAATAAATGAACTTATGAACCTGTCAAATTTTTTAACTTAAATGCCAATATTTAAAGTACTAACAAACTCCAAATAAAGTTTCATCAAAACTCTGCCAGTTCATATACCAGTTCCTAACAGTTACCTGTATGAGTAATGCAATGTAATTCATTGTCATATTTATTTCAAATCTGATCGAAATCAGTAGTATTCAGTTAGAATGAATCCTACAATATAAACCAAATTTTTGCCCAGATGGATGAACGACGAGTAGAAACAAGGAACTGCATGTCTGGTTTACAAAAAGTCTGAAGGAGGGTTTCGACTCAAAATTCACCTATCCAGTTCTCCAGAGAAGCTGCCTATCCCACTAAGTTACTGCAGCATTTTGTGCCCATCTTCAGTTTAAACCGGCATCTGCAGTTCCTTCATATACTACTTTTGTTAAGTAGACAAAAATGACATGACTAAAATAAAACATGTGGGTCAGTTTGTTGTGATGCACATTATCTTGGACAATAATACACCACAACAAACACTTGATTGAGAGGCCATCATTTTCAATGTCAATACAGCACAAGCTGTATTCGATAGAGCTCTAGGGGCTAGTGGAGTCAAGGGATGTGGGGAGAAGGCAGGCACGGGTTATTGATAGGAGATGATCAGCCATGATCACAATGAATGGCGGTGCTGGCTCGAAGGGCCGAATGGCCTCCTCCTGCACCTATTTTCTATGTTTTTATGCAAGCACAAACAGATTTTGGTTGAATATACAACTGATGTTTTTGCAACTCATTTTTTGTTCGAATTATGAAAAAGACCAAGTCTGGCTGATAGCAATTAAGTAGCCTTTCTAAAGAAAGGAATAATTTCAGCAGAAACATTCAGATATAAATCAAATAATCCTAAAACCTTGTATACTGCCCATTTCACATCAAATGGTTATAACAGCATGTGTATCATTTTCTATCTTCCAAGGAAAATTAGTTCAGCCAATAACAACTATATGCCTGAAGAAGGGTTTCGGCCCGAAACGTTGCCTATTTCCTTCGCTCCATAGATGCTGCTGCACCCGCTGAGTTTCTCCAGCTTTTTTGTGTAACAACTATATGCCTGCTGTGCATCATTGCTCCTTATTCATTTAGTGTGTCATAAATCTGTTTGGCAGTTTAAAGGCAAAGTCAGAATTTGATGGCATGTTTATTGGCTAATAATTTACCAACAAAATATCAAAGTGTCCACCGTCAATTGGACCATGCATTGGCACATGCCAATTAAACTCGACCTGGCAGAACACAAGACCCAGCAGACCGTGCGCAGCCGGCCCGAACACCTGGCAGACCACAGCCTGGAAGTGGAGCTTGTCGAGCCACCGCTGCTTGTCCCCCAAGGAGCAGCGACAGGGACGATGGAACCAGGAAGCTGTACAATAATTGTATAACTGTTATGTCGATCGCCTTATCCCTGGACAATCGCTTCTAATAAAATAAATACAAAAAAAAAACCGATGAACTGTCTTGTTTGCACTAGGACTTTGGGCTTTATTTTTGAACTTTTTTTGTTGATTATATTAATTAATAGTACTGTGTGCACAGATCTGTTATGCTGGTGCAAGGAAGAATTTTGTTGTTCCATTTTCGCTAGATATACCAATTAAGCACACTCGAAGTGGAAGGATTACCAAAGCAAGATATCAAAAGCATGGAGGTGGCATGTTCCTGTTGGGTGATGAGCAAGGCTGGCAAGTGTAGCAACGAGGCAAGTTGAGGCTCTGGTCAGAAAAAGAGGCATAAGCTAGATTTATGCAGTCAGGATCAAGAGAATGGGCGACCAAGTGGCGCAGCTGGTGGAGCTACTTCCTCACAGAGCCAGAGATCCGGGTTCGATCCTGATCCCGGGGGCTGTCTGTGTGGAATTTGCATGTTCTCCATGATACATGGGTTTCCTCTGGTCGTCCTGTATCTTCCCACATCCCAAAGACATACGGGTTTGTCGGTTCACTGGCCCTCTTTAAATTGCCCCTAGTGGTCTAGGGAGTGGATGAGAAAGTGGGATAACATAGAAATAGCGTGATGGTTGGCATGGACTCAGTGGGCCAAAGGGCCTGTTTCCATGCTGTATCTCTAAACTAAGCTAAGAATCCTTCCTTGAGTATTAGAAGTGCAGAGGTACATTTAAGAGGGCAAAAACACGGCATGATATAAATATTGCAGAAAAGGTTAAAAAAAAAATCCTCGTAAAACAAGTATATTAAGTAAAGGTTGGTTAAAAGAGATGGGGGGGGGGGGAGAAATAATAAATGAATACTTCTCACCCATTTTTACTAAAATAAATAATGGAAGCCGTGGGGGAAAGTTGAGAGTTTTAAGTTTCTAGACATAGATATCACCAACAATCTGCCTCAGCACATTGAAGCCACAGATAAAAAGCACACCAAAAGTCTCTATTTTTTCAGGAGACGAAGGAAGTTTGGCATGACTCCAACAACTCTTCCCAATGTCTCCTGATACACCCGAGAAAGCACAACACTGCTTCAACACTATAGCCCAGTCCATCACACAGACTAGACTTTTGTGTACCTTCGATTTTCCAGCATCTGCAGTTCCTTCTTGAACACTTTGTCTACACCACTGCGATATCTCCTCAAGGTATGCCTACTTTGAAGAAGTTCTCCTCCTCTCTCCGGAGACAGTTTCACAACCTCCTCTCTAACTGCCCCCTCTCTGTGATCCCCCTGCCCTCCAACTTTTAGCTTCCTTCTCCCCGCCACCCCCTATCAGTCTGAAGAAGGGTTTTGGCCCGAAACGTTGCCTATTTCCTTCGCTCCATAGATGCTGCTGCACCCGCTGAGTTTCTCCAGCTTTTTTGTGTACACAGACTAGACTCTTCATCATCATCAACTGCATCAGCACTTCAAGCTGCCATGGGAAAGTAGCCAACATTATCAAAGATCTTTCTCACCCCAGTCATTCCGTCTTCTCCACTCTCCCAGAGGATAGAAAAGTTGAAAACACATACCACCAGACTCAGGAACGGCTTCTGTTATCTATCATACCACGGTTAGTCGTAAGCGAGCGATGGATTCCCAATCTCCCAACCTACCCTCATTGTGGAAGCTGGACTTTATCTCTGTAACAATGCAGTAAAACTATATTCTGCACTCTGGTATTTTACTCTTTTCACTGCCTGTTGTACGTGTATGGCTCGATCGTACCTCGATACATGTAACAATAATATAGCAATAGCAATGCTTTTGGAATTATTTTTTTCAGTAGCACGGGTACCTTATTCAAACAATACAGGAGTTCTTGCCTTTTTAAGTTGTGAGATGTGAAACCAAATTTATTGCTCACTTTGGACAATTACATTTTTAATAACAAGATGCATCAGTAGATTTACAAACGTTTAACATGGTGAGGGTATAAAATTAACCACCTGCAGAGAACGATGTCATTTGAGGACAGCATCAGATCAATGTGACAGTTCGGTTGAGTTGTTATTAATATTTTTCATGTTTGCCCAAAATATATTTATCACAATGGAGTGTGTCTGAATACAACGAGTTGGAGGTGGCGATTACTGTTAAAGTGTGCGAAGAGATCGCAGCAATGAACATTAAACAATTAGCCTGAAAACTGGAGAGTGGGAAATCTACACAGAATAGGAGTCACTGTCTGCTTCTTCCCCCCCCCCCCCCCCCCCCCCCCCCGAGTAAACCCAAATAATAATCAAAAACAGATAGGTCTCGTTTAAAGGGGGAGGGGGGGGGGGGGGGATAATGAGAAGGTGGAGGGGGGAAAAGAAGGGTGGAAGGGAAAGAGGGGGGGGGGGGGGGGGGGGGAAAAGAGGGAGAGGGGCGAGGGGACGGGAAAGAAGGAAGGGGAGGAGGGGGAAGGGGAGGGGGGAGAATGGGGGAGGGGGAAGGGAGGGGGAGAAATGGGGGAGAAGGGGAGGGGGAGAGAATGGGGGAGAAGGGGAGGGGAGAGAAGGGGGAGGGAAGGGGAGAGGGGGAGAGAAGGGGAGAGAGAGGGGAGAGAAGGGGAGAGAAGAGAGAAGGGGGAGAGAAGGGGAGAGAAGGGGAGAGAAGGGGAGAGAGGGGGAGAGAGGGGAGAGAAGGGAGAGAAGGGGGAGAGAAGGGGAGAGGGGAGAGGGGAGAGAAGGGGAGAGGGGAGGGAGAGGAGAGAAGGGGAGAGAAGGGGAGAAGGGGAGAAGGGGGAGAAGGGGAGAAGGGGGGAGGAGGAGAGGAGGGGAGGTGGAGAGGGGGATGGGGAGGAGAGAAGGGAAGGGGGGAGAGAAGGGGGGAAGAAGGGATATTGGCCAAATGCCAGCAGCTAGGACAAGTGCAGATGGGGCAAAATGCTGCAGCAACTCAGCGGGAAAGACAGCAAACCCAGAGAAAAGGAATGGGTGATGTTTCGGGTTGAGACCCTTCTCCAGAGATGTTGCCTGACCCGCTGAGCCATCGCAGCACCCCATGTGCATCCCCCACCGATGACTGGTGCTCGGCCCCACCGACACCGAGGCGGCCAACTGACAACCACCTGACAAGGCAAAAGGCATAGCTGACGAGCCCTGCCAGTCCAGGGCTGCCGGCCAACCCGGCTGGACAGGCAGAGCCGAGCTGGTGCCAACGCCACTCCCCCCCCCCCCCCCCCCGCTGGCTGCACGTCCAAGGCTCCCAACGCCCCGCCAGCCCAGGGCCACCCCGAACACTCCCGGACAGGGACAGGGACACACGGGAGGGGACGGGGACGGCCCAGCAGCAACTCAACAGCGCTGGAGACCTGGGCACGACCCCGACCACGGGCGAAACGCAGGCCTGCACACAATGCAGCACCACAGCTGCCAAGAATGTTTATAGCGAGTGACCTATGACCTGGGCATACGCAATCGGAATACCGAACTCGCTTATTATGCTTTGCATGGCCTGATGGAGCAGCACAACATTACGATTTATTTATTAAATATTCCCAGAGACAAATAGAGTCCTTCCGCCCAATCTGTCCGTGCCGTCCGACATGCCCCATCTGCACTTGTCCTAGCTGGTCCTTGTCCAAATGTTTTTTTAAACATTGTGACTCAACTACCTCCTAAGACAAGCCTCTTATACGCCACCGTTGTATCTGCCGCCACCACCATCACTGGCAGCACGTTCCAGGTGCTCCCTACCCAATTCCACTAAACCCCACCCACCCACCACCACACTGTGTGGAAATACATTGCCCCTTTCATTTTTAATCTATGCCCTCACACCCTTGATTTTCCCACTCTGGGAAAAAACTTCCACCGGTCTTCCCTATCTATACCTTTCAAAATATACATGCTTCTGTCTTCTCCATATATTTTCCAAGGCTGAATGTTCCAGTTTTCTTACCAAAGTGTTTCACCTCCCACTTACTGTGCTAGTTATTTTATCACCTAACTGCTTGATTTTCTAATCTTCCATGGAACCAAATTATCCATTCTCAGATGGTGATATCATGGACAAAAAATTACATCAACATTCAAACTTCAGGAAAATATTACATACTAATGGTTAGTGAATGCAATTCTTTACTTGAAAATGAATTAGTGAATCAAGCAACTAAAACTACTGCAACACTAATAATTTATTCCACTGTCAAAATGTGCACCAATATTAGCACAGAATGCAATACAAATACAACACTCCCCTTCTGACAGCTTATCGCAACTATGTTCCAGCCAAGGCTGACCAGCCCTGTATAGTCAGATATAAACTTGTTGTTACATTAGGAGCAAAATAAATTTGCATTTCAATTAGCTGATTTATTCCGCAAATCCAATACCTTGCTATTTTTGAAAATATAAATGATTGAAAACAGGGATTGATTTAATAATCCTAAATAAGCAATGCAAGTATTCAATGGGCTTAATATTTATGTTGAGTTTCCCCACAGAAGTGAAATCTAAATGAATTTCTCACCCAAGCTGAAATGTATTCAGGGTCCATACAATCATGAAAGTTTGAGAAAAAAGACAAGAAAGGACGAAAATGAAATTAAACTCTACAAATCTAAAACTGGCACTAAAGCATGTTTTTTTTTGTACAGAGAAGTTCCATGAATTAACATTTATGACGAAGCATCACAAGATGGCAATTGCTGGACAAAGGAGGACTGGGGCCCAACAGTCTGGCTGTGGCAATTAAGCTATTGACCCATTATAGCAATTAATCTCCAACAATTGTTGAATCCCAGATTTGTATTGGAAAAGAGGCTACTCAGCCTAATAAATCTGTGCCCGCTCCATGCAGCACTAGTTAATTAGCCCCATTGTTCACCTTGCAGTCAGATGAATTATTTTGATTTTTATTCCCGAATGGTACCCACCATACAGCAGCTATTGGAAGCCATACTCAGCCAACACACAAAACATGTCATCCATAAATTATACAAGACAGTGAAGAGAAAAAAACACGTCAAACAAGATTTTTCACAACTAGTTGACATCATCATTAAAACTATAATTTGCATGGTAGGATATAGTTACTATTCAAGACTAAGAGAGTTCAAATGAAGGAAAATATCTACAACAGAAATAAAACACTATAGATAATATCAAAACACCACAAATAAGACCAAAATCGGCAACCACAAAAACAATCAAGAAGCACGATGAGGCGGCAATTAGCTGTGCCAGGTCTTTTTGTTCTTATTAATCAGAACTGGTTTAAACTAAGCTCAACATAATTCATAATTCACAAGCTTCTCATTTGTGAACTGACAGTCCATGGACAAATTAACTCTTCCATGGCCTTCCATGGGATCTTTGATCCCAACTCAACAGCATTGCACTGGTTTAAGATAATTGTATGTTAAAGAAGAAACCCTCTTTGCAGAGGACGACTCATCACTGCAAATTCTTTGCCTCCTGTTCCTCTGACTCAGTGAGAACATTATTTTCAACTGTCTATACTGCACAGAATCAGGGAAAGTTCACAGTGTTTGTTGACACAATAGATTTTCAAGTTTATAGATTCTCAGGTTAATTCTTGGAACATGGGTCTATAGGAGGAAAGGTTGTGCTTCTTGAGAAATTAATTGGACAAATTAGAGGGTCAAATGAAGCAGCTAACTCAAGATTGAGTCTCTGAGGCACCTTAATTTAATTGCTGCACAAGATACAGCTACCCTTTGTGTTAGTGCTTAAATGCACCACCTATTTGTTCCCAAAAAAATGGTAAATAGTAAAGTGTTAAAATGCAAAAATTGGATTTGCTCTTTCAAAATGAAACAAAGATAAATAAATTGTTTAATTCAAGAAGCTTTACTTGGCATGTGACCTTGGTCTATTGGACCAGGCATTGAGTGCACGAGCAATCATTTTCTTGGCACAAAATCCACCATCAAAGAATCTTTATCAGATACAAGAGTCAAATGGCGCAGTTTGGTGCACTATCAGAAAAATATCTTCTGGACACTCAAATAGAAAAGTATTCTAAAATGCATTTCACCATGGCAACATATCCCCTCAGATAATGTTTCTTTCAGACAACACCACATGCTTATCCAATCCAACAGCAAATACACAGCAGTCAACTCAGCTGCTCTCACAGGAAATTGCTTTGCAAGCTCTATTGACACAGTAAATAAATTACTGACATTTCGAGAACTTTCGCTAGTTTTACTGCAGCACATCAGCAGTATCCTTGCCAACCTCTTGTTGATCGACTAAGGAGTCAATGCACCAGTGGCCAATCTAAGTATTGCTCTAAAAATATCAACATGGTCTTCCATGAAGGGATACAGTTGATTGTAAGTTAACAACATGGTCACCATATTCGGAGCTAAATGTCTGGTTATGCACTGCCATTTAATGGTCAGTATTATTTCCCCAAGTAATTAAATCTTCAGTGTTTATACATTAGTATACTTCGTAAACTTCATTATTACAACGCTTGGTGCAACAACTGTGTTGATCTATGAATAAAACTTCCAAAGTTCTCATTCTATTTAATGGAGTTACTTACAAGTTACTTACCGATTCACGTTTCCCCCACTTTAACCTTAATAGGAAGATGTTGAGGCAACTAGATGTCTTCATATGACACTCCAGATCAAAGTTGAATGATGTATATATACAATCTAATTATGAACTATGATTCCAGAGATGATGAAGGAACAACAATATATTTCCAAGGCTCCCCTCCAAGTACCCAACCCAAAGGAGAACCCTGAAATTTTTGGTGTTTGCAAATGGCTCACAACTCTGTGCGTGAAAAAGTATTTCCTCATCTTCATTATAAATGGCTTATCCCTTATTCTTAAACTGTGGCCCCTGGTTCTGGACTCCCCCAACATTGGGAACATGTTTCCTGCCTCTCGCGTGTCCAAACCATTAATAACCTTAAATGTTTCAATAAGATACCCTCTCATCCTTCTAAATTCCAGCGTATATAAGCCCAGTCACTCCATTCTATCAACATTTGACAGTCCCGCCATCCCGGGAATTAACCTTGTAAACCTGCGCTGCACTCCCTCAATAGCAAGAATGTCCTTCCTCAAATTTGGAGATCAAAACTGCACACATTACTCCAGGTGTGGGCCATGTACAACTGCAGAAGGACTTACTTGCTCCTATACTCAACTACTCTTGTTATAACCATATAACCATATAACAATTACAGTACAGAAACAGGCCATCTGGGCCCTACAAGTCCGTGCCGAACAACTGCATGCTTACTTTCTCCAGCATTTTTGTGTACCTTTGCTTACTTTCATTGAATGAATGGTGAGCATGGTAGATGGTGTTCCAATCAAATTAACAGTTTTATCTTGAATGGTGCTGTGCTTTTTGATTGGAGTGCACCCATCCAGGCAGGTGAAAAGTATACCATCTGATGCCTGACTTCTGGCTTTTGGACAGTGGAATGGCATTGGGGTGGAACACCATTGAAGATTACCTTTCCCCTGACAAGTTGTTGCATTTGTGTGACTGGTGATGTTAAATTTCTGCTCACAGTTGTCCCCAAGATGTTGTTGGTGGGAGACTTGGGAATAGTAATGCCTATGAATACCAAAGGCAAAATGATAAACTCTCTCGTGTTGGAGAGGATCACTGCCTGACATTTTTAAGCTAAATATTTCTTGCCATTATCACTCCAGACCAAAATGCTGGCTTCTTCCTTGCAGGCATGTGTGACAATACTTGCTAAAGAACTGCACTTTGTGCAATCATCAGGGAACACCTATTTTCTTGCGATAACGAAAGAAAAGTCATTGGTAAAACAGTTGAAGGTGGCCGGGGTGAGCACAATACCCAAGGAGCATTTATAATGTTATGGGATAGCAGAGATGTATAGCAGGTAGTACTGCTGCCTCACACCTCCAGCTCCTAGTCCCCAGTGCTTTCACTGTGGAGTGTGTAGGTCCTCCCTGTCAACGCTCAGGTGTTCCCTGATATTTTCTCCAACATACCAATGATGGTAGTGTAAATTGCAGCTGACGTAACAAAGCGGCAAAAAAATCAAAGGGAATTTATGATGAGAGGTTACAGAATAGTTTTGTTTCAGATGTGTAGGAAGGAACTGCAGATGCTGGTTTTCAAAAAAAGGCACATAGTGCTGGAGTAACTCAGCGGGCCAGGGAGCATCACTGGAGAATATGGATAGGTGACATTTGAGGTCGGGACCCTTCTTTAGAACCAAATACATTCAGAACGAGTCTGCTGATTGCAAGCCTAAATGATTTTCAAAAATGAAGTTGTCACTGACTGTAGAAGTATAATGTTGTAAGCTCAAGATACTTCATGGACAGAAATTTTGAATTGATAATATAATGCTTTGAGCAAAAATGAAGACTTCAAAGTGATAATGCAGTTCTCTCTGCTCCTGGATTGAGAAACACAAACAAAGAATTCCATAACAATGAACACCCCTCTGAATTCAGAACAGATTGAATGACTGAAGGGCATATCCATCTTGCGGCTGAGGCATTGTTCAAAATTACCCTATTAGGGAATATGCCTTGTGCTTTGGCTCGAAGATTATACATTTAGAAAGGCAACAAGCAAACTGCTTTTTTGGTGTCAATCAATTAGGCTTTTCTTATTTGACTGGTAAAAAGAACCAGTCATGATCAAATTGTCTAATCAACCTGTCTGCTAATTGGCATTTGGATAGTCCTTTTACATACGCAAATCTGATTTCAGATTACTAATCTTTTCGTCGGTTCCCTCTTTTCATCTCCAAACCAATTTTGAATCAAGGACCAGACCTCAAGAGAATAACTTGGACTATTAAATGTAAATGCCAGCTTGTCTCAAAATATGTTGATAATGCACAGGTAACTATTTTCATTCCCATTGTGTAGAGTTAAAGATACCCTCTATATTTTATCATTATGAACATGCTAGTCGAGTTCTGCTTTGTGCTTCAGCAGACAACTAACCAAGAAGATGAAGCTGTATAGAAAACAAAAGCAACCAGGAAAGATTACAAAATAAATCAACTTTAGACTTTTGGACTTTTGAGCTTTTGAGTGGAAACAGGCCCATTGGCCAACCGAGTCTGTGACAATCTGCCCCGTACACCATCACTATCCTACACACTAGGGACAATTTGTAATTTTTACCATAGCCAATTAACCTACATCCTGTCCGTCTTTGGACAACATGGCTAGGTGACATTTCAGGTCGAGACCTTTCTTTAGTCTGAAGAAGAGTCCCAACCCAGAATTTTTTAGTATGCTCAATGCCAAGGATACAATTAAATCACATAACGTAAGGGACAGATAAACCAAATACATGCTTGTTGTATGCTGATTGCAAGCCCAAATGACTTTCAAAAATGAAGTTGTCACAAATTGTAGAAGGATAATGTTGTGAGTGTGGAAGGAAACCGGAGCACCCAGAGAAAACTAACGGGGTGTTCTACAAACGGTCAGAAAATCTTCCAGGATTTGTAATGGAATAAAATCATTGCTTTTTTATGAAATAAAATCGTTGGTTACCTTAGCAATGTGAATCTTCCATAAAGGTTGAGTTCTTCAATTGTGAGGTTTACACTAGCGCAGGGGTGGCACAGTGGCACAGCGGTAGAGTTGCTGCCTTACAGCGCTAGAGACATGGATTTGGTGCTGTCTGTACGGAGTTTATATATTCTCCCCGTGACCTGCATTGGATTTCTCCGGGTGCTTTCTCATACTCCAAAGATGTACATTTGAAGGTTAATTGGCTGGTTATAATTGTAAATTCTCCCTTGTGTGTTTAGGATAGTGTTGGTGTGCTGGGATCACTTGTTGGCATGGACTGGTTAGGCCACAGGGCCAGTTTCTGTGCTATATTTGTAAACTAAACAAAACATTGTCAGGAGTTCCTGTGTGACATTCTGTGTCAGGTTTATCCTTTGGATTCTATTGACTAACTATAAATTTTCAGAACTGTTCACATTTAGCTTTGCAGGTATAATCTCTACAGAAACCTCGATTATAGCCATCCATTGCTGGTTAATGAATGTATCTGCAGAAATGAGTGGGAACTCGTAGCATGCTTGCTGGGGACAGAGAATGTGGACAGGATGACGTAGGCCAGTGAGTGAAGGAAGTATTTTTTTATTTTGGCCATTGGGACAATTGAGACGCTCTGAAACTCCCATCAGTTGAGAGATTTCTCGCTAAGGACACTCATTCAGTCTCTGAATGCCTGAACCCGAGGCAACATAGGCAGAATGTAGAAACAAGGTACTGTATCTGTTGGTTGATATACAAAAGGATGTGCTGGAGTAACTCAGCAGGTCAGGCAGCATTTCTGAAGAACATGGATAGGTGACATTTTGGGCCATAACCTTCCGAAGCCATCAGTCTGAAACATCACCTAATCATGTTCTCCACAGATGCAGCCTGACCTGCTGAGTTATTCCAGCACTTGACAGCAATATAGGCAAATCCCTGTACCCTCTTTTTCTTGCTCACGTGGGGCAAAATAAAGATAGATCAAATCTTCTCTCCTCAAGTATGAGTGACTGCACTGAAGCATGAGTGAGCAGCAATCAGCAACGTGGCAGAGATCGGTATTAACATAGTGAAGTGATTCTGAGGCAAGGAACGCAAGTATTTCAGTAACACTGGCCGCTATGAGTAATGCAGGCAACACGTATATCTGAGGCTGTATACAAGGTCGCCAGATCTTGGTAATAGAAGCTAGTTCTTCTGTGAGTAAAGTAATATTCTTATTTTTTCAAACCAGCAAGCATTAAAATCACGCTGAAGTTGAGGTTTTGTGTGTTACAGCACTATCAATGTCATTCTGGGGAATAGCAACGGGGAAAAAAAGTGCTCTGGTAAATGAAAAGCCGGCTGAACAGTCAGGGGACAAATACTCTGTGATAATTGCAATATTGGTCCTTTTAAGCTTAAATCAAATTTTAATTGTATAATTTTTTTTAAGAAAGAGTTTTGCAAAAGTATTGCCAGAGCATGAATATTGTCAATATTCTATTAAATAGGGAACAAAATAAAGAGACCGTCCAGAAAGGAATGTTTGAAATGCCATGCTATGATTATTATTGCTAGAATCTATTATCTTTTCAAATGATGCCTAATAGTCATAAAAATGATAGTGCACACAAAAAAGCTTTTTGCCCATTGAGACTGTGACAGCTCCTTGAAAGAGCTATCTAATTAGCACCATTCCCCTTTTCATGTATTCCAATTGCAGCAATCTACGATTCGGCAAGATAAAAAAAATATATACAATAATAATAATATAATAATAAATTTTATTTTTGGGCGTCTTTCAGGAATCTCAAGGACACCTTAGAGAGATTAACATGAATAAAAAACATATGATCAGAATAAAATAAATAATAAAGACATCACAGAAACACAAATTAAAAACAGAATTCAGTCCAAAAACAAAAAATCAAAAACACAATGCGAAAAGAGAGCAGCGGCAGCTAAAGCGCACCAGCGTCCACTGTCCCTTCCGACAGCCATCTTGGACAAAGACTAACAGGATTACTTACAGACAAAAAAAATCATCCCCCCACAATGGATACCACTGTGGGGGAAGGCACAATGTCCAGTCCCCAACCCCAAGTTCACCCAAAGTCAGGCCTATTGAGGCCACCGCAATTGCCTCTACAGAGGCCCGATGTTCCTGGCCGTTCTCACCAGGTGATCTTGCCCCGGCTTCGGGAGAGTCCTCTCAGCGGCTGGGCCACCTGGAACGGCCGCTTCCTAGCTGGAGACCGCGGCTTCCGAAGCAGACAAGGCCGCGCTGGCCTGGAGCTCCCAATGTTGAAATCGGCGCCGCCCACTCCGCTCCGCAGCCCCACAGCCCAGAGGTGTCGAACACGGCGGACACAGCTTGCCGGAGCTCCAGCGCTTCGACCCAGGCAAGGCGTCGCCCGCTCCGCGACAGCACCCCAGCGCTGCGCCACCACCGAGGCCAAGGTGCTGGGCGGTCCCCACCAGGAAACGGCACTCCAAGCCCGCTGGTAGGCCACGAGGACGGGTCGACGGGCAGCCCGGAGAAAAAGCTGCCTCACCGACCAGGTAGGGAACTAGAAGTAAAATTGCCCCCTACCCCCCACATTAAAAAGTCAATTTCTCCAACAGACGAAACACAGGACTTACTAAAAACTTTAAAAAAACGAAGTAAACGGACGGCTGCTGGTTAGCAGCCGCTCCCCAAGATGGCTCTGGTTTTACAATGAAGTACTATGAAGGCATTATGCAGTAATGACGTAGATTAAGGTATGTTCAAACTTTAAAAATCATGTTGTGAAACAAACTATATTCACATGGTATTCCTCAGGCAGATTTGTCCAGTTGTGGAAGTATTAGCTCTAAATTTCCCTCCCCATTCTCGTGGCCTTTCTTGAACATCCTGTGATTAAAAGTCATCTCCACTGCTTTTGACAATTCTGTGCTCCCTGCTTCTCAAACTTCCTGTTGCATGAATTACTCCCCTCATATACTCAATCAAACCTCATCATAGAATATAGAACAGTACAAAAGACAGATACAGAAAGCTGGAGTAACTCATCAGGTCAGGCAGTATCTCTGGTGACCCGAAACATCACCTATTCCTTTTCTCCAGAAATGCTGCCTGACCCGCTGAGTTACTTCAGCTTTTTGTGTTTGTCTTTGGTTTTAACCAGCAACAGCAGTTCCTCCCTACACATCGAACCGTACAGCAGTGGAACCATCTCTTTGGCCCCCAATGTCTGTGCCAAACATGATGCCAACATTAACTTTTATCTGCCCGCACGGAAACCATATTGCTCCGTTCCCTGCATTTCCATGTGCCTATCCACACCACCTTTGGCTCAACCAAATACTGCTGACAGCACATTCCAAAAACACACATGTGTGTAAAACTGCTCTCCCCACATGTCTTAATTAAACCTTGCCCCTTAAAACTATGTCCTTTAGTGTTTCATTTTTGTATCCTGGAAAAACGGATCTGACTATCTACCCTATTTATGCTTTGCATCATTTTATATACTTTTATCTGGTTTACCTGCAACATCCGGTGTTTTACAGAAACAGTCCCAAGTCTGTCCAACTTTTTCCCTGTAGCTAATCAAGGCATAATTTAAAGTTTTATCAACTAAACATCAGTGCTCCAAAAAGAAAAAAACTGATGACCTTTTGAACTTATTGAAGTCTTTATCACTCTAAAAAGAGTCATAGAGGGTCATACAGCGTGGAAATGGGTCCTTTCCCCAACCTGCCCATGCCGGCTCACAGGTGAACCGGGAGGTCCATTCACAGGTGAAGTCCACTGCATACAAGTCAAATGATCTCGAGCGTCACAAGACATCTCATTACAATCTTTGCAAAGCCATCAAGAATGCCAAGAGACAATATTGGGACATACTTGAGCCCCAGTATAAACACTTGAACACAGGCCAAATTTGACAAGGCCTGAATCCTATAACTGGCTACAAACCAAAGTTAGGCATCATCTCTGGAAATAACAAAGTTCTCCCAGATGAACTGTATTAGTGAGAGATGATTGGAAAAATTGCATTAAAATATTCCAGATTCCAAACTTAAAGCACAAGGCATTGGGGGTTCAGTATTGATGTGGATAGAGAACTGGCTGGCAAACAGGAAGCAAAGAGTAGGAGTAAACGGGTCCTTTTCACAATGGCAGGCAGTGACTAGTGGGGTACCGCAAGGCTCAGTGCTGGGACCCCAGCTATTTACAATATATATTAATGATCTGGATGAGGGAATTGAAGGCAATATCTCCAAGTTTGCGGATGACACTAAGCTGGGGGGCAGTGTTAGCTGTGAGGAGGATGCTAGGAGACTGCAAGGTGACTTGGATAGGCTGGGTGAGTGGGCAAATGTTTGGCTGATGCAGTATAATGTGGATAAATGTGAGGTTATCCATTTTGGTGTCAAAAACGGGAAAGCAGACTATTATCTAAATGGTGGCCGATTGGGAAAGGGGGAGATGCAGAGAGACCTAGGTGTCATGGTACACCAGTCATTGAAGGTAGGCATGCAGGTGCAGCAGGCAGTAAAGAAAGCGAATGGTATGTTAGCTTTCACTGCAAAAGGATTTGAGTAAAGGAGCAGGGAGGTTCTACTGCAGTTGTACAGGGTCTTGGTGAGACCACACCTGAAATATTGCGTACAGTTTTGGTCTCCAAATCTGAGGAAGGACATTATTGCCATAGAGGGAGTGCAGAGACAGTTCACCAGACTGATTCCTGGGATGTCAGGACTGTCTTATGAAGAAAGACTGGATAGACTTGGTTTATACTCTCTAGAATTTAGACGATTGAGAGGGGATCTTATAGAAACTTACAAAATTCTTAAGGGGTTGGACAGGCTAGATGCAGGAAGATTGTTCCCGATGTTAGGGAAGTCCAGGACAAGGGGTCACAGCTTAAGGATAAGGGGGAAATCCTTTAAAACCGAGATGAGAAGAACCTTTTTCACACAGAGAGTGGTGAATCTCTGGAACTCTCTGCCACAGAGGGTAGTTGAGGCCAGTTCATTGGCTATATTTAAGAGGGAGTTAGATGTGGCCCTTGTGGCTAAGGGGATCTGGGGGTATGGAGAGAAGGCAGGTACGGGATACTGAGTTGGATGATCAGCCATGATCATATTGAATGGCGGTGCAGGCTCGAAGGGCCGAATGGCCTACTCCTGCACCTAATTTCTATGTTTCTATTAACTAATTAGTAATTGTTTCCATGAAAGCTGGCAAATGGAAGCAACAGATTCATAAATGTACCTGTTTTTAAAGTGTCAAGATGTACTTCTGGGCTTCGGCCGTATCATAAACTGAGTGCAACATTGCAAATGGTACTTTCCAGCAACTGATTTTGTAATATACACACTTTGCCACGATCACAAAGGGGAATGGTACAGATTGGATTTCCCAATTTGTCCACTCTGACACTTGCTGTGCATGGACAAGTTGGGCAGAAGGAAAGATCGTTTCCTGGAAGATAACGAGTAGGAGAAAAAGAGAAAGAAAATCAGCTGGAATCTTCACTGTGTTGTGCCTCATGGCTGCTGCTGACAGGCAGTTCACAATTTGTCTGCAAACAGGCCACCTGCTTGCCCCATCAGTTGCCAATGTACAAACTCAACAGGAGCAATGGCAGGCATAAAATCAGGACAGATTGTAAACACAAAAATACATTTGGTGATAATCCGCGGCTTCTGTTGCCATTTCTGATCATTGAAATCACGTCTACCCACTCAATGCATAACAAACATGATCAGTCTACTTCAAAATTTAATGTGAGGAGCACTCAGAGATATCTCAATGCCTTGAATGGTGAAGGAATATGTAAACGGAAGATAGGGAGAACATTGTTAGTTCCCTGTCTCTGCATCTCTACAGTTGACAAAGCAACTGAAGTAATGGAGCCAACCTTATCGTCCTGGCATGGAAATGGCCTGAGCAGATTGTTTCAGGCCAACTACTTGCTTATTCGAGCCAATTCCAACATTACTTTACAATAGAGAGCTAAGTAATATGAGTTATGTGATGATCACCACCTTATATTTGTAAGCAGACGTCATGGAGCAGGCGGGTAGGGACAACCAAGGCAGGAATGTAGCCCTCGAAGGAGCATGACCACTCTGGACTAACTGGCTGCCCTTGGCCTGAAGGTAACAGACAGGGTTAAGGTTGGAGTGACCTTCAGCAAGCGAGGGAACGGAGTTCTTGTTTGCTGGCACATACATTTCTAACCAGCTGGCATTTTGTTGGATCTTATCAGAAACAGCAGGATTAACAGGAGTTGGTGACATAGTTCAGGATGATGTACAGGCCTGGTAATGAAGCAGGAGAAAACAACACACTGAAGGTACTTAAAGGTGCCATTCACCAGGTGGATCACTACCAACAAGAAGCACAAGGTCTGAAGGTCCAGAGGAACTGGACCATCTGTGGGTTTGCCTCCAAGTCACAAACTAATTTGGTTTTGAAATACAGCCATTCCTTCAGTGTCATTAGGACTAATTATTGGACCTCTAATTAATAACTTTCAGAGTTTCTTTGCCAAAGGAATTGCAGAGGTACAAGAAGTTAGTTCATAACTACCTTCGCAATGACACAAGCCATAAATAAATAAAGAGCTACACCCAACAGTTTGTAAATCAGAATTGCAGTATAGGTTTGTACATATTAGTGAGGTGTATAGTCATTTTCTGGTTCAGGCAATATCATGAAAGTAAGTTTAGAAAGTGTGGCCACTGGTTGTGTGCGAAGGATGGCTGCAGGTACATTTTGGGCAGGTCCCATGATACATTTGGTAAAGGCTCGTCTGTTTGGTGCCGGGCGGGTGGAGCACCATGTGCAAAAATGTTTGTTGTACTTAGGACATTAAGCCTGACTCTGTTTGTTAAATTCTGAAAACCCAAGTTTTTTGTTAAAAAAAATTAAGGGGTAGACCTTGTCAAAACAGAATCAGGAAGCATTTTCTTTTGCAGACATATAAAGTGACATGAAAACAAACTAAAGATTAGCCAAGTTTTGACTGATTTGGAACAGACGCCGGCGACGGAATGACCATTCCCTATTCTTACACAACAATTCATTCTTGCCTACTTTTCTTCGATTAATTCAGTTTTGGAATCTACTTCACTGAAAAGTTACAGAATAGAGAAAAAAAAAATGGAGTTCAATCAAAAGTTGTATCAGCTGGTTAAGTTTTTAAGTTATTGCAGAAATGTTAGACACCTCTTCCTTGAAAGAACATTTACACATCTGCAGGTATAGAGAGCAAATAGAAACTATCGCATTAAAGATTGGAACAGCCTGAGGGGAACTAGATAAAAATCTATCAAGAGGATCTATGGGAGTGAAAGAAGAATGCTGCAGGGAAGACAGTGTTTGTGTGCCTCTGCAGTGTCTGTGTGTGTTTGCAATGTGCGTGCATGTGCATGTCTTTGTGTAATGCATCAAGATTAAAGCAGGAAGTTGAAAGAGGTCACTGAAATTGTTACGCAAAGGGATTAAGGCTGTAAAGCTTGGAAAGAACACACAAACAGCTCCAGAGAGCTGCCAATTGTCAGAGGAAAACATGGAAAATGCCCACTGAAGTATTGGTGACCCAGAATACATGAAGAATATTCCATTTTCTTCATTAGATGAAAATTCATTGCATGATGAAAAGTGAGCATGACTTTTTTGTTGCCATAGTGGTGATCTTTTGTTAACTATCTTCTGTTCCTGCACTTCCAATGATCTTTTGAACATAGAATGATAATAAAAATTCTGTTGAAGCATTTAACCCAAATATGTAAGGTTTGACCAGAAAGGCAGTATTAACAGGTAAAATCAATTTCTCTCATCTCCAAGATGATTTTGTCATTTCTATTGAGAAATTATGGTCCTTACAAAGGAATAGCTTTAAATTGTTGACTCTAAATGACAACCTTCTACAAGTGATTGCAATCTAATCACATTTCTGGAGCATGATGGGAACCACAGAAAGGTAAGGTAATCACCTCCAAAGCACGCGTTAGTGGCGTAATGGGATTTTCTTTGCTTGCCTGGTTGAATGCAACTCCAACAATGTTCAAGAAATGGAATACTGATCAGACAGCACAGACCATTTCATTTGCACACCATCCCACCCCTCAGCCCCTTCTAAATTATCATTCCCTCCTCTATCTGTTCATTGTGACTGCAATGCATGCCAAGTACAATATGCACAGCGATTTCTTGCCCAGGCTACTCCTGCAGCATCCCTTAAGCCTGCATCCTCCACCAGCAAGAAGGGCAGGATCTTCCCCTGCATGGAAACAAACCCCATCGAATCATCCAAGTTGCGCACCATCCTCATTAGAAACACATCAATGTTCCTTCATTATCACGGTGAATCCGAGAACTCACCACTAAACAGCACAGTGGGCATCACCAGAAAGATTGAAGAATTTGTCTGGATTGTCTCCATCTACCACTACCTCTGGCAGCTTGTAAATATTCCTACTATCTCATGTATGGAAAAACTGCCCCCTCACATCCCATTCAAATATTTTCCTTTTTCCCTTTAGCGTGTGTCCTCTCATATTGAGCTCTCCGGCTCTTGAAAAAAGACCGACTCCCCTTATCTGCGGCTCTCATAATTTTGAAAACCTCTGTAAGATCACCCTCCTGTGCTCCAGACCAATCTTTCCTTGCATCTAATGCCCTCCACTCCAAACAAAATCTTGGCGAATCTCTTCTCCATTCTCTCTAATGCTACCACATCCTTTCTGTGGTGTGGTATCCAACAATGCACACAATATTCCAAGTATGGTCTAAGTAATGTCTCGTATAATTGCAACGTGATGTCCCAACTCTTATACCTATTATACCTCAATACACTAAATGCTTTCTTCTTTATGCTATAGATCTGTGTTAAACATGTAAAAATTAAATGAAAGGAACGCTTTCCAATTAGTTTAGTTTAGTTTTTTATTGTCACATGTACCGAGGTGCAGTGAAAAACTTTGTTGCGTACTATACAGTCAACAGGAAGACTATACATGATTACAATCTAGCTGTCCACAGTGTACAGATACAGGATGAAGGGTATGCTACTTAGTGCAAGATTAAGTCAAATAAAGTTTATTTAAAGTTAGTTCAAAGGTCTCCAATGAAGTAGATGGGAGGTCGGGACCACACTCTAGTTGGTGAGAGGCCTGATAACAGCTTGGATAAAATTATCCCTGAATCTGGAGGAATGCGTTTCAAACTTCCATACTTCTTGCCTGATGGGAGAGGGGGAGAAGAGGAAGTGAGTGGGGTGAGACTGGTCCTTGATTATGCTGGTACCCTTGCCGAGACAACGTGATGTGTAGATGGGTTCCTTGGAGACAAGTTCCAAATTAATGAAAGTCCTTCTGGGCACCTGGTTCCGTTGGTCCATCATCCTCCGCCACTCCTTGGTTCACCAGTACCCCAACCCCTCACATCTAGTTCCTCCTCCTCTCCAATCTCGGTACTGATGTTAGGGCTCAACCAGAAATCTCCGTTTCCTCTTCCTGCTCCACCACCCACACAAACGCTGCTCAACTCGCACAGTTCCTCCAGCAGTTCTTTTTTTGCTCTGGGTTGCAACAAAAATGCACGAAAATGTATCGTTTTGCTGTGGTTTTGTTTTCATGTCCTACATTAAAGCTCACACCAGCAGGAGGATGGCAGAGGCATCGGCCTGGGGCAAGGTGTAAGTGTATAGGTAGACACAAAATGCAAATGTTAGTAATATAGTTTTGCCCGGGACACGGACAGTATAGGTCAGCCTAAAGGATGGGGACTGTATGTTCGTAATGGGGCACTAGTTAGTTAAAACCTCAGGGGTCTGAATGTGGGGAATCGGGAAAACATTGCTCAACCACATTATTTAATTGATTCGATAAGCTGGGGTTATGCAAATCAACAGGAGGGACTGTAAGATTTGAGAAGTTTTCCCTCAGGCTACAATCAACAAAACCAAAGAGCTGCATTTTGGACATTTTTTGTACGGGACTAGGACTGAGAGAGAGAAAAGCTGCGGTCAGTTTTAACAAGGTATGTCACAATCAGTGGGGCCCAAGATGGCCGCGGGATCTCGTGACCAGCCATAAAAGCGAAACCCCACAGCCCAGTCTCTGGGTTTCTGCAAAGTCACGGCCTGAACAACAGATGGATATTGGCCGTGCAGAAACCCCCGAAACCAGGTCGAAGTCCAGACACTGGGGCGCTGACATCAGCAGGCATCACAATGCCCCAAGCCGACCTACATAGTTAATCTCGTTAAGGGAGCACAATAGCCCATAGAAACCTACCTGGCCGGTGATGGGAAAACCAGTTAAACCCATCACCTCTTATCAAGAAACAAATTAACAGACCGTCTAGCCATCACCGGTACTCCCGGACATAACGCAGAACAAAGAGAGAGCTCGAAAACCCATCTTGTAAGCAAACAGATCCCGAGATCTGGCGGGAGATAGGACGGGTCAGGATTAGAATAACTGGCCACGATTTTTGGGTTTAAGAAGGAAAAAGAAAAAGGAGGGACGCACAGAAGGAGTCACTGAACGAATCTGGAGACTTGCGGAGAGAGAGAGAGGACACAGGACAGCGCTTAAAAAGTACACGGTGTCTAGTGTGACACACACTCCGGCTGGAGTCCCCGCCACGTGGAAAGAAAAGGAAAGCAGTAGGACCCCTGGGCGAGGTGAACCCCCGGGACCACCCGAAAGACCGAGACGACCGCCGACGACCCTTCCACAGCCACCTAATCGGAGGAAGCAGCACGACCAGCCAGTAACCTCAGTAATCGCCCCATGGTGAGCATGCACCCCGATCCTGCACATCCTGGACATAGTTTAGTGTAGAGGGGAGGGGGAGGGGGTTATATTAACGTGGGTGTAAGTGTAGATGTGCTGGTAAATTTTACGATGTGCCGTACGTTTCCCATCCCGTACTCGAGTATTGTATCGTAGTTATTGCGTCTATGATCCTGAAACAGGAACTGTAATTATGCATATGCCTTATAGAACTGTGTCAAAGTATTCATGTACCGTAGTCCCAACCGCTAAATAAAAGTTATTTTCCTGTTTAAACCCTGGTCTTCAAATCTGGTCTGGTTGAACTTTCTGCACTATCAACGCTCCAGCAACTAAGTCCAGTGTCTAGAACCATAGGGGGTGAGTGGGTCGAGCCACTCACGGGGAACCAGTGTGCACGGCCTGGTCGAGGGACCAGAGCAAACCACGGGGACCTTAGGTCGAGCGAAAGCTCGACGCAGAAAACCCTTACATTGGAGACAAGTTCCAAATTAATGAAAGTCCTTCTGGGCACCTGGTTCCGTTGGTCCATCATCCTTCGCCACTCCTTGGTTCACCAGTTCCCCAACCCCTCATGTCTAGTTCCTCCTCCTCTCCAATCTCGGTACTGATGTTAGGGCTCAACCAGAAATCTCCGTTTCCTCTTCCTGCTCCACCACCCACACAAACGCTGCTCAACTCACACAGTTCCTCCAGCAGTTCTTTTTTTGCTCCGGGTTGCAACAACTGCAGTCTCTTAATGTGTCCATTTCCTGGGTTGTATTGGATTTCACCAACATCAGTGTTTTAAACAGGAACCGCCACAGGATATACGAGCAGCTTTCACAATTTACTTAATAGCAGTAGTTTAAGTAAGTTGTAAATGTGAATGACTGACTGCTTTTAATACTTAGAAAAGGTGCCTTGGGTATTATATCTAATGTACTTCCTCAAGTGAAAGGCTAATTGCTATTTTCTATTTAGAGAGATGGAGATGCTGCATTGAATGATAACCGGAGATGATTGATTGCAGGCAAGACTTTCCTGGCACAGACTCTGCAGCTATATTCACCAGATGGACAGGTTATGCTAATTGTCCGTGTACGATGACTGGACTGGTTTTTAACTGGAAACCCAGCGTTTCTCAACCATGCATCATTTACAGGCCTCAGGTGTGCAAGCTCCAGAATGACTTCCCTGCATTTGATCAATCATACGGCAGCTGTAGCCTAGGACTATAAATACATGCTCTAAGGACTAACAATCAGGCAGACTCTATCTTAGTCTTCCTTTCGAGTCAGTCAGAAACAACTGTCACTATTTTCACCCTCTGCTTCAAAAGAAACATAGAAAAATAGTTGCAGGAGTAGGCCCTTCGAGCCAGTACCACCATTCAATATGGAAAGAGAATTTCAACTGCCTGATTTTCAATTAATGACATTAAAGTGAAAACAGGATACTGTATTGGGAAACAGACTCCAACCCAAATAAGGTTTTGTGCATTCAGAGCATGAGCCATGATAGAAAATTGAGCTGACAGAATAGCAAATGGAATATAAATACTCTTATTTGCACACAAGCTCCGTCTTCCTGCATTTGTAAGGAATCAGGTGAGAACAGAGCCTTCAAAAACACTCTTAATCTGTTTCACTGTTTGGATAGAACTTCCGTGAGTTCCCAAATATTAATTACTACATATCATTTGACACACAACACATTCTGTTGATAATGAAATGACAATCAACAAATTATATTAATCAAGTTGAAAGTTTTACTTTTCTAACAGGCAGCTTGTAAATTTTTTACCAGCAGCCCATTATCTACCATTCTCCCATGACTGTTATTCTCACTCAATGCCTAATTTACCCGTGTTTAGGGTTTGCCTTTTCTGTTTGAATTTTGGTTTAGTTTCACCTATTTTTGATTTATTTTTCAGTGCTTGCAAAATGGTGGACTGTTGGATTATTAAAGCAGTCAAAAGATACATGCCCATGTGGTTACAAAAAAACTAAACAAATGATGCTGTCATGCTAGAAAGGTTACAGAGAAGATTTATCAGGATGTTGCCAGGACTAGGGGGTCTGAGCTATAGGGAGAGGTTGAGCAGGCTGGGACTCTATTTCTTGTAGGAGGATGGGGGTTGGGGGTTGATCTTATTGAGGTGTATAAAATCATGAGAGGAATAGATTGGGTAGAAGCACAGCGTCTCTTGCCCAGAGTAGGTGAATCGAGAACCAGAGGACATAGGTTTAAGGTAAGGGCAAAAGATTTAATAGGAATCTGAGAGGTAACCTTTTCACACAAAAGGTGGTGGTGTATGGAATGAGCTGCCAGAGGAGGTAGTTGAGGCAGGGACTATCCCAACATTTAAGAAACAGTTAGATAAGTAAATTGATAGGACAGGTTTGGAGGGATTTGGGCCAAACACAGGCAGGCAGGACCGGTATAGATTGGACATGTTAGCCGGTGTGGGCAAGTTGGGCCAAAGAGCCCTTTTCCATACTTTGTGACTCTATGTGAATGTAGGGAGAAAATAGTCATGGCTTCCCCGGTCAGAAAGCCACAACCACACTCTGATCCTCACAGTCTACAGTCAGTCTCCTGCCCTACACTTGAGGATGCCCAGAGGATAATGGATATCCCCACTGGGTGGAGCCAGCGATGGCTGCCTCACCAACAGTCTATATCTGTCCCTTCCTTCTTTGTAAATGTATGTTTTAGTGTTCTTCAGCCTGTTTTATGTGGGGGGGTTGTGAGAAACTTTTTTTGCAAGATACAAGATACATTTAATTGTCATTGCGGGGAATCTGTTGTGGTGGATGTTTATGTAAACTTTATGTAGTTGTGTGTCTGGTTGCTTTTTTACGTAAGGCTGTATGGTAATTCGAATATCACTGTACCTTAATTGGTACATGAACAACACAAGACCTTTGAAACCTTTGCTTACGTATGGCAATCCTGCAATGGAATGTTCGTAAGAAAGAAACTTGACTGATACAAGTGAGTAGAGATCACTGCTACATAGTCAAATATGAGCTCTGTGCCAGGTTTGAGGATTTAATCTGCAAACTCTGCTTTCCTCAGACGTCCAAAGCCTGTAACTGGAAGTTATGGTGAATTGTCTCATTAATATATGACGACTAAAGGCTCTTTAGAAATGGGATGCGTCAGGTTTAGGTTTTCCTGGATCTTGCCATGGCCATTTACAGTCAGAGGAAGGTGTTTTGTGATTGGGGCAAGTTTGTGCTTCAGTAAATGGTCAATGATGTCTTGACACCCTGCTTCTAAAATGGCACAGAGTAGATAAATCCCACAGTCATATTTTAGACTCAACACCTCCAGTAAACAATGGATGCATGTGTGGGTTATAAACAATATCACAGACATGTATAGGCCATAAAACGATAACAACTTGAATGATTCCTGAACTGAAAGAACCTTAGGAACAAATTAAATAAATCTTTGTTTTGATTTCTCTTATAGGTTGCAGAAAGAGCTTTGTCGGCAATAAAGAAAATCAAATGTTGGGGTTTGAGCTCAGTTTCGTGAGAAAAAAAGCATTGGCTGCCTAGTGCTCAGGAAGTTCCTTTTCTTCTTGTAGCATTGATAGTAACACATGGTGGTATCATAGTAGAAAATAAGTATTTGATATGCAACAGTTCTCACTGCCCAGGTTTGATAGAGACTTGAGATACTGTTTGTGAAGAGTTTGCGTGTTCTGTCTGCGACTGCATGGGTTTCCTCTCACATCCCAAAGATGCGCAGGTTGCTATAATTGATTGCTATAACATCCTCATCTATCCAGCCTTCACATACCAAGATTTTATCATTCACCCTTACATGAAGGTGAATATTTGGCGGCCACTTAATCAACGCACCTACACATCTCGAGAGATCGCTGTGAATTAGATTCACTGGGAAAACTCATATATTGCACATGCGCAACAGCCAAGGTCAGTGCTGAATATAGACATAAAAAGCTGGAGCAACTCAGCGGGTCAGACAGCATCTCCGGAGCAAAAGAATAGGTGAGGTTTCGGGTCGAGACCCTTCCTCAGATGGTTTAAATCTGCATCTGCAGTTCCTTCCTACACGTCAGTGCTGAATATGCATCTATGAAGATCTTATGCATTGGCCCTATTACATGAATTCTGAATATTAAGTTCCCAGGCCCGATCCTCCTGCAGCCACGTCTGAGTAATCCCCACAATGTCATATCTACCAACCTCTATCTGAGCCTCATGCTCATCTACTTTTAGTCTTATACTTCGCGCATTCATATACAATACTTTTAATTCCTTACGCATCTCACCTTTCACACCTATTACACTTGGCCATAATCTCCTATCCCTTTGTGAGCTTCCTTTCCCGTTAATTCTGTGGTCATTAACTATCCCTTTACTCTCTTTCCCTTTAACTCCATCCTCGACTATCCCATTTGACACCCCACCCCCCTTATTCGGTTTAAACCACGCATGTAGCAGTGGCAAACCTGCCTGCCAGAATGCTGGTGCCCCACCTGTTAAGCTGCAATCCGTCCCTTTTGTACAGTTCCCCCTTACTCCAAATCAGATCCAAGTGATCTAATAATCTAAATCCCTGCCCCAGTTCCTTAGCCACACATTCAGGTCCCGTATCTCCTGGTTCCTGCTCTCGCCAGCACGAGAGCAGGAACTTCTAAACTAATTCTTCTAAACTCCAGCGAATATAGGCCCAATGCTGTCAAACACTCATCAAATGTTAACCTACTCATTCCTGGGATTATTCTTGTAAACCTCTTCTGGACCCTATCCAGCGCCATTACATCCCACCTCATATATAGTGCCCAAAATTGCTCACAATATTCCAAATGCAGCCTTTTCTGCGCCTTACAGAGCCTCAACATCACATCTCTGTTTTAGTTTACAAGAGCCTCTCGAAATAAATGCTAGCATTGCATTTCAAAGCAGAGCACTGAAGGAAACCCATATGGTCACAAGGAGCAAGCTCCAGACCACAAGAGTATACAATGTCAGGATCGAACACGGGTCTCCGGTGCTGTGAAGCAGCAGCTTTACCAACTGCTCCACTCTACCACCCTTTTTAGAAAAATAAAATTGTGTTCCTAACGTGTGGCTTCATATTGTGTGATTCTATTTTTAGTTTTGAAACTGACACTCCTGTATCTTTGTTTTCCATATTACAACCTTTTAGTGTGGTTGTTTGTTTGTTTGTCTTTTTGCACAAAGTCCACGAGCACTGCCACTTTTCATTTCACTGCACATCTCGTATTTGTATGTGACAAATAAACTTGAGACTTAAGACTTAAACCTGACATTTCCTTGCTGAATACAATTTCGTTAGAAACGCTTTGATCTTTGTCACGAGAGCCAAAAACTCCATTTAAATCATGTTGTTGGGATTGACTTGTTCTTCCATCGCCTTTGCTATTTCCCATTTATTAAACTGTGATGCCTTCTACCCAATAACATGTCCCATCGCATTTAAATACAATTATTTTGCTGACTTGCTCCAGCTGGCAGCCAATGATGATTTGAATTTCTTCTGGCAAATGATGCAACGGATGAACCATGTAAATGCTACACATTTTTATTTCTACCTGGTGGAGAGATGCTACATATCTATTGGTACTTGACAGTCTAGTTAAGTTCAAGTTCAAGTTCACATTTATTGCCACATGCACCAATTATGGTACAGTGGAATTTGAATTGCCTTGCAGCCATACAAAAAATAGAGCACAATACACAATAGAATACAACATGAACATCCACCACATTGGAATCAACATTCTTCACTGTGGTGGATGGCAATAACGTTCAGTCAGTCCTCCTCCTTTGTTCATCCGTGGTCGGGACCGTGAACCCTCCGCAGTCGCCGCTACGGATGGCCCGATGTACAGGCCCTCTCGTCGGGATGCTCGAAACTCCGACGTCAGGACGGACACTCCGCAGCTTGGAGGTCCCAAATCGGCCGCTTCCTACCGGAGACTGGGGCTTCACGATGTTATAGGCTGCAGGCCGGCGCTCGGAGCACTTCTTCTGGCTTCTTCTTCAGTAAAAGCTAAGCTTCACTGTGCCACGCACAAGTCTACTCCTTGCAATTCCAAGGTAACACATGAGACTGAAGCTGCTGGAACTTTGCATGAAAATTTGTCTATGGAATTCTCTGCCTCAGAGGGCGGTGGAGACCGGTTCTCTGGATGCTTTCAAGAGAGAGCTAGATAGGGCTCTTAAAAATAGCGGAGTCAGGGGATATGGGGAGAAAGCAGGAATGGGGTACTGATTGGGGATGATCAGCCATGATCACATTGAATGGCGGTGCGTTTAAAATCTCTTCCCTGCACGGGAGACCCGACCTTTTCCCTGTCGGGTCTCCGTTGTCGATGGGGCCTAGCACCGTGGAGCGGCCTCCAACCGGAACGACCTGGGGGCTCCAGTCGCGGAGCCTGCGGACTTACCATTGTGGGGCCCGGCCTCGGGGCGTGGGGAGCAATGGTGGCTCGCTGCTGCGACTCGACCCCGGGACTCGGAGGCTCCAGTCGCAGGCCCGGTGGACGGGACATCGGGAGCTCACGGGTGCCCGGTGGAGACTGCTTTTTGGAGATCCCGCAACGCAACTTCTCCCGCCCGTGTTGCGGGTTCGGGGCCGTACATCACACGGCACGGCTTAAATGGTTGTGGGACATTCCAAAGCCCGCTGGGGGCTCCCCGTTGAGACACTAAGACCTGCAGCGGTGTTGTACATTGCCCGGCGCAGCCTCAACGGCCATGGGACTTACCATCGCCCGCTGGGAGGCTTCAACATTGGGAGAAAAATGGAGAGCAGGGGAGGGAAAATACTTTTCGTTTGAGCCTCACTGAGGTTTAAATGTTAATGAATAAATATTGTATTGTATATTGTATTGCTGGCTCAAAGGGCCAAATCCTGCACCTATTGTCTATAAACAAAGTGCTGGCGGAACTCAGCAGGCCAGATAGTACCTGGGGAGGGAAATGGACAGACGACGTTTTAGGTCAGGACTCCGATTCACCCTGACCGGTAATCAGTCCGAAGAAGGGACCCAAACTGAAATGTTGTGTTGCCTGGCCTGCTGGGTTCCTCCAGCACTTTGCAGTGTTTCTGCAGTAACTTTGTGAAGTGTTTCTGTGTCCATGAACCAAATAATGTAATTATAAGAAACAGTCTTCACGAAAATGTTTACCAAAGTTCCTCGTGAGAGGCTGATCATGAGATTTACGCCATGGAGACTTTGTAGATTGGATTTTAAATTGGCTAGGTTGTTAGAAGGTAGCAGCGGAGGGGTGTCTTTTTCACACTGGAGATCTGTGCCCAGTGGTGTTCCACAGGATCAGAAATGTAGGTTGGCTGAACTACTGTAGACAACACATCATTTGGTAGATCTGTAGATGGCGAGGAAGGCTGTCATAAGATTCAGCAGGATATAAACCAGCTGGAAATGTGGGTACAGAAATGGCAGAAGGAAATTAGCAAATTTGTACAGAGATTCCCAGGTGTGTGGAGGGGCTGCCAAGGGAGGTGGTGGAAGTAGATACAACAGCAATGTTTCATGGGCACTAAACCAAGTTCAGATCTGTTGGGTTTGCTCCCCCAACGCAATATTCCAGCACTCACCGCGGGCGGGCGTGGACCCGAGTGAGGCCTCACCACTGCGGTCTCGATGCCTCCTTGATGGCCACGTAAAACCCCAGCCGCTTTGGAAAAAGTGGAATGTTCATTTAAAATGCGGCCCTCCCCATGACGTCACTGGAAGCTGGTGGCCGCCCACTCCCCCTTGGGAACCGCCCACCTCCCCTTTGTGATGTCACTCAAAGTGGGTTGAAGGTTTGACGTTTAAAAAGTTAGTTTTCGCTATTTTTAAAACGCTACTATAAGTAGTGAAATATAGCATGTAATGTGAAGTAGTTTATTTTGTCGACGGGATTACTGTGATTAATGTGTGAAAATTTCTGTACTAGCACGTGGTGTTTTGACGAAAGTAGAAAGACACAGACGACACACACGTATTCATACAACATACATACGAGACTTTTAATAGTACAGGGTATAGAGATTTAGACAGATGTGTGAATAGGCAGGGAATAGCCGTGCAGGTGCGGATGACACTAAGCTGGGGGGCAGTGTTAGGTGTGAGGAGGATGCTAGGAGACTGCAAGGTGACGGATAGGCTGGGTGAGTGGGCAAATGTTTGGCAGATGCAGTTTAATGTGGATAAATGTGAGGTTATCCATTTTGGTGGCAAAAACGGGAAAGCAGATTATTATCTAAACGGTGGCCGATTGGGAAAGGGGGAGATGCAGCGAGACCTGGGTGTCATGGTACACCAGTCATTGAAGGTAGGCATGCAGGTGCAGCAGGCAGTAAAGAAAGCGAATGGTATGTTGGCTTTCATAGCAAGAGGATTTGAGTATAGGAGCAGGGAGGTTCTACTGCAGTTGTACAGGGTCTTGGTGAGACCACACCTGGAGTATTGCGTGCAGTTTTGGTCTCCAAATCTGAGGAAGGACATTATTGCCATAGAGGGAGTGCAGAGAAGGTTCACCAGACTGATTCCTGGGATGTCAGGACTGTCTTATGAAGAAAGACTGGATAGACTTGGTTTATACTCTCTAGAATTTAGGAGATTGAGAGGGGATCTTATAGAAACTTACAAAATTCTTAAGGGGTTGGACAGGCTAGATGCAGGAAGATTGTTCCCGATGTTGGGGAAGTCCAGGACAAGGGGTCACAGCTTAAGGATAAGGGGGAAATCCTTTAAAACCGAGATGAGGAGAACCTTTTTCACACAGAGAGTGGTGAATCTCTGGAACTCTCTGCCACAGAGGGTAGTTGAGGCCAGTTCATTGGCTATATTTAAGAGGGAGTTAGATGTGGCCCTTGTGGCTAAGGGGATCAGGGGGTATGGAGAGAAGGCAGGTACGGGATACTGAGTTGGATGATCAGCCATGATCATATTGAATGGCGGTGCAGGCTCGAAGGGCCGAATGGCCTACTCCTGCACCTAATTTCTATGTTTCTATGTTTCTATGGATAGTGGGATAGTGTCCACTTGCAGGCAGATTAAATTGAAAGTATGATCAGCACAGATATCGTGCACGTCTTCCTGTGCTGTATTGATCTATTTCACCTTAAATCAACAGCCTGAATATCTTGAACCCTCACCAATAAGAGACAGACTACTCCAATCTACCCCAGTTCAATATTTCATTGCTTCAAACACGTCTTTTATATCATACTGTAAACTGCATGGTTTCAAATGGGAAACAAAGGAAAACAATATTCGATATTTCTTTAGACATCACAGCTCCAGGAGAACAACAAAGTTTTGAATTGACATTTCACCAGCTGTGCCAAGTCTGCCAGCACCTACGCACGGCAGCAGGCATGCGATTATCTGCTCAGATAATGATGGATGGCACATATGGCTCAATTGTCGAACACAGTTGTGGAAATAGACTCAGCATCAAACTTTCTAGTTTTGTTCACCTTTATTATTCCAAAGGTTTTCTTATTAAAGATAGTTCAAGGCACATATATGCGTTTTTTTTTAATGCTAGTTAAAGTTTAAAATTAATCTTTCAGAGCAATTATGTGAAAAAATGGTATCAATCTCTACAAAGTGTAAGGTTGAAAGCTTATGGCAATATAAAATACATTGCTTATATTAAAAAAAAACATGATTGATGTTATTGTGGCAATCACGATGAGCTAAAGGGCCTGTCTCACTTGGGCGACCTAATCCGTGAGTTCTGGCGAGTTTGCCCTCGACTCATACTCGCAGCATGATCGACACGAGGTCGTAGGAGGTCTTCGTAACTCTCCTTCATGCTCGAGAGTGGTCTCCGCGTACTCGAGGCCTCAGCTAGGTCGCAGCGTTTTTATCAATATTTTAAAAAATGCCCGCAAGTTAAAAAAAAGGTCGCCATGGAAAAAAATCGATACTTTTTTACTCATAGATTTAGTCGTAGTAGGTCGGCGTGTTAGTCGTAGGTAATCGAGGGTAGTCGAGGTAGTCATAGATAGTCTTCATCATAGTCAAAGGGAGGTCGGCTTCACTCTCCACTATTCGGAGTCCAATTTTCCCGAAGTTAGACATAGCCAGTCGAAGCTGGTCTTCAACATAGTCGAAGGAGGTCTACATAGTCAAAGGAGGTCTTCAACATGTCATTTTTTAAACTCTTCTAAACTCGCCAATTCAGTCGCCCAAGTGGAACAGCCACTTTAGACAGACCTTTAGAGCAGATTTACATGTATGGTAACTGGCTGATTAAACAATTATTTGTGGCCAAAATATTGTATGCTACTTTTAAATATTAATTAATCAAAACAGTTTTATTATGAACAAATAAATAGAGGAATATTGGTGTGGAGGCTACGGCAAAGATACCCAATGGACTTTTACAGAATATTTCAGTTCTTCATTCTATGCTATTCGCACTGAGCAATCAACAAACAGAAACACATTGGAACAATCATGAAAATTAATATAATGTAAATAGCACTTCTGTAATATCTTTGATGCAGGGCGGCACAGATATAATAAAGGGCGGCATAGTGGCACAGCTGGTAGAACTGTTATCTCACAACGCCAGAGACATGGATTCGATCTTGACCTCGGGTGCTGTCTGTGTGGAGTTTGCATGTTTTCCTCGCAACTATTGTAGGTTTCCTCTCACATACCAAAAACGGGCAGGTTTGTACTGTAATTGACTTCTGTAAATTGCCCTTAATGTGTAGAGAGTGGATGAGAAAGTGGAACGGCATATATCTACAGAATGAGTTATGGCTGGTTAGCATGGACACAATGGGCAGAAGGGCCTGTTTCCATGCTGTATCTTTAACATGAACTTTGATAAATGGGGAGCTGCTTATTTGATCTGAAGACTTGATTAAATCACTATGTCTTCCAGAAGGCAGGATGTGGTCAGCAAATGCCACGGTGCATACAAGACATTCTCTCCCCTTCGACTTTTGTGCTGTATTACCCACAGTTTGACCCTGAAATGAGCCGTAAACACATACTAAGTCATCAAGAAAATATTTCCACCTGTAATTTATTACCAATTGTATTCACGTCCCTTCTCTACTCCTGCTGAAACCCTTAACAAAGCTTTGGTGAGGTTAACATCCATTTTGAGTATTGTCTTTAATACTTCCCAGTTACCATTCCCAAAAAAAGCACCATGCCTCCCCCACAGCCCTCCCTACAAATAATCTTCCCTCAACACATCTCAAACTGTCAAAAATTCCCACCTGCAACCACAGGTTTGTTACTTCCTTCCATCTAGTCCATCTTCATGGTACATACAAGGAACGCTGGAAGTATTATCAAGGATGCCTGCCACCCTGACTATTCTGTTTACTCCTTTCCACTTTCTGGAAGAGGATGCAGGAGCTTGAAAGCTTGGACGTTCAGACTAAAGAACAGTTTCTTCTTCCCTGCAATCAGAGTGCTGAATCAATCACGCCTTTCACATCCCCTTCCCTAAGAAACTACCGTGTGTTCTTATTCTTAAAGCCACCTTATTTCATGATTGCACTCTTTGTTTTGCACTACTTCAGGCAGCACTGCAATCTTTGCACCATTTGGCTGTTTTACAATATTATTATCGGATGTTTTGTTCTATTCGTCATTACCACCCATTTTCTATGAGCATTATGCCAACAAGGAATTTCACTACTATCTGAACCCGAGCCCCATTGCTATAACATGGAGACTGCTGATGCAGGAATCAACAGCAGAAAAAGGAGAGCAGCTGGAGGAACTCAGTGGGTCAGGCTGAATTTCCCTCCACAGATGCTGCCTGACCTATTGCACTCATCCAGCTCTATCCTTTTTGCTCATTGCTACATATCCTTCGCTCTTGTAGACCAATGCAGCAAATGCTAAATATTCATGTTCCTTTAAATGTCACTACACAATTTTGCCCTATGGTTTTTTTCTTCTAAAACCTCCTACTGTACTATATCCCATCAAATGCTCCACACCCTCCAATAGTACTGGAGTTCTCATCTTATATGCTCATCTTATGGTATCCTCCTGCATATTTTGAAAGACTTTCTCTTAACGTGGTTTCCTAAATTTTCACCCATACTTTGTCTGGGCCTGTTTGATATCTGAGCCCGTTTGATCTGAGCTATGACGCACAGTACACTATTCTGGATGATTTTTGAAGTTCATTTGAAGCCCAAGTTAACATTCAGCATTGCTTCATGTCCACAGAGGATGAACTGTCTGCAGTCAAAGTGCAACTGTTTCTTGAAAACCACAAATATCAATTGGTAGCCGCAGATCACCATTTCAAAAATAAAAATGTATGCCGAGATTCACAGATACACCCCGAATGACAAGTTCTGACATATTAAATTATTTTGTTCTTAATTTCAGCATTTCTTAAATGACCCCTTCCAAATTTGGCACTTGTACCATAGTAAGCATTTTATCGATTTGCATCACAGCTTGGTTTGGCCATAGCTCTGCCCAAGACCCCAATAAATTGCAGCTGTGGATATAGCCCAGTCCACTACATAAACCAGCCTCCACCCTCCGCTGTTTTCTCCCCCCGTCCCCCCAACTTCAGCCAGCCAGTCAGGAAAGCAGCCAACATAATCAAGGAACATTTTCAGCCTGACCGTTCCCCCTTCTCATGTCAGGGAGAAGATATAAAAGCCTGAAAGAGCGTAGCACCAGATTCAGCAACAGTTTCCACCCCACTGAATGGTCCACCCGAAAACTAGAGTGTAGTCCTGATCTCCCAACCTACTTTATTGTGGACCTAGCACTTTTGTTTTATCTGCACTGACTCCACACATGTAACGTTTCTCTGTAACACTATAGCACAGTAACACTGCACTCCGGTATTTTTCACTTTGCATTTCCTGTTGCACCTGCACATAGCTTCATTGTGATAATATATTGTATGATTTGACTCAACAACAAAGGTTTTCACTGTATTTCGGTAAATGCAAAAATAAGCTAATAACAAACTGTTATGCAATCCGCAGTTTGTATTCCCATGAATGCCATGCGAGATCACATTTGTATCAACTTAAATCTTTTTCTGGTTATGTTAATCAGTCACATTATGTGCTGCAACCAGGGGGAATGGACATGTCAAAATTCCAATATCCCCCTTTCAGTGTGCATTGCACAAGAGACCACATTTTTTTCTTTTTTTAAATTGCATTAACAAGTTTACTATACAATAGCAATATCCTAATCAAAGTTTTATGTAAGGTAAAGTATCAAAAACACTGTTACAGATGTTCAGGTTATTGAGGCAAACCATAATCAAGCTGTAAATATTAAATGCACACTCATCCACTGAGAAGGCAAATATTTTTGCCGATCTATTGTTCGATATTAAACCAAAACTCATTGATCACATACACTATGGAATGTGCGAGAGTTGAATGAATTGATGTTGGCATTATTCAAATTCACTGTGTGATTCTGCTCATTTTTTCCTCTCATTAAAAATTCCTTCAAATTATGCATGCAGGAATAATGATAGCTCAAGGATGCTCTCAGCTGCTATTGATATCTTCTCAGCATTTATCCGCAGCGATATGAGCTGCCTGCCTTTTGAAAATCTGCACTGCAGGGCATGACGACTGACATCCAGCAATAAAACTCAAAATAATTCTAGCCTTCATATATTGATTGTTATGTGATACACTTTTTCATTTGGGTGAGCAGGGTGGGAAAGGAATGGAAAAGGAAGGAAAGGAATATGGACCTGGATATGTGATGCAGCAATAGTTATTAGCTTGCATTGAATGAATTGTGCTGAATGCAAAATTGCGACAATTTACTGATGCATCTTTGGTAACTCCTAAATTGTGGCCTTTACTATCTCAAAGAAGAAGAAGTTCTGCAGATGTACAGATAGGCCATCCAACCATCCAAGTTCCGCTCCTAGTCACACATAATCCTGGCTCTGAAATATATATTGCTGTTTTCACTCTGTGAATGCTGGACCTCTCCACTGTGCCACAATGTGGGATCGTCCTTACCACATGGATGGAAATTGCTCACCACCATTTCGCCTGAGCAACAAATGTAGGTCTCACTGGTAATGTTCAAATCTCGCAATTGAATTAAAGAAAGGACTTTCTTGCAACCAAATGTTTTTTAGTTTAGTTTATTATCACGCGTACCAAGGTAAAGTGAAAAGCTTTTGTTGCGTGCTAGCCAGTCCAGTCAGCGGAAAGACTACATGATTACAATCGAGCCATCCACAGTGTACAGATACATGATCAAGGGAATAATGTTCAGTGCAAGTTAGTTCAATGAAGTCCAATTAAAGATAGTCCGAGGGCCTCCAGTGAAGAAGGTAGTAGCTCAGGACTGCTCTCGTCATTGCAAGGGAATATCATTTATAAAATGGTTATAAGAAAATGATTATAGAGATGGAAGCATGAGCATCCCAATCTGTCCCTTGAAGCCTCTTTGTCTATCAAGACAATTGTGGCTGATATTCTACTTCAGTATCACTTTCCTGCACTAGCCGCATATCCCTTTATTACATGATGATAAATAAGGATCTATAGTACTATTTGTAGCTGCAGCACTGCTTCGCTCACTGGCACATTCTCTTCAATGCAGTAAACAAAGCATTGTGACAAAGGTGGAGTTCTCAGAAAGGGTATGAAACGTCTGCAATGCTAAAATACATTGCCTCTTGTACATCTTAGCTATATTACTTTCCATCAATTGTGCAGATTGATCATGTTATATTCTAATACCAGAAGATGCATCAACCAATTTTAGTGCCATTTTTAATTATCTATTATTAACTGTACATAATTAGATATGATATGCAATCTAGAGTCTTGCTTGAGGCATGCTCAAGTCCAATTTACCTTATAAATTACCAGACTTTTCTGCCCTTGGACACAAATTTTTAATTCATAGTTAATAACAGTGGTACATTTGTACGCCGCACATTGGAGAAGAATTCATGGCACATATACAACTGTTAAAGTGGAATTGACAAACAAGATGTTATTTGTACCAAGTTGGTTGTGCTTGATTGGAAAGTGCAATAAATGGCATAATCATGGAAAGGCAACAGCTAATATTTAAAAACAATTTGCAAAAATAAATCCAACGTCACAGAAGCTCAATACAAAGTTGCAGTTTGTGTGAAATCAAAGAGCCTTATAAAGTTTCCAAAAGTAGTATAAGCGAGTTCGATATTACGACTGCACATGCCCAGGTCATAGGTAACTAGCTGTAAAACAGTCTCGGCAACGGTGGTGCTGCACTGATTGCAGGTTTGCGTTTCATCCATAGTTGGGGTCGGCTCTCCATCGCTGCGGATGCTGTTGGGCCGTCGCCGCCCACCCCCTCCCCGGTGTCCCTTCCCTGTCCGGGCGCCCGCTGGAGCTGCTGGTGTTATTGGTGGTGCTGGCGGCAGCAGCAACCTCCTCCCCTTCCCTTGCCCAGCCCCAAGCCCAGAGTCTCGGCCAGCAACTCCAGTTGAAGGCTGCCCGCAGCGCGGCACAGTCAAGTACCGGGCCGAAGGTGGCGGTTCGGCAACTCTTGCAGTGCCGGGGACACGGGATTGATTCTGGCTGCGGATGAGGTGTGGTTCTGCGTGCGTCAGCTGGTCCAGTCCCCCCCCCCCCCCCCCGTCCCCCTAGATTCACCCACTGAAATGTTTTTAGAATTGAGTAAATCACCAGCCCCATTATCTTGAACCCTCACTAATAAGAGACAGACTATTCCAATCTGACCCAGTTCAATATTGCAAAATTGCAACAATTTACTGAAGCAACTTTGGCAACTCCTTAAACATGGTGGCTTTTACCATCTCAAGGAGAAGTTTTGCAGATGCACAGATAGTCCATCAAACTATCCAAGTACTGCTCCAAGTCACACGGAATCCTGCCACAGAATTATATACAGTGATCTCCATAATGTTTTGGACAAAGACCCATCATTTATTTATTTGCCCCCGTACTCCACAATTTGAGATATGCAGTAGAAAAAAAAATCTCCAACCTAGGAATACAGGTGGCTTACTGGAAACAGTCTATAATTTGATGTGATCTTATGAGGCTTATCTACTCATCTCCTGAATATCTCTCATTGTACAGGAGTTGAGCAGTGGCTTAGAATTCCCATTTGACATAGAGTGTGTACTCAAGTATAACTTACCTATCAGACCACAAACTAAATTCATGACAAGTAATTTTAAGACTTGTCTCCAAAAAAAACAGAAAGAAAATCAGCTGCTCCCTTCATCTTGCATTACTTCCAGCTATTCACTGCATGCTGCCTCAGCAAGGCCGCCAACATGATTAAGAACCTGTTTCACCCCGATTAGAGGGTGGTTGAGAGGGAAAAATAGATCAGCCATGATTGAATGGTCGAGTAGACTTGATGGGCCAAATGGCCAAATTCTGCTCCTATAACATGCATTTATCACTCCCTCTTCTCCCCTCTACCATTATTCAAATAGTACAAAAGTTTGAAAACACATACCTCCAGATTCAGGGATAGTTTCTTTCTGGCTGTCATGAGGCAACTGAACCATCCTCACAGCAGCTAAAGTGCTGTCCTGACCTCCTATTTACTTCATTGTAAACCTTTGACCTATCTTTAAATACACCCCCTCCACATACACCTGGATCTCCTGCCATCAGGCAAGAGATATCGAAGCATCAAAGCCCGGACTACAAGACTGCTGAACAGCTTCCTACCACAGGCTGTGAGGCTGCTAAACAGTCACTCTGTACTCACAGTCACTTGATTCTGCGGCTGGCACGGACACTTTAATAACTGGCACTGGCCACTCAAATCAGATGCCCCGGACATTTTTATGATTGGTTTATTGTATTTTAACATTGTGTTTTACCAGCTTTTAACTATTTATACTGTTCCATCAGGGACTGGATTGTTTTTAGTGTTATTATGTGTGAAATGTTTTAAATTTCATGTGGGATGCTCCGCTATTCACTGGGAAACGTCTTTTCATTTTGCACTGTACAACTGTTGCTTGCAAGATGACAATAAAGGTTGATTGATTGATTGATTGATTGAAATGGACTTTATTAAACTTCAATGTTACATCTTGCACTAATATTGTATCCTTCCATGCACTGTGGAAGGCTAGGTTGTATTCATGTGTAGTCTTTTCTATAACTGGTAAGCATGTAAACAAATGCTTTTCACTGTACCTCTGTACACGTGACAATAATAAACTAACCAATACCATCATAGAGCATAAAACCGTACAGCAAGAGAACAGGCCCTTTGCCCCACAAACGTCTGTACAGGACATGGGTGCCGATCTAAATAATCACATCTGTATCCATCTATTCCCTGTCTGTCTGTCTGTCCATGCAACTGTCTATTGATATTGGTAAATGCCAGTTAACACTCCTATCCTATCGAAACCAGAAGGGTTTCGGCCCGGAACGTTGCCTATTTCCTTCGCTCCATAGATGCTGCTGCACCCGCTGAGTTTCTCCAGCTTTTTTGTGTACCAACAATCCTATCTTGTCTGCTTCCACCACTTCTCCTGGCAGCAATTTATGCGAAAAATCATGAGGTTCATCATTGATGGCAACATATTCTAATAAATTGTGCCCCGAATGAATAATTTTTTAAAAGCCCTAACTGCTGCTGCCAGGAACCAGCTCCCCATTCTTCACAGAGTCGATCTTTTGCTTCAGCGTAGAACTCTGCAGTGCTTTTAGGGCCTTCAGCTGTGAGACATTTATGGAACACAAAATTGTGAAGGACACAGCATGAGACTAATACCAGGTGCCTATTGCACAAATCTTCCTTAACTTTCTCAACATTCATTTCAATACTAATTGTTTGCTCTGTATGAAATCTCATTCAGAGTGTGGCTAATTATAGCATTTGTCTGCTGCAGTGATAGCTCATGATCCCTCTTCAGAGGGCAATGAAGGCCATGGAAATAATTGTCATTTAACAGCTATCCTTGCGCTTAAAGGGAAGTTAGGAGGTTATGCCTCTCTCCCATGATACGTACATTTCATCGGGAGGAATCTGGTTACATTCTTGTTTCAGGGAATGGTACTACTCACAATTTGTTATTATGGGGGATTGTGTGCGGAACACACATTGCCATGCATGCAATCAATATCTTAATACTCTGCAACTGAGTACAATTGAATAGCTGTCAGTCATTTTCTTATGATAACATTGGAAACTGTATATGCCAAGGTGTTAGCGATGGCTTGATTATGAACCGCAAAGTAGATGATCCAACTAAGATGACTAGTGGTTTAATGGAAAAAAAGTCTGTGACTTAGTACGACCTTACGAGACCGGTCTAAACGGATGAACCAATGAAGATCATAAGTGATAGAGGCAGAATTAGGTCATTCGGCCCATCAAGTCTACTCTGTCATTCAATCAAGGCTGAGCTATGTCTCCATCCCAACTCCGTTCTCCTGACTTCCCCATAACCTCTGACACCCATACTAATCAAGAATCTATCTATTTCTGTCTTAAATATATCCACTGACTTTGCCTTCACAGCCTTCACAGCAAAGAATTCAACAGATTCACCACCAGATGCCAAGATCTCACAATAACTTGTTCTCTTCCCTCTTTGATTGAATGGGTTCCAACATCTCAAAATACACAAATATAGGCACCAAATTAATAAAACACCCAAGAGAGTTTATAAAGTCTAATAAAATATTTGGATTTCATATTTTTTTTAAATCTAGAACATTTTCAGATAAGAACTGGATAGGAAGTAGGAGGTGGGACTTGACACATATTCTTCATCAACCTAGCACTTGTACAGTGCAAGGTTAAGTTAACCTGATCTTTACCCATGCATGTGTCAGCATTTGGGCAGAAGTAGGATAACTACATGAACTCCGACTTAACACTATATTATAATCATCCCACTGAACCTTGAGTTAAGGTTAAGTATTGCTGTCAATGATCACTCTGAAGAAAGGCTCTCACCTTCTCTATCCTAATCACAAGATTGATCCCTTCCATCAAATGATTTATTTGTCTTTCCATAGTCAACACCATTCTCCTCCTTTCCTATCAAGCATGGAACTCCCATGTCCCTTGTTAGGGCCTTAATTAGCAATTGCATTTTGAAAAGTGCTTTTGTTTTCTTTGATCTTCAAACATGTCAAAACTGGAATATCCAGAAAAGAATTCACCAATATGTGAGGGAATAAGATGAGCAGAGAGAAGATGGGCTGGTAAGGCTACGCAAGAGGGGTACTAGCGCGAGCATTTCACATTTCATCTCAAACAGTGGTGCATGTTAGAATCTAAAGCAGCTTTTCTATGAAACATAGGACAGAGCAGCACAGGAACAGGCTCAGCAGCCCTTGATGTCTGCTCCGAACATGATACCAGATTAAACGAATCCCCTCTGCCTGCACGTGATCCCTATCCCTCTATTACCAACGTAGGGAATGGCCCTTGCTTAGATCTCCCTGGACGGAGAATAAACAAAAAGAATAAATAAAGAGATAGTCAAAAAACTGTTTGAGAAATGGGACGAGGAAAAATAACCCTCAACCCTCTATGATCTGAGTGAATCTACTGGATCCATTACATGTTCATGGAAAAACACTGGTCAACAGTGGCTCCAAAAAAACACCGAGAGATTGCTACAACAAGATTATGCAACATTGGATACCACTTCTACCCCTGTCACTGCGACTAGTGAAGAAAGGTTATCCAATGCTGTATAGTCGTCTTCAGTCAGCTGTAAATCTGCAACTCAAGACGGCAAAGTATAGGAGTGTAAGCTATTGTAAGGAGAGTGAATCCAGTCTCAGCTTCATCAGGAGTCTCAGGGCCTCTGCTCATGCAGAACATCCCGAGGAATGGTACTAAGAAATATCTACTCTACCAGTATGTTCACATGACAAAGGGGGATTAAAATCATAAAACTACACACAATATATCGTCATCAATGTTGCTGTATTGATTGAACTTTAAGACAAAATCAATAGACTTTTCATCGAAGTTGCTAAGGCTATCAAGGTTTCGGGATCAAGAGAAATTCAGCCAAGTATGAATGGAAACCAGCCTAAGGGCTACATTGCATATTGGAAGATACGGAAACACCAGCAGATAAAATTGAACAGATTGGAGCCAATTTCCTCAGGAAAGAAAGGCTGAGAAGCATTAAATGGAGGACTATGAAATAATTTTCAATTGTAGAAATTATTTCACTACTTGTAGGAGAGTCCAAAACTGGGAGCTATTAGTTTAAATCCTGCTATGTTGCCACAAGTAAGAATTGTTCTGTTTTAGGTACATATGACATTTAAACACTTTTGACATGAAAATTAGTAGAAATGTGGAAGGTTGTCACAAGATACAGTAGAATACAGATCAGCTAGAAATTTGGGCAGGAAAACAGCAGACGGAATTTCATCGTTGGATCTAAGTTGCTGCATTTTGGCAGGGCAAATGCAAAAAGGAAACTAGACAGTAAATGATAAGACCATTAGAATTATTGATGTACAGATGAATCTTGGAATGCAAATCTGTA
The DNA here is from genome assembly GCF_028641065.1 of Leucoraja erinaceus. NCBI lineage: Eukaryota > Metazoa > Chordata > Chondrichthyes > Rajiformes > Rajidae > Leucoraja > Leucoraja erinaceus. The sequence continues at coordinate 54,389,199 of NC_073378.1, read as the reverse complement.
GTTGAGATTGAGGGAGAGGTTGTCTTGATAGCAATCTCTCCATCTCCTTCTTATAGTCAATCTCGTCATTGTTTGCGATGTGGCCCACTATGGTGGTGTAACTTATAAATGGAGTTACAGCAGTCACGAGTATATAGGGAACATGGTAAAGGGCTGAGTGTACATTCTTGCGGGGTAACAGAGCTGAGAATTTTGCAGAGAATGTTTTGTGGATTAGTCTTATTATAGACAATAGGTGCAGGAGCAGGCCATTTGGCCCTTCGAGCCAGCACCGCCATTCAATGTGATCATGCCTGATCATCCCCAATCAGTACCCCGTTCCTGCCTTCTCCCCATTTCCCCCGACTCTGTTATTTTTAAGAGCCCTATCTAGCTCTCTCTTGAAAGCTAGATTGATTGAGATCTTGATATTGATTGAGATCTCAGACTCAGGAAGTAGAGGATCCATTTGCAAAGGGGTTGCTAACTCCTCGCTCAAAAGAATTATTGATTCAATTTGGACAGATCCTTGCCATGAAAGTACACATTTTGAGACAATCGATTCATTTTCTCAGGTCATCTGCAATGGTATCTACTGTTCAGAAATTTCACTGTACCTTAGTTGGTTAAGTGACAATAAATGCAAACTTGAAATTAAATGCTTCATCCAGTTTGTACCACAGACATTAAATATTCTCATGTTCAAACAAAATAATACATTATCAGCATAAAATAACACTCCAGAACAGGAATCCTGGCATAGCTTTACGGATGCTCTGCAAGCATTATGGCTAACTGCATTATTCCTATCACTGCACCAGTGGAAAGCAGGTGAGACAGTTCAGAACAAGCATTGATTGGTGGCCATCAGATGTGGACCCTACATATCAATAGACAATAGTTGCAGGAGTAGGCCATTCGGCCCTTCGAGCCAGCACCGCCATTCAATAATAATAATAATAATAAATTGTATTTATGGGCGCCTTTCAAGAGTCTCAAGGACACCTTACAAAAATTAGCAAGTAGAGGAAAAACATGTAAGCGGAATGAAATAAATAGTAGAGACATGACTAGTACACAAATTAAAGACAGAATTCAATTCAAAACACAATATGAGGCAATTCAAGCACAGATGAAAAGGGAGGGGGACGTGGGGCTAAGGATAGGCAGAGGTGAAGAGATGGGTCTTGAGGCGGGACTGGAAGATGGTGAGGGACATGGAATTACGGATCAGTTGGGGGAGGGAGTTCCAGAGCCTGGGAGCTGCCCTGGAGAAGGCTCTGTCCCCAAAACTGTGGAGGTTGGATTTGTGGATGGAGAGGAGACCGGCTGATGTGGATCTGAGGGACCGTGAGGGTTGGTAGGGGGAGAGGAGGTCAGTGAGATATGGGGGGGGGGGGGGCAGATGGTGGAGGGCTTTGTTGGTGAAGACCAGGATTTTGTAGGTGATCTGGTGGGAGATGGGAAGCCAGTGAAGTTGTTTGAGGACTGGAGTGATGTGATGCCAGGATTTGGTGTTGGTGATGAGTCAGGCGGCTGCGTTCTGGACCAGTTGGAGTCGGTTGATGTAGGTGGAGCTGATGCCAAGGAGAAGTGAGTTGCAGTAGTCCAGTCGGGAGGAGATGAAGGCATGGATGAGTCTTTCAGCAGCGGGAGGTACGAGAGAGGGTCTGATTTTGGTGATGTTGCGGAGGTGAAAGAAGGAGGTGATCATGATTCAATGTGATCATGGTTGATCATCCACAATCAGTACCCCTTTCCTACCTTCTCCCCAAATCCTCTGACTCCACTATCTTTAACAGCTGTCTCTTGAAAGCAACCTGAGAACCAGCCTCCACCGCCCTCTGAGCCAGAGAATTCCACATATCGATCAGTTCATGGCTATCTGTGGCAACTTCAGAAATTTCCATAAACACTAACTGTAAGATTTTCAAGCAGGCAATCCACTTGTTAAAACATGGCAGAACAGTATCCAAATTAATTTTTGTCCTCTAGGCTAAGTGAGGCCTTTTTATTTTATGCTACTGATTGCTGTACAGGTCCACCAATTTTCCAGCACCTAGTTCCAAAGCGTTGCCGTATTGTCCGTTTTGCCGGACAAGCAGAGGTCACGGCCTTGGGATGTCAAGATACTGCCCTGCAAAGTTGGCCGCGGAAGTTGGCTATGGGAATGGATCTGCTGGCTCTGGATGGGCCATAGTTCCAGAGCCCCAGCCGGTAAATTCGACCTGCCGATTGGCTGTGGAAGTCCTGATGAGGTCGAGATCGGTCGCTTGACTACCAGTTGCCAGAAAATCTGTGGTGGACCTGTACATCTCTTTAGAATAAATCTGAACCAAGGTCAGATCTCTCAACTGACTATAAGATCTCTTTGCACAATTTGATGCTCAGAGAAATCTTCCCAGTATATATTGCTCACTCACCAACAGTTTCATTGATCCTTGATCTGTACACCATGGGAAAAGTTGAAAATGCAAAGCATGCAGCCCAAAATACCTTGGTGTTTATGAGACCTACCTATAGCAGAATTGGCTCAGCAATTCCCATAGACTTTGATCTGCAGAGCTCGGAGAACTGAGCAAGAGTCTAAGGTGAGTTACAATGAGATCCTTCTTCTCCTTGCTCCAGTCAGGCAGAAGATGCAGAAGCTTAAAAGCATGCCCCACCAGACTTAGCAATAGCCTCCTCTGGTTCAGACATCCAAATGGTTCTTCCATCAGCCTAGGGGTTTCTGTCGATTCACCTCTTTCGGACATCGGACTTTGTCTCTGAAACTGGCGCACTATAATACGGAGGACAATATTCTGCGCTCTGTATCTTCCCTTCATCTATTGTACTTGATTATAGTTATAGCACTATCTGATCAGATGGTATAGCATGCAGAATAAAGCTTTTCAATGTATCTCAGTACTTGTAGCAATAAGAGTCAGAGTTCAGAATTAAGAAAGCAGAGTCTAAGGTGAGACATAATATTGTTCTGACAACACCGAGGGTTATATTGAAGTCTTCTTGGCAAGAGATAAGTGAGTCATTCATAATTTGGGGACTGTGGAGGAAGAGCTATGCGGCTGATCTATAGTGTCATTAGTGTAGAGTATGAAGAATGATCAGGAAATATTTAAGCTTATCAGTCTGGGATGCAGACATGAAAAAGATTATTATTTCTTTCAAGACCGAACAGATAAATCCAAAGTGACAAGTGCCAGGCAAAGCAGCATAGATTCAAAGTAAGCAGTAATGTTCAGACATTCATACTGACACAAAGGATGAATCATGCAGATGCAAACCGTGGAATATATAAAGAAACAACTACATGCTGAGGAAAGCTTTATATGAAGAACTAAAGAGGACTAATTATCACTTTACATCTTATGATCATACACACGTCCTAACACAGGTACTGCTGGGGAGGGTTTGCATTAGAAGGGCTAAAGGACGGGGTGACAAGGGAGAGGAAAGGAGAATAATGAGGGAGAGAAACAATTAAAGAAAGAACAGCAGAATTAAATAGCAGATAGCAAAATTAAGGGCAAGAGGCAAGCGCCTCTCCCCCCAAAAAAGAGATGATTACAAAGAGTACAAAGACAGGTCCATTGCATTTGCACCTTAATGTATGAACATCCGTACTGTGGTAGATCAATGAAGAATACAAATACAAGTGATTTTATAGAAACATAGTTGCAAAGGGATCGAAGCTGGGAACATAATATTCAACGATATTTGACTTTTAGGAAAGATAGGCAAAAAGGAAAAGCAGAGGGTTGACATTGTTAATAAGAGATGAAATCAGAACAATAGTGAGACATCCCATTCTGAGATGTTCAATCCATTTATTTGAAGGTTTTTAACAGCAAAAGAAAGAAAACAAGAGTATATTGCCCTCCAGATGACAGCCATACTGTAGGAAAAGCTAATAATCGACAAATAATGAGGTGTGAACAAAGTGCAGTGCAATAATTATGGGAGATTGATCTTTATGTAGAACAGGCTAATCAAGCGAGAAAGGGGTGCTGTGACAACAAAGTGAGTGTATTTTGGGTAGTTTCTGTTTTAGGGAGGCATAGATTATGGATCTATTCAAGGAAATGGCTCTTTCTTAGATCTGGAATGGATGATGAAGCCCAACCAGTGGATGAGCTCAGAAGAAAAGATCTCAGAGGATGCCGTGGTAATATTGTAACAGAATATTGTATTCACACTGCGAGGAAGAAATACTTGTCAGAAACAAGTATGCAATTTATTAAAGAGATTTTATAACAGAATGAGTTGTAGAGTTGGCTAAAGTGGACTGGGCCAACCCGATTATGACACACATTAAATCCAGTCGAGGAACTGCTCCATCCAAGACCGCAAAGAATTGCAGAGAGTTGTGGACGAGGCCAGAACATCACGCAAAACATCCTCCCTTCTGTTGATTCTATCTACATTTCACGCTGCCTCAGCAAGGCCACCAGCATAATTAAGGACTAGTCTCGACTTGGTCACTCCCTCTTCTCCCCTCTGTCATCAGGCAAGAGGCACAGGTTTGAAAATGCATAACTCCAGATTCCAGGAACGTTTCTTCCCAGGCAGAGTGCGCTCATGACCTTCCATATACCTTATTGGAGACCTTAGAACTATCTTTATTCAGACTTTATCTTACATCCTTTATCCTGTATCTATACACTTTGGATGACTTGATTGGTATCATGTGTAGTTTTTTCGCCAACTGGATAGCACACAACAAAAAGCTTTTCACCGTACCTCTGTAAATATGTCAATAATAAACAAAACTCGAGCAGACAACTAGAAAAGACAGTTGGCCTGCTTTAAAGGGGTGAACTAAGCAAAATGTGGAAACATAAAGGGAGGGATCAGCCCATCATGCCTGATCCCTCCCTTTGTTTCCACATTTTGTTTAGTTATGTGGTGTAGTTATGGGAAGCCAAGGTAGCTAAAGAGAATATCAAGTTGCAAGAGAAAATGTATAAGGAGACAAACATTAATAATGCTCCCAAGGTCCGGGATAAACAGAGTACAGCAAAGGACAAAAAAAAGAGAGAAAATAAACTAAAACGGCGGGAGGAATTTATAAATTGGTAATAAGAGTATTTTAAAATAAAAAGAGAGACCCAAGTGAACCTTATCCCCTAAGAGAAATAGAACCAGGAAAAGGCAGAGGTAAATAAATATTTTGCACCATTACGAAAGATACTATGAATATCCTATTAATACAGAATAATGCTGTAAAGGAATTAAATAAAATCATCATTACCAGACTGTTGAGGTCAAACTGTTGAGGTCAAAGACTAATATGCCCCGTCCTCCACAGCAAGCGGAACAGAATCTTAAATGTAGTGCATACATTTATTATAATCTTCCAAAAATAGTTACATTCTGGAAAAGTGCCAGAGGATTAGAAAACTGCCAATGTGTCACGCTTACTCAAAGGAAAAGAAAGCAGTGAAATGAAGTCTGGCAATTTCAACCCATGTTTTTTTTGAGAAAGTTTCAACCAGGATAGAGGAACCGACAGATATTGCATTTGGACTTCCAGAAGGTATTTGACAAGATGCCTCATAAACATAGAATGTATCGCGTCGCGTGGAACAGTGCAGCAGTGGAATAGATTCACAATGTCGAAGCTGAACATGATGCAAAGATATACTAATCTAATTCGCTGGCACATGATCCCTATCCCTTCATTCCCTGCATATCCTATATACCTGTCTAAAAGCTTCAATGTTGCAATCGTAGCTGCCTACACCACCACCCTTGACAGTGCATTCTTACTACCCTCCACTATGTGTAAAAAAACTTATCCTGCATATCTGCTTAGACAAAAAAGCTGAAGAAACTCAGCGGGTGAGACAGCATCTATGGAGCGAAGGAATTGGCAACGTTTTGGGTCGAGACCCTTCTTCAAATGATGCTTCTCCATAGATGCTGCCTCACCCGCTGAGTTTCTCCAGCTTTTTTGGCTACCTTCGATTTTTCCAGCATCTGCAGTTCTTTCTTAAACACTGCATACCTGCTTGAAACTTTGCGCCCTTCTCACCTTAAAGCTATCCCTCTAGTCTTGGATATTTCCACCCTGGGGCAAAAGGTTCCGACTGTCTGCCTTGTTTATTCATTAATAACACAAGGCTCCATTGTGTTGGAGGTAACATAGTGACATGCATAGTGAGAAATTGTGTTTTAAAAAAGGATTAATGCTAGATCATAAAAATATTCATGGAATGAGTCCAAACTTTTTACAGTGACCAGTGTACTATTGCACTGGCATTAAGTAAGATCATAGATTACTCAAATGAAAGCCGAGCTATGTATTCTCACTTAACTGTGGTAATCTTCAAAACCCCTGCTTATTTGGAAACTATCTACCGCTGCTTTTAAAATATTCAAAGGCAGCTTCCAATGCCCTTTGTGGAAGTGTCAAAACCTCTCAATTTCAGAGAAAAATAAGGCTTATTATGTCTTATATGAACAATCACTTTCTTTTAAATAGTGATCTCCAAATCTGGATTTGCCTACAAGAGAAAACTCCTTGTCCACACGTAGCCTGCTCCAATCAAGTCTTCTCCCAGACTTTTAAACTCCAGGGTTTACATGGTTTACAGGTCTAATCAGTGTAACTTTTCTTCACAAGCCAAATACTAATTCCAGGTATTAATGTAGTAAACGGTTCTGAACTATTCCTAATGCATATACATCCTTCCTTAAATAAGGAGATTAATACTATACACAAAGCTCTTGCTGCAGCATCACCACTGGCCTACATAACTGAAGCCCTACTTTTATAATAATTCCCTTGATAATGAACAGTTACATTCTGCCTGCTTTTCTAATCACTCGTTGTGCCTGCATACTATCCTGTGATAAATCATGTACTTGGACACTCACATCCCTCTGTGTCCTCTCTTCAGTTGGATTACATGCCTTTTTGTTATTTTATCTGCCAAACCCAGCAATTCCACATTTTCCCCATGACATTTCATTTGCCAAATCTTTGTCTGCAACTTAATCCACTATCCATATCCCTTTTATGTCCTGCTGTGTTATCTGCGCAACTAAAGTTTCTTGTCTATCTTTGTCACAGTTAGAACATTAGCAACAGAAACTAGTAATCTAAGGTTTGTTTATTGTCACATGTACCGATGTCCAATGAAAAGCTTTTTTGTTGCGTGCTATCCAGTCAGCGGAACAACTATGCATGATTACAATCAAGCCGTCCACAATCTACAGATACAGGATAAAGGGAATAACATTTATTGCAAGATAATGTTTGATTAAAGATAGTGCGAAGGTCCCCAATGAAGTAGATGTTAGCTCAGGATTACCAAAACAAAATTAATATAATTTGGGGCAACAAGAAGAATTCCCATCCCAAAATCAGATGGCAACTTCAGCAGCTGGATAAGGTATGCAACAATGTTTTGGAGGAACTCATGGGGTTGGACAGCATCTGTTGGGGCAATAATGGTCGTTGTTTCAAAGCATTTCAGAAGTTAAATGGAAAAAGGGGAGATAGCCGGCCGGAGTAGAGAAGAAATGGAGAGCATCAAGACAGGACCTCCTCCTCTGTTCACCAATCCCCACTGCCTCCTCTTTCACAGGATTTTGACTCGAGATGTTACCCTTTCCTCTTCCTTCACCACCCCCCCCCCCCCCCCCCCCCCCCCCCCCCACCATCGATGCTGCTCAACCTAGTGAGTTCCTCCAGCACTTTGTTTATTGCTTCGACTAGCTACGGCTAACTTCGGGAAAATTGAACACCTAATAGTGGGGAGTGGAGGTCCTTAGACCTCCCTCCGACTATGATGAAGACTGTCTACAACTACCTTCGACTACCCTTGATTACCTACGACTAACATGCCAACATGCCGACCTACTACGACTAAACCTACGAGTAAAAAACAGAATCGATTTTTTCCATGGCTACCTTTTTTACTCGCGGGCATCTTTTTAACATATTGAAAAAAACGGCGCGACCTAGCTAAAGCCTCGAGTAAGCGGAGACCACTCTCGAGCATGAAGGAGGGTTACGAAGACCTCCCACGACCTCGTGTCGACCATGCTGCGAGTATGAGTCGAGAGCAAATTTGCAAGAACTCGTGGATTAGGTCGCCCAAGTGGGACAGACCCTTAACCTACACCAATAGCTGAACCAGCTGTTGAAGCTGTCAAAATATTTTTTTTAAATGTCGACTTATCAAGGGTCCTTTAGAAATAATTACTTTAAAAAACATTAAATATTTGGGTAAAAAAACCTCATAAAATTTATCATACAACAAATACTTAACACTTAAAATACTAAAAGATTGAAAGAAAATTGGTGAAATTCTAAAAGTACTTATTTCAAGTGCCTTTAAGTGCTTAAATGATTCAAAGCATTCTAAGCCCTTTAAATTGTTGAAGAGCTCTCTTGAGATTATTAACAACAGTACATGATGAAATAGTGTAAGTGATGCTTCCACAGTTAGATGGGGAATGTTGGCAACTGCTAATAATCACATGGGGAAATCTAGAAGCTCATCTTTTTTTATTGCAACTCTTCCAAATTGTAAACCATCCCGGCTTGGAAATTCATAACTTTCCCTTATCGTCGTCGGGTCAAGATCTTGGACCTCCCTCATCATCAACAACAGTGGGAGTTAGGAGTACACCCACCAGAAGCACGACAGCAGTTCTAAGAGGCAGCTCATCGCAACTTTCTCAAGGACAATTAGGGAGGGTATCAAATGCTGGCTCTGCAAATAATGTTGAATGCCAAACAGCAAATTTTGCTCAGCCATACCTGTGCATTCAACCTAGCCATGTTATTTCTCAATGGATATTTTGAGGTGTAGTCACAAGCAGCAGATATATGGTTTTCCGAGCTGCTACCGTGGAGGGGGGAAAAAAAAATGGAACTCAGCAGGTCAAGCAACATCTGTGGAAAGAAATGGACAGTCCATGTTTTAGATTGAGACCTTTTGTCTTGATTGAAAGTATGGAAGAGGGATAGTCAATTTGAGGCGAGGAGAGGTCAAGAGCTGGCAAGGATCCAGCTGAGGAGTGGTTTGGGCAGGGAGAGGGATGAGCAAACCAGGGAGTCAACGAGGGAATGTTCCCTGCAAATGCAGAAAAGGTTGTGGTGAAGCAGATACAACGGTGGTGGGATGACGTTGAAGGTGGTGGAAATGTTGAAGAATGAAATGCTAGATTCAAAGGCTGGTGGGGTGAATGGGAACTCCAGGCCTACTTGAAGGTAGACACAAAATACTGAAGTAACTCAGCGGGTCAGACACCATCTCTGGAGAGGAGGAATGGGTGACATTTTGGTTCGAGACCCTTCTTCAGACTTCTGATGAAGGGTCTTGACCCGAAATGTCACCCATGCCTTCTCTCCAGAGATGCTGCCTGTCCCGCTGAGTTACTCCAACATTTTGTGTCTACCTTTGATTTAAACCAGCATCAGCTGTTCTTTCCTACACATCGAGCCCTATTTGGTCTGGGGGAGGCAGGATGAGAACAGATGTGCAAGAAATAGACAATAGGTGCAGGAGTAGGCCATTTGGCCCTTCGAGCCAGCACTGCAATTCAATGTGATCATGGTTGATCATCCCCAATCAGTACCCCGTTCCTGCCTTCTTCCCATATCCCCTGACTCCGCTCTTTTTAAGAGTTCTATCTAACTCTCTCTTGAAAGCATCCAGAGAACCTGCCTCCACCGTCCTCTGAGGCAGAGAATTCCACAGGCTCACCACTCTCTGTGAGAAAAACTGTTTCCTCGTCTCTAAATGGCTTACTCCTTATTCTTAAACTGTGGCCCCTGGTTCTGGACCTCCCCAACATCGGGAACATGTTTCCTGCCTCTAGCGTGTCAAAGCCCTTAACAATCTTATATGTTTCAATGAGATCCCCTCTCGTCCTTCTAAACTCCAAAGTGTACAAGCCCAGCTGCTCCATTCTCTCAGCATATGACAGTCCCGCCATCCCGGGAATTAATCTTGTAAACCTACGCTGCACTTCCTCAATAGCAAGAATGTCCTTCCTCAAATTGGGGGACCAAAACTGCACACAATACTCCAGGTGTGGTCTCACTAGGGCTCTGTACAACTGCAGAAGGACCTCTTTGCTCCTATATTCGATTCCTCTTGTTATAAAGGCCCACATGCCATTCGCTTTCTTCACTGCCTGCTGTACCTGCATGCTTACTTTCATAGACTGATGTACAAGGACCCCAAGATCCCATTGTACTTCCCCTTTTCCCAACTTGTTGCCATTTGGATAGTAATCTGCCTTCCTGTTTTTGCTACCAAAGTGGCTAACCTCACATTTATCCGCATTAAACTTCATCTGCCATGCATCTGCCCACTCCCCCAACCTGTCCAAGTCACCCTGCATTCTCATAGCATCCTCCTCACAGTTCACATTGCCACCCAGCTTTGTGTCATCTGCAAATCTGGAGATGGAGAAGATGCGGGTGAGGACACCATCAATCACAGTATAGGGGGGGGGGGGGGGGGCATCCTGAAAGCAGCCGAGGGGGATGAAACTGAGAGAAAGGGACAAAGTCCTTTCAAGGGACAGAACGGGAAGTGGTGTTGTATCAGGTATCCCAAGCATTGAACAATGTGGCTTTGTGCGTGACATCATTGTTACTGAGCAGGATAATTAAATGCTGATCTCAGCAGAAATCATTTCTCTTTTGCTGCCAGTCTCTAGCAACAGCCATAGGTTGTACCAAAAAGGTAACATTTGCATGAAGATTGGGATATGTACTTGTGGCATTATTAGGTGCCTGCTCGGACATGCTAAGGCGAATTGCTCATTAAAGCCTCTGCCCCACCCAAGCCAATGTCCCAATGGCTCTGATTTTGCTCATAACTGATCATTAACACAAACCAACAATTAAAATTGCTTAAATGCATGATTGATCATAAGGTGCAGGTGCTGATGCATCCAATATCTGGACAACGGCCTTTGAAATGAATATTATGTACATTCTGTGCAATGTTCTTTGTTCAATAATACAATTTTAACCTTTGTGTTTATTTCACACTTGCAATCTGTGAGATGAAAATTTAGCTGAACTGCAGATGGGCTGAACAAAGAAGCCGGCAATCTAAAAGTCTGCAGATATTTTGAAAGAGTTCTCCAAATGCAAAAATCTCAAAAATAATGTATATTTCTTCAGGAAGAAATGTCCAAATGGAATATCTGTTAACAGCATCTGCTGTTGCGCTATGGTCAATTTAACAGCATCCGTTGAATCATTTTCATCTTTAACAGGCAAAAGGAAATAATTCAAGCTGCTACATCATTTGACAATGCAAGCTTATATGGTACTAAAGATGATGATCAACTTACTGTGAATGCTTAGGGAACAAAAATAAAACTTATTTTGAATAATTTAAAAGTATCACATCATCAGTCTTTGCACACCATTGTTAATACATTGTTTTTTGGTTTACTCCCCTATATTTAAGCCAAACATTCAATAAATATTGTTGTAAACATCTAATTTTTTTTCACAGTTCTATTCAAAGTCTGCTTTCATGATTTAAAATATACTTTTTATTCATTGGCTTCACAAATATATGGTTGCAAAATTCAGCAAAATTCACATTTCTGTTACAGCAGTCTTCCAAAATTTAAACTTGTCACACCTCATGCATGGCAGGTTTGATGCTGAATACATACGGTGAAGCTGGGGGGGGGGGGGGGGGGGGGGGGGGGGGGGGGGGGCTTCAGAGATACAGCAGGAAACAGGCCCTTTGGCCCACCGAGTCCATGCCGACCATCAATCACTCATTCACGCTTGTACTATGCTATTCCTTTTTTTAAGTCCTCTACTCTCTTGGGGTAATTTTTACAGAAGCCAATTCACTTATAAACCTGCATGTCTTTGCGATGTGCGAGGAAACTGAAGCACCGAGAGGAAATCCATGCTGTCACGGAGAATGTGCACACATACAGCACCCAGGGGCAGGATTAAACCCGGGTCTCTGGTGCCATGAGGCAGCAACTCTACCAGCTACACCACAGCCCCCCTCCTTTGTTTCCTGTTTACCCATGTGCAAGGTCCCAGAAGATGCAAATAACCAGTGGAGTTTTGAATGAAATTAGATATCCTGCAATCATTACTAAATATTCCGACTTCTAATAGGAAAAGAAAATCATTCACAAAACAGCTGAAGATGGGGAGGCTGCAGATACTGCAGTGGGGAACTCCTGCAGTGATGTTCTCGACCCGGGATAATTGACCTCCTGCAACCAGAATCATCTTCCTTTTCACATGGAATGACTTACACAATGGAGTATTTAACCTTGATGCCACATGTTATCAAATGCTGTCTTGATGTCAGTCACTCTTACCTCACCATGAAAATTCAGTCTCCTTTCTCCCAGCTCACAATGATCTATTCTACATTTCCTTGGACCTCATTCCCTTTGTCCTGTTTTCACACCTTACACTTCACAATTACAGATGGTGATGAGTAAAGGGCATGTCCCACTTGGCCGTCATTTACGTGACAGGCCGGTAGTGACTGACTCACGGTGGTCACGCTTGTCATCATGCGTCCACACAGTCGTCTGGAGCTCGTGATGTCATTTGAAGATAGACACAAAATGCAGGATTACCTCAGCAGGACCGGCAGCATCTCTGGAGAGAAGGAATGGATGTTTCGGGTCGAGACTCTTCTTCAGTCTGAAGAATCTCACCCTGAAACATCACCCATTGCTTCTCTCCAGAGATGCTGCCGTTCCTGCTGAGTTACTCCTGCAATTTGTGTATATCTCCAATCATCTTTGCCCCGCTCTAGGAATAGGTTTGGGGGCGGATCCGGTTCCGCAACGGCCGTGAGCCCCAGGCCGAGCTCGGCGATCGCTTGCCTGCTTCTGCTGCAGTTGGAGGCGAGACGTTGTGCCGCTCCAGGGTGTCCCACTTGGCCGTCATTCACGCGACAGGCCAGTGGCGCGCAAAGATTTAGTGCAGAACGAAATCCTGGAGCGCTGCGCGATACCGCATGCAAATTCACAATCCTCCACGCCACGCCGTGCTCCCGTCCCGCGCTACCCACACGCTACCAGGTCTCGTAAATGGCGCGCACATGACATCCAAGTGGGACAGGCCCTTCAGAGTATAGAAGTGAGACCGACCGACTGACCATATTGTGCCAGCACAACAACCTGGCTCGCATTATCAGTAAAACCAAAGAACTGATTGTGGACCAACACACACTTGGTATTTGACTGTGAATGATCTTGGTGACCCCCAAAATTCAGCTTTGATGAGCCTTTGTTAGTGAGTAAAATGCTGCTTGATAACATTGTACTGCATTTTCCATTGCCCTGCTGCTGATTAAGAATAGATTGATGGGATGTATCTGGGCAATTTTCTACAGCTTTGAATCGATGCCAGTGGTGTGTTGTGACAGTATGGGACCAGCTTGGCTAGAAGTGTTGCCTGAGCTAGAGTGCTAGTCCAGCATTAAAATTATTCCCTCTATCTTGGCTTACACCGTTTCCATTGCTTTCAGCTCTCTGAAGATAATGAGAGCAGGTGGCCAAAAGCTTGATCAAAGGACTTTCAAGGAGCATTTTAAAAATAGTAAAAGAGGTGAAGAGATTCGGGGAGGAAATTCCAGGGCTCAATGAAACTGAAAGCACAGCTGAGATTGTTGGGCGATTCAAATTTATATATTTGACAGGCCAGTTTTAAAGCAACAAATAACAACTAGATGAATGATCAGTTTGACAATTGGACTTTGACGTATTTTGTTTTCTTAAAGCTATTCAGAATGGCAATGAAATGTGTTCTCTACCTACCCCTTGTAATTTTCCATATTACAATCAGGAGAAAAGATCATAAGGCCAGCATTCTGCTTAATGAAGTGCAGGAATGCAGTATGTTTGTTTCCTGAAAATGCATCCTGACTGATGTGATATAGCACTATTATCTGGTCAAATGATGCCGAAAGACAAAAGCTTCTTGGAGCCAAATCCATGAGACGATCAGAATCAGCCAACATTTCGACACCAGCTCTCTGAACAATTTCTGTTTGCAATCTGGAAGATTGGTAATTACTTCTAACTCTGTGACAATTTTCCTAATTTGAGGTTTTGTTTTCCAAGTTTCAGCAGGAGGTTACATAATCATTTTGAAGGATTAATTATTAAATAGCTTCCTTTGTACTCTTGCCATAAATGAACTGCCGTAATTGAGTAATTATTTCTACCATATACTAATTTCACATTTCTTGGAAAGAATTACAAGAACATCACATGAGGCTCGGCCAGTTTATGTTCAGTTGGCAAAACAAACAAACCGAGAAGAATAATGCTGTAATCAAGTGTAAGAAGGAACTGCAGATGCTGGTTTAAACCATAGATGGACACAAAAAGCTGAAGTAACTCAGCGGGACAGGCAGCATCTCTGGAGAGAAGGAATGGGTGAAGTTTTGGGTCGAGACCCTTCTTCAGACTGTGATAACTGTTAAATTAGGGTAGGATAGATTTTTTTTTTTTTTAAAGCATTGCAGTTGACAACAATTTGAGAGTTGTTTGAGAGGGGAGGAGGGTGGTGGAATCACAATTTTCTTCTGGAAGTAGAATGCCATCAACAATATTCTGCTCAAATTAACTGAGGATTATGCATGCAGTTCATTGATTCAGTGGAAATCATCAGCAGCTTGTATTCTAGTAAGCATGCAGTAAAGTCCTCATAATCAACAACCTTTTGCAAACATTACCATCTATTTATGTTGAGTGCGCTGACAACAGTTGTTATCATCAAAGCTGATTAAAAGCTAAATAAGCCCACTCCATAAAAGTAACAGCTTGAGGGGCTTTTCTGCCATCTACTATGCTGAAGGAGGAGAACAAGATGATTGAACACAATATGCTACAGCAAAATACAGACGGCAGAGGTAGCGGGCGTTAAGTCTGTTTATTTAATTGTGTGCAGCCCAAGCAGCAAAAGTTGCTGGAACTGATCTTGATATTGGTTTCGATTACCTTTACATCTACTGAGATAGATACAGTGAACACTTTGTTGTGTGTGCTGTCCAGTGAAATCATCAGTATAATCAAGGCACAAACAAGTACAACAGAGAAAACTAACCAGAGTGCAGAATTTAGTACGACAGCATTATAGCATTAGGAATCTAGAGGTTAAAAAAAAATTGTCAGGACCACAATGAGTTAGAATGGGAGATTGGGCTACATGTCCAGATGCAGACGATTTCAGGAAGAAAATTAAGTCACTTCTAAATGACTGAAACGTGGACGTCAAGCAAAAGCAGAATGAGATGCCACTTCCCCTCTCCTTCATCAATGGACTTTTGTTCACATAGCAACTAATCACACCCGCAGGTTGGTCCTGAACAATTCACAATGTTTGACTTTTGACATTGAGATGTTTTGCACACAGCAACATCTTGATAAACAGATGATCAGTTAATTGGCTTGAGTGGAGGTAGAATGTTTTATATTTTGATGTGACACTAATGAATGTGACACTATCTTGGAGATGAAACAGCTCAATCTTGCATCTCATTTGGAGGAAGTTGTTCTAACATTGCAGCACTGTGTGACACATCAGTTAATTGCATGGTTGGTCAAGGAAGAGTTACAAATGCTGAAGCAGGTGACAGAGTTATCAAGTAACCCGAGCCGTCACACTTATTGGGATTAATCTTACAAATTTGTCATCCCAGTACAGAGCTTTGTTCACAAGGTACGCCTTTTGTCCACCAGGTTTTTCCAGCTTTTTGTGTACCTTCGATTTTTCCAGCATCTGCAGTTCTTTCTTAAACAGGAATCTGAACATTATTAGTTTGCCCTGCAGGAACTTATTCAGAGCTCTGACAACTTGTAAATTCTCTGCATGACTCCAAGCAGCCAAAATCAAAGCAGGGCAAAGCATCCAATGCTTGGCAGCTCAAACAAGAGGAATATCAGGGCAAATGATACTCACTCGCAACAGCAAATGCTCCTATTTCCAACAGTGCAGAATATCACATTAAGTAGCTCATTACTTCTACAGTTTCACACTGTCAGGAAATAATATTGTGCACATATGTTTATCAGGATTCAAACGGCAGCAGAGATACACAATACAACTCGTGCCTCCCTGGAAGGCCACAGCATCACAGGCCCGACATTGTACAGAATGCTTGCGGATTGGAAATGTTCTTTGCGTAAAGCAGCATGGTGCTCCATTAATGCACTGCCAAAGATTTGCTATCTGATATCAGCCATGCATTTCATACAACAATGCTTCTTGGAAAAGCAAAGCCAACCAGAAGGCCCTTGAGTTTTCACATTTATCTGATATCAGCCACAAATTTCATACAACAATGCTTCAGGGCTCCAGGCCAGAACCAAAAAAGCTCAGCTATGAGAATGTTGGACTCTCACAATAGAGTTATTTCAGTGATGAGAAATATAAACCTGGTTCATTCCAGGTTTCAGCAGCATTCTTCTCAACATTGAAGCTTCTGGGTGACACAGGGAAACAGCTAGAGGAGCCACTGCCTCACAATGCCAGAGACCCATGTTCAACCCTCACCTTCAGTGCTCTGTTATGGTTCAATAATATTTTATTTGTCACATGTACTGAGATACAGTGAAATTATTTTTTGTATACAGTTCTTTACAAATAGCACTATACATAAGCACTTCGATACATCTGAGATAAGTATCTCAGGTACAGCACAGGTGTCTTGCAGTAGTTCACTGAGACAGTATACAGAGTCACCAGCTTGGTGCTATTTGCATGAGGTTTACATGTTCTCCCGGTTACTGCCTGGATTCCCCTGGTTTCCTTCCACATCCCAAAGATTGCAGTTCATTAGCCGCTGCTGGTGGTAATATGGAGAGAAAAAGGTAAAATGGAATGAATGTGGAGTACTGTAAGTGAGTGGTCGATAGTCAGCATAGATTTGAATTCATCCTTCATCTACCCATGACCCTATTGTAGGTATGTTACAATACTTACCTACAGCGGGGCTGCAGTTCTGCCACTGGCCGTGCGCACGACTTTGATGCCTTTGAGGGGGGGGGTTTAAATGCCTTTTTTCCTGCCTGCCCAAGATATATTTTCTCGGACTACTAGCTGATGCTGAAAAATTGTTCCGACTTGCGTTCTCGCAAGTTTTTTTTTTTTTTTTTTTTTAAATCGTGGGACAATTTAATCGCTGGAGTAAAATAAAAAAGCGACCTAATGCCATCAACGCCGACAACCGGACAAAACATAAGGTAAGTCGTTTATTTTACATATAAACTTGCTTAGGATGACTTTAATCAAAATTTCATTGGCAAAAATGTGATTATGTAAATATACGAACCGGCAGTGTTTTTCCTGCCGATATGGGGTTCAAATTCACCGCAAACCGCAACGTTCCCATCGATCGCTTTCCACAGAAACCTGCTCGCAAGATGATTATAATGGCCATTAATTTACAGGAATTAAACATTAAATTCCTTCCATTTGGCGTATAAATTCATGACAACGAGATTTAAAAATCATGTTATATTGTGAGTTCTTGTGTGAATGTTATTTGGATACTTAGGCTACTTAAAAATGTTAATCTTTTCTTAAGAAATTGGTAGATGATAAGATCTATTAGAAGGGGTTGGACAGGCTAGATGCAGGAAGATTTTTCCCGATGTTGGGGAAGTCCAGAACAAGGGGTCACAGTTTAAGGATAAGAAGGAAATCTTTTAGGACCGAGATGAGAAAAACATTTTTCACACATGGAGTGGTGAATCTCTGGAATTCTCTGCCACAGAAGGTAGTTGAGGCCAGTTCATTGGCTATATTTAAGAGGGAGTTAGATGTGGCCCTTGTGGCTAAAGGGATCAGGGGGTATGGAGAGAAGGCAGGTACAGGATACCGAGTTGGATGATCAGCCACGATCATATTGAATGGCGATGCAGGCTCGAAGGGCCGAATGGCCTACTCCTGCACCTATTTTCTATGTTTCTATGCTTCTATCTAGTAATTGAATTTTGTAATAAGCTACAATTAGGTAACTAACTAATTATTTCCTTAATTTCAGGTCATCCAAGTAAGATTTTCATATTTGTTTCAGAATGCTTCAATCTACAATAACTGAACATTTCTTTCAGTTCTCTTAATTTTTAAGAAAGCTATGAGCTTTTGACTATCCTCGAATACAGCTTTTGAGTTAAGTCAATGGAAAAGCAATAGGGAACAAGATGCTAATGTCCTAGTATGAAAATGTCATACCTTTATTAATACTGAAGATATGAAAGTGAATTAGGTGTCCAATTAAACTTCTTTTTATGCTTTATCTGATGGGATAAATTGCAGACTTGATTGTTAAAATCTCTAAATGTTGTAATATTGCTACCTATTGTAAGAGTTAATACGCTAGCCGCCATTTTATTTAGCTTATATTAGTATTATTTTAGCTATAACCTCCATTTTGAGTTAAAGATGTTAGCATATAGTAAAACAGGCTTTTGCAGTCATCTGGCAGGCCGGCCTTGCAGTAGCTGAGAGAACATAGATAAGAGCCGTTCTCATCCTTGTGATATTCCATTCTCATGCTATCATCCTGTAGTCTGTGTGTTATCAAACAATAGAGTGTTATTTTTGCTTTTGCATGTGCCTGCCTCCCTATTCACTCCCTTGCCTCCCTAACCCAACTAAGGAACTTCATTATGTATCTTGTAAACTCTGTTTCTTTATTCATGTTATGGAAAATTACTAACCATGTGCTTAAACTGATCTTACCATGTATAAATGTTTGTACTTCTTGTATCGAGAGAGAGGACAGCCGCAGCTGCTTGTGTGAACTTTAAGTGCACGCAGGTGACCGCGTTCTCTCCATCACCCGGGTGATTCTAGTAAAGACTCTTTGAATGAGACTTGTCTCTTTTGAATTATTTTGCATTATCAGTTCAGGAGACTTTCACATCTGGCGTTAGTCGGTAGATATCGTTGGGATAGACGGCACGGGCGAATAAGCGGCAACAGTGAAACAGAGACTTCGGAGGGGGATTTTGTGCACAATCTCGGCCCCTTGAGTCGGGTCCCTGACATCCGATTTCCTGGAACATTGGGGTCCTATGCCCTTGATCGATCAGGGGCCCAATCGATATCCAGAGACGAATGCGGGGCTAAGGGAATTGAGGTGAGTGAGCCACCTAGACTATTTGTGAATTTAATAGTACGTCGGCTGTGTTGAGACATCCGTTGGCTTTGTCGGGTTAAGATACATGGGACGGATAGTGCGACTGCTTTGTTGAGATAGCCAGGGATTGTTGGTTTGAGAGACGAAGGATACTGATTTGTTGAGACAGGCAGGGATTGCTGGTTTGAGAGACATACGACGAGGATAGAATGGGTCAAGGTTTAGATAAGAGCGACAGCTCCTCGCCAGTGCAGCATATGTGTGATATGGAACCTGGTAGAAGTAGAGATTGCAGACAATTGTCAGCGACTTTGACTAAACAGCTGGGTGATGAGGCCTCGCCGGTTGGTGGAATGAGGAATGTGGACACTTTAAAACAGGCAGAGCAATTCATTTGGGAGCATGATGCTGGAAAGAGATGGAAAAAGCATATTAAGGAATGGAAGGAGGTGGCAATCAAACGCCACGGGGAAGCGCGAGATAAGAGTTGGATGAGTAATGCATGTAGCCAAGGGATTGCGATACATGGGCCCAAAGGGGCCATGAAGGGTTGGGAGGTGTTGCAAGCCGAGTGTCAGGCTTATGATAAGAAGGGTAATGTAAGCAGCTGTGAGTCTTCGACTCAAAATAATGTAATAACTAAGACAGGCACGCAACCTGCTGAAAGCAAGGGAGGTTTATATCCAGTACTGGAGGAGGATCTGCTGTCTGAATTGTTTGCATCCTCTGACCTCAAAACAGAGGATGACTGGGGATTTAGACCACCTCCCGCTGCCCTACAACCAGACCAAATGCTGCCGCCCTCGTATGTGGCTGCCACAGGTCCTGCCGCTGCTACTATGAATCCCCCTGCCCCAGCTCCCCTTCCAATCGCACTTCCACAACAACACACACACGATACTGTAACCCAGCAACAGACCATTCGCGAAGGAGTAAAGAGACGAATTGACCGTAAACCTGTAGTTCCTTACGGCACAATACCCACTGGTAATACTAATTTTCCTATACGAATGCTGCCCAACCATGATGGAGAGCCAGTCCCTAGGGCAGTTCCGTGGAAACCAGCAGACATGGCCCTCATGGCCCAAAACGCCCCTGACAAACATACCCTGGGAGCACAATTTGCAGACTACTTTGAGAGAATGATGCGTGTCTACACAGCCAATCCCCAAGACCACTTTACAGCCCTTTCCGCACTGCTCACTACTATTGAATTCGGCAAATGGACAGCCCAGATGTCTCAAAATATTCCTGCCCACCCAGCTATGAATACTTGGGCTGATATAATAGCCGCTGAAGCAAAAGGAGTCGCCCAGATTGCTTTAATGACAAGAGCTCTGCGCCAGATTCTGCAGCTCCCTCTAGACATGGCTCGAGTATTAGAATGTAAGCCACTACCGAAGGAAACCGGTATCCAGTTCTGGGAGCGCTTCACAGCCCTATACCGAAATCATGCTGGCGATGAAAGTTTTAACGATGGTAGAGCTTCTATGCTATTAAATGCCATAGTGATACAATGTCTGCCTCCTGCAACTGTGCAAATGATTAAACTTGATATGGAATGGGCAAACAAAGCAGCAGACGATATGCGACGTGGTGTATGTGCACACTGGCCCAAAGCTAAAAGCGAAATTAACCCTGCGCAGCCTGTGGTTGTTAAACATCAATATGTGATTCGATCTGGTAATGAGGGAGCAGAGGGAGGTAGTGAATGGGCCATGCCACCTCCCCTACACCACTCCACCATCTATTATCAGAGACGAGAACCACAACAACGGGGTACGAGCCGCCCATATTATAGGGGACCACCCCGTGATGGACAAGATCATCGTTCTAATGACAAGCGTTGTCCTCCCCGCACAGACCGAGACAGTATCATCTGTTTTAGATGTAGGGGGACGGGACACATGAAACGGGATTGCCCAAGTGGACCCAGAGATAGAGGTCAACGATCAGAATCCCGTGAACTCACATATTGCACCAACAACTCGTTCCACAGCCAAGACTGATGGTCCCCAGGCGATTCTCGAACCATGTTCCCCATTATTGCCAGGGACAAAGGGGAACCAATGCTGAACATATTAGTCGAGGGATTGGAAATACCTTTCCTGATTGACATTGGCGCCACCCTCTCCACCCTCGATAAACAAGTGGTTGAGCAATACCACTTTCCTGTCTCTGCCTCCACTACTCATCCAGCGGGTCTTGATGGTAAAACCCGCAGCTATCCACTGACCCCACCTCTTCTGGTCCAAGCAATGAATCGATGCTGTGCTATCTCATTCTCAGTCACTGCCAGGATCCACTGCTGCCTAGCAGGCCGTGACCTATTACAAGGCCTTTCAATCATCATCTCCTGCACAAACGAGGGCATCGCAGTAGAGGAGGGTCCTATATCACATATAATGGCCTTGCAAACAGGGATGCTGCCACAGTGGTGGGCTATTGACCTGACCCCACGCACACTATTTGAGAATATGGCCACCCCTCACGTTACTCTTTGCTATGACCCCACTGGTGTAAATACCGAGGCCGAAGAATACTACACTATCTGGATGAACTGACCCCGGTTACCATCTACAGTCACGTAGAGGGACCCTGTGGAACAGCCCTTTGGGCCAACATTTCACATTCACTGTGGCGACAGAATCCATTTAGCAGCCCACATGTAACTATCGCTGTAAACGAGGGACATACCGCTAAGGAACTGGGAAGTTTAGCCTACACATTGCTGCATAAAGCAGATTCAAAGTGTCTTGATAAAGAACTTGCTTTCCCTGAAGGTTCTATTATGTTCTGGTCAGTAGAGAATACTGAGACAGGGGTGATTGCCCATCATAGAGTGTCAGGTCCCCCAGAAATTGAACAGCATTTGTGGCCCACTTGTCCTCTGGAAGTAGGGTTCACTAACTGTGACCCCATCCTCATTGATATAAAACCAGGATTATCACTACCTGCTATACAGCAATATGCTTTGAAGCCAGAGGCAACGGAGGGTGTGAGACAATTGATTGATGGTCTGCTAGCGCGGGGAATTCAAATCCAGTGCCAATCTCCTTGCAATACACCCATCTTTTCGGTCTCTAAACCAGGAAGGAATGGCGATTAGTGCAAGATCTCCAATGTGATTGTTGTGCCCCGGAATGCCGTAGTTCCCAATCCGGCAACCATCCTCAGCCATATACCTGCAAATGCTTCAGTGTTCACAATTGTGGACTTACAACACGCCTTTTACGCCATCCCGTTGCACTCGGACTCTCAGTACTTATTTGCTTTTACCTTTGAAGGTACACAATATACATGGACACGACTTCCACAAGGGTTTGTCCACTCGCCCACTATCTTTCCGCAAGTTTTAAAAACTCATCTTCAGAACATGCAGCTAACCGGTGGCTCTGCCATAATACAAGACATCGATGATCTGATACTGGCCAGCCCATCTGCGGAGACAAACGAACAAGATACACGGACACTGCTACTAACCCTGCATTCTTTAGGATACGTGATACCTAAGCGGAAAGTGAAATCTAATCAATCTTCAGTCCTTTTTCTAGGTGTCACTATCAGTGCTACGGAAAGGTCACTTACTCCGACTCGTCTGACTACAATTCTGCAGCTCGAGCCACCTACAACGCCTACAACGAACTTTTGCCAACAATGGATTCCATATGTTCGACTGGAAAATTAATGTAAAAGAAGGGGCACAACTTCCACGATTAAAGGTAATGGAAGTCCCCCAGAAGCCAGTTGATGCCATCTGTCATTGTTCCCACAAAGGTACAGGGGTTTTCCTGGGAAATAGTTCATGCACCACGATGGACCTTGTTACCTCTGGCCCACCCAGACCCGTCAACGGTACCTATGTTATATGTGGATCATGGGCTTATCCATGGTTACCGGGGATGCCACCGAACGATGGGAATATGGTGGGACGGGTGTATGACCCCCATCTTTGGACTGGGTGCTGTTACCTTGCTTATGTTGTCCCTGCTGTATGCCATTTTAATCTAACAAAAGACCACCCCTCACACCTAGATCTCGGTTCACAAAACGGTATCTTTCCCCAGGTGAGCATGTCGGAAGGATTATGCTCCCCTAGTACGGGGTAAATCGAAATGCACTGAGGATTGACCTTCTTACTGGGCTATTGGAGGAATTGGCTAATAATACAGCAGCTGCCCTTGTGGAAACTCAGGCCCAGATCGGGTCACTGACAGCTGAAATGGTTGCTATGAGAATAGTGGTGCTGCAGAATCGAATGGCCTTAGTTTTTATTCTGGCTGAGAAAGGGGGCACCTGTGCTATCGTTGGGCAAGAATGCTGTACCTATATTCCTGATGAATCCTCCAACATAACTGACCTTGCAGCCCATATAAGAAAATAAATAGCCAAGATCCAGGGTGTGGGGGAGAAACTGGTTGAGGATCAAAACCAGGGAATGTGGAAATGGTTTAATGGATGGGGTTCTACTTGGGGCGCCGTATGGCATTATGGAATCATTATTTTGATAATTATATTATTGCTTTACTACTATATTGCTGTACACTATGTATTCACAACTGTATCGCTTCTATCTTCATTATTTGAGCTATTGATTAGAATAATGAAAAGGGGGGGGGGGGGGGGGGGGGGGGGGGGGGCTGTAAGAGTTAATACGCTAGCCGCCATTTTATTTAGCTTATATTAGTATTATTTTAGCTATAACCTCCATTTTGAGTTAAATATGTTAGCACATAGCAAAACAGGCTTTTGCAGTCATTCGGCAGAACGGATAAGAGCAGTTACAGACCGGCCTTGCAGTAGCTGAGGGAACATAGATAAGAGCCATTCTCGTCCTTGTGACATTCCATTGTAATGCTATGATCCTGTAGTCTGTGTGTTATCAAACAATAAAGTCTTATTTTTGCTTTAGCAGGTGCCTGCCTCCCTACTCACTCCCTCGCCTTCCTTACCTAACTAAGGAACTTCATTATGTATCTTGTTAACTGTGTTCCTTTGTTCATGTTATGGAAAATTACTAACCATGTCCTTCAGACTGATCTTACCATGTACAAATGCTTGTACTTCTTGTATCGAGAGAGAGGACAGCCGCAGCTGCTTGTGTGAACTTTAATGCACGCAAGTGACCGCATTCTCTCACTCACCCGGGTGATTCTAGTAAAGACTCTTTGAATGAGACTTGTCTCTTTTGAATTATTTTGCATCATCAGTTCAGGAGACTTTCACACTATGATTCTACAAGTGTAGAGCAGAACAGACGCTACAAGATGCTGCAAAATTCTTTATGTTCCAGAGACAGATTCAACACTCAATCCCATTCCAGTATCTCCTTCCAAATGCTGAATCCGTACTCCATTCAACATTTAGATAAGAAGGCATTCTAAAATATTTCAGAACATTTATATATTCTCAGTTTTTTTTTAATTTGTTAACAGCAAAATTAGCATTTAATGAGTGTTTGACAGCACTGGGCCTCTTCTCGCTGGAGTTTAGGAGGACCTCATTGAAACTTACAGAATAATGAAAAGCATAGATAGAGTAGACGTGGAAAGGATGTTTCCACTGGTGGCAGAGTCTCGGACCAGAGATCACAGCCACGGAATTAAAGGGCGCTCTTTTAGAAAGGCGAGAAGGAACTTCTTTAGTCAGAGGGCAGTTAATCTGTGGAACTCAGAGGGCTGAGGCCGTCAGTGATTATTTAGGCCAGAGATAGACAAATCCTTGATTAGAACGGGTATCAAGGGTTATGGGGAGAAAGCAGAAAAATTGGATTAGGAGGCAGAGTAGATTTGATGGGCCGAATGGCCTAATTCTACTCATATAACTTGTGAAAATATATTTTGTAATGTAGAAAGAAGGAGGAACTGCAGATTCCAGAGGCGTGACGTCACCTGTCCATGTTTTCTGGGGATGTTGCCTGACCCACTGAGTGCTTTGTGTCCATATCTGTTCCAATGTTATTTTCCAGGGCAGATAGTTCAACAGACAGCGGGGGAAACACAAATACTTGATAATGGGAAGATGTTATTCATCATACTCATCCAAAATCATTTTGTTAATTACAAAATTGTAATGGCATACAGATCAGGGAAAGTGCAGTTGTATATTCTCTATAAATTATTTGGTTTAACTGAAGCATTTGGATTAGGACAGCCTGTTCAGCAGCAAAGAGAGGATGTCAAGTACATCGATTGTGATGGCTCCTGGATCATACCATTTATGTTATCAATCTCTATGATAACCAAACCTTTTATTATCTAGGGCTGGGGGAGTACCTTACTGCGCAATAGTTGATTAAACAATTTGTTCTACGTACTGGAATTCAACATCTCCGCGCCCCACTGCTCCTAGACTTTCTGGAACTACTGAAAAATACTCAAGGCTTGGAATCATGATGGTAAATTATTTATTTTACGTGCAAAATATGAATGTTATGATGATCTACCTTAATATTTCCCATTACTATTTAAAACATATATATATTGTTATGGCACAAACTTGTTTTACAAGTCAGTGGAACCAAAATTGAATTGTACCAGTCTAAGGAAGAACTTATGATCTAATTTCATTGAAATTGCCCAAAAGTGTATGCCCGAGGGACTAGCAGATAAATATTATCTTCTGCATTCGTCATTATTGTCCTGTGCCAAATAATGGCTCCGATACCCGTTTGCTCTCTGGAAATTAACTATTTATGAACTGATTTGATCATTTCCAGTCCAATTTGATCATTTCCAGAGAACTTTACAGCCAACAAAGTTGATTACTGCTGTAAGTAAGAATTTCATTATTCTATCCAGGACATATGACAATAAAACATTCTTGATTCATAGAAACATAGAAAATAGACGCAGGAGGAGGCCATTCCGCCCTTCGAGCCAGCACCACCATTCATTGTGATCATGGCAGATCATCCCCAATCAATAACCCGTGCCTGCCTTTTTTCCCCATATCCCTTGATTCTACGAGCCCCTAGAGCTCTATCTAACTCTCTCTTAAATCCATCCAGTGACTTGGCCTCCACTGCCCACTGTGGTAGGGAATTCCACAAATTCACAACTCTGGGTGAAAAAGTTTCTCACCTCAGTTTTAAATGGCCTCCCCTTTATTCTTAGATTAGATTAGGTTCGTTCATTGTCATTCAGACCTTTCGGTCTGAACGAAATTTAATTTCCCTGCAGTCATACATATAATTAAAAAATGACAAAAACACACAATCACACAATTCTAAGACTGTAGCCCCTGGTTCTGGACTCACTGTTTCTCACCAACATTGGGAACATTTTTCCTGCATCTAGCTTGTCCAGTCCTTTTCTAACTTTCTATAAGATTCTCCCCTCATCCTTCTAAACTCCAGTGAATACAAGCCTAGTCTTTTCAATCTTTCCTCATAAGACAGTCCCACCATCCCAAGGATCAATTTCGTGAATTTACACTGTACTGCCTCAATCACAGGGATGTCCTTCCTCAAATTCGGAGACATATCATTCATTTGAACGGAGCTACTGACATTTAGGTTTTGTTTCTTCTCATTGATTCTTTTGCAATTTTAATAAAGTAACATCAGTTCTTATCTATAAATGTAATCCTATATTAAAAATAATATTTAAATCAATTTCAAATGCTTTTAAATGGCTCTAAATATCAGGGAATGTTAAAAGCAGTGAAAGTGGCCTTTAACAGCACTGGCAGGATGGCAACATTGCTTCATGGTGGTTGAGGGGAAGTGCAAATTTTGTGGCACAAGTTAGGGACAGAGGTAAAGGCCAACAGCATTACAAAATTAGATAGAGATATTTTAGTTTAGTTTCTTATTGTTACAAGTACCGATAAATGGTTGTGTTTGGGTGCTATCCAGTCAAACAAAACTATTGATGAATGCAATCAAATAGTTTGGATGAACAGTGGCATGGCCAGGAAGGAGGAATCATTTGTAAGGTGCGGAGCTTGTACCAAGTGTTGATGTTGAAAATACTGGAAATTATAGGGGCATTGGTCAACTTTGTAATATATTTAACACAAAAGCTTATATAATGAGCAGCATGATGGGAAGAGAGGCCAACATGATGAAGGCAACATAAAGGTCATGTTACGAGATTGTCTGTTTGCTGTCTTATCCATGTCAAACATGCAATTCCCTCCAACAAGTGCAAAAGACAATTTGAGCATCCCATTATTGGACTAACCCAAAACTGGCTATCAGGCAAGAAATTTAACAGCATGGAAATATTTAAAGAGTTAAACATGGGCAGAACTACAATTAATTGTGTCAATTGGACTGGTAAACCCTTGCTAAAAATGGCATTTAGATGACGGATGGATTGCAGAGCTATTTGTTATGGAGGGTAGGCGGGAGGGTGTGGATCTGTACTGGTTTTAGTCAGACGAGAAGATAAACAATCTTGCTGACCTGGACAACGAACAGGAAGATAATGCAAGAAGTGATAATGCATCAGCCTCTCGATGAATTGTTTTGTACATCATGTTTACTTGAGCAAGTTCGGCATCATGTAAAAAAAGCTAATCCAATTAAGGAGATATGGTCAGAAATGAGATGAATGATGGCACACAGGACATTTGAGGTAGACAGGAGAGAGAGTTTGGAGACCAGAGATAGGACATGTTGGATAACTGGTCACAATGGGATTCTTGTGACAAGGGTGATATTGGTTTTAGCAGCCAGAGGGCCGGGATTTGATTCAAGGGAGCCAACATATTAGTCAGCATTGGAAACCAACCAAGAATCATCATTCAGCTGACAGATGAATGATAAGCAGCTCAATAGAGCAGAACTTTTGTCGCAAACGTAATGGGGGAGGCCAGACAGGGGAGAAGATAGGGAACGGCTTCTGGATATGAATCAATACATGTGGTTGAATCCAGTACACAAGAGTTAATGCAGCTGTCAGAAATATGTGATCAAATATGTTGTTACCTAGTCTAGACAAGCCCCAGATGCCAGAGCTAGACCTGCAGATCCCATGTGCTGCTATCTAAATGACCTGCTGCTGCTGCTCCTGTCAATACTCCCTACTAGAATGTGGAGCTTTGAAATTTGCACGTAAACAAAGAGAGTATTTGATGTTTGATCAAAATAGGTGAAAGTGAATCACAATGGGCCAGATGCACAGACAGCTGGACAGCACGCTCCAGTGCATGCGCTAATTCATCCCTTACTTTCATGCGTATGCATTGCAGTGCAAAAGCAAGGCTCAGAAAGTACTGAACTGTGTATCTGACCTCTGAGTTCCACGCCCCCAATCTTTTGAATAGGATTATCGATCTACATGGAAAAAGTGTGAAAATTGTTCTTTTCAAACTCCATTTTAATTTGTATTATAATTAATTTATCAGTTGAATTTCTGAAATTAAATGTATTTATTAATGTTTTAAATTATTTGAACATTTAGGTGTCTTTGCTCATCAGGTATTTAGTTTAGTCAAGAGATACAGCACAGAAATAGACCTTTTGTTCCATAGTCCATCCTGGCCATCGATCACCCACTTACAATGGTTCTGTTGTCCCACATTCACATCCACTACCTACACAATAATGACAATTTACAGAGGCCAATTAACCTGCAAATCCGCATATCTGTTGGTTGGGAAGAAACCAGAGGAAACCCGCAGGGAGAATGTGCAAACTCCACAGAGGCAGCACCCAAGGTAGGTATTGGACCAGAGTCTCTGTGAAGGCAAGGGCCTTCCGTCAATTGTCTGGAGGGAGCCTCAGTTTGCACCATCTGGCAGAATGGGCGTGACAGTGTATCCTTGAGGATATTGAGAGTTATGTACATTTGCTGAAGGAATGTGCCGTCACAGGCATCCTATCGGAAATGAAGACGAGTCTGTGTGCCAATATCGTAAAGTACAGGTCTACTGATTTTCCGGCAACTGGTGGTCCGCCCCCTCCTTTAATCCATACGAAATTACGGGAGGCATGCAAAATCCACCCCCCGGTCGTAGTCCCCCTGAAAATGTGGCGCCTGGGCTGGATGAGGTGGCCAATCTCAACCTCATTGAGCATCCTGCACCAATCAGTAGGTCGAATTATTGCTTGGCCAGGGCTCTGGAACTCAGGACCAGCTGGAATCAGCAAATCCTTTCCCATAGCCAACTTCAGCAGCCGAATGTAGCTGGGATTCTGGAACTCCAGCCCTGTAGGAACCGGCAGATGTGTTCCCATCCCCAAATTTCCGAGGCCAAATTTACAAGCCGCTATCTCGGCCCCTGGTCAGACTGTTATAGTAAGGTTTGAGTCCCCTTGGAGGACATGACCTTTGTTGGCCCAACAAAATGGATAATCCATTGGTAATCCATATGCTTTATTTACAAGGGCTGCTACCCAGAGTGGTTAAATACAAAATGATTTTCCATGAATATCACATGTCTCTTGACAGTATTTGAGGATATCCATTCAGCAATTAAAATTTGAAATCAAGACCAAATATAAGAAAATAATTTCAATTAAAATAAACTGCAGTTTCTGCAAAAGCCTTTAATCAGAACTGGAAGGAAAATTAAAGTACTGTACTACTATGTCAATGCCTGTGCATTAATCAGTAGGTAACACCTGTGGAAAAGTAGGTTGACACTTTCCAGTGGAAAGCTATGGAAAAGTTAACAACCAGAACAGAATCAGAAGAAAATAATTATCAGCAAAAGGCAAAGTAATAAAATTACTTGAGATAAATGCAAACGTTATCAAATTAAAAAGATGATTAAACCAACCAGTTCCCCGACATTTGAAATGTTATTAATAGCAGGTTCTTTTTGCTTCACATTTATATCTTTCCAAGAGATCTAGAAGCAAAGCCCATGAAATTTTGGAACAATTATAGTCAACTGAAGGGGATGATCAGATTCCGAGACGAAAACTTCCAGCAAAGTTTGCATCTGCCACAGCAAGAGCTGTCAAGATAACAGACTGTATTACTGGCCACTCACAGAAAATATTACGAGGGACTATTTGCAAGCCCTTCCCTCAATCATTTGTTTCACTTCAGCGAAAAGCACTGGGGAGACTGTTTTTGCATACTGCAAGTTTAACATGCTTTAAGTCTTTCATCTGCACAGTAAATTATAATAAACCATTTTGCCCTTTTAGTTTAGCTTAGAAATATAGCGCGGAAACAGGCTCTTTGGGCCACCGAGTCTGCACTGACCAGCGATCCCCGCACATTAATACTATCCTACACACGGCAGGGACAATTTTACATTTATACCAAGCCAATTAACCTACAAACCTGCACATCTTGAGTGTGTGAGGAAACCGAAGATCTCAGAGAAAACCCACACAGGCCACGGGGCAAACGTACAAACTCCATAGAGACAGCACCTGTAGTCAGGATCAAACCCAGGTCTCTGGCGCTGCAATGCAGCAACTACCATTGCACCACCGTGCCACCCTTTATGAGATAGCATTATTAAAATTACGAGAATATTGGATAATAAAAAATTTTAATTGAAATTTGTGAAATCGTCCAAATTCCACAGACTATTGCCATGTGCAATTGTATACCTATTTGTAGTCAACAAATTAAAAACTTCAATCTCTCTCAATCTCTTTACTGATAATTTCCATGTAGGTTCGCTCTCCTTCCCCACCAACTGCTGAAGTATCATTGTTGAGGGATGCATAATATCTGTCAATAAGACACTTCCAGCAAATCAAATGCATCAGACTGCATCATTAAACCAACCCTGTGTAAAAATCCTAAACATTTTGATTCAAATGTGTAATTGTTAACTGATACATGTATTAAAATTGTAATTCAAGGTTTAGTATTTTACAGTCTAGGATAAATAAAACAACCACCCAATGGTTTGGACTTTAGAGGTCGAACAGCCTTGATGGTATCAAATTCATGAAGACAGTCAGTATTTGCACGCATTATAGTTTTTACTAGGTGCATTCAGTTATGAACCAGTGGAAAGCCTTGGGTAGTAGTGTTTCTAAGTTGTTCAAGACCTTCCTGGGTGACATTGCCTATTTATATATAATTATATACAGCACGATTCACATCTGGAGTTCGTCACAGAAAGTTTTGCAGAACTCAACTCTACATCCCTACCATTTAAAATACGATTTTATTGGTCAAATTAATTCACAAAACCGGTTTCTCTCAGCTTGAAAAGTTCAAGTCAAAATATTCAAAAGCAATTACGTTACTTAATATTAATAAAGTCATGTTAAACTTTATGCAATAGTCATGTATTGTCATATTAATATATTATAACATTTGACATTGAAAAAATGTCTATATGTTAGATGGATTTCTTGGCAATTGAATATCCCAAAAGGTCAAAAGGTTGAACCCAAATTGCACATCAATTAACTTTCTTGGTGAGTAAATGCCACGGCTGTGTTTATATCAGTTAGGCACTAAAATAAGTAAAGTAAAGTATCCTTTGTTGTTATTCAGACTTTTGAGTCTGAACAAAATTTTGTGCCTTGCAGTCATAACATAGAATAAAATAACAAAACACACAATAAACACAGATTTAACATCCACCACAGTGAGTCCACCAGGTCCTCCTCACTGTGATGGAGGCAAGAGTCTTAAAGTCCTTGTCTCTTTCTTCCCTCCTTGTTCTCCCTCTGCATTGAGGCGATCCAGGCTTCCGATGTTGCGACCCCGCCAGGTTATGGTAAGTAAGTCCCGCGGCTGAATCCGAGCTCCTCGAATGGGTCGGTTGAAACTCCGCGGCCCGGGTTGGACGAAGCTGCCGCCCTCCAGTCCAGCGGACGAAGCTGGACTGGAGGGCGGAAGCTCTGGAAAACAGGTCACCAACCTGGGACCTGTGAGCTCCCGACGATGTCATCCACTGGGCCCGCGGCCGAGCCTCCGAGGTCGGGTCGCCGCCTCCGCAACAGCCCCAAAGTCGGCCAGCCTCGCATTGGTAAGTCCTGGCTCTGCCTCCGGAGCCTCGAGGTCGGTCCCAGTTGGAAGCTGCCAGCTCCGCCATTAGGCCTCAGCGGAGACAGAGACGGAGACGGGGGATACGACAAGACAAGGTCACACCCCCCCCCCACCACCCACACATACACAACCAAAATAAACTAAAATAAACTGAAACAGGACAAAAAGAAAACAAAAAAAAAGAAAAGACAAACAGACTGCAGGCGAACCGCAGCTGCAGGGCAGCGCCGCCACTTCCGGATATACGCACTTTAGGTGATATTTTTTTCCAGATATCAAATGCCATTTTCCAAATTTTGGTTCGGTTTGGTTTATTATTGTCAAGTGCTCCAAGAGAAAATGAAAAGCTTCACTTTGCATGAATTCTAATCAAATTAGATAATATTTTACATAAATAGAATAAAGTCATAAACAAGTACACAAAGAGAAAATTATTATAGTGCAGAATATAGTTTCTCAATGGCTTTGAACATGAAGATTTTTTTTCCTCTTCAGCTGAGTATACAGCCGACGGGAATTGCCGATATCTTCAGTTGCCCATGAATGACCTCAAGGTCCCCAAGGTCAATTCTCAGGGACACTCCCTTGCAGTGTAGCATTGCACTGCCATCCACAGTGTACCTATTCGGCCAATGGCAGAAAACGCACCTGACGTTTGGGACACTGGTTGAAAAGAATGATTTTGTGAGCATAAATTTAATTTCACAAGATGCTTTTATACAATATGGAGGCATTCTAGTAATTGTGTTCAGTTTCCAGATGTTGGGGGATGGTGGAGTAGTGTAGCTTGGATGTACCTTTGCTGTGTTTGTATTGGAATTAATACGATGAGTTAACTGCTCTGCCCAAGACCTCAAGAAATTGCAAAGTGTTGTGAACACAATTCAGTTCATTACACAATGCAGTCTCTCACTCTTGCCCTCCATAGACTTCCTTTATACCTCATCCTACCTCGGGAAAGCAGGCAACATGATCAAAAATTACCAGCACTCTGGTCATTTTCTCTTCTTCCCTCTCCTGACAGGCAGAATTTTACATACGTTTGAAAGCACGTCCCACCATATTCAAGAACTTCTTCTCTGCTGTTATCAGACTCGTGAATAGACTTCCCAAACATTAGGGCTAAATTCCTAATCTTCCACTCTACTTTGCTGTAACTTTTGCACTTTTTCCCTGTGCTTTCTGTCGCTGTTGTCATGCTGGGCTGTGGCAACATGAATACGGAGGCAGATGATTTTTATTTGCCTTGTTGTCAAAGTAAATGTCACATACAGGTTCTCATTCTCTTCAAAACATTGGTGTATCTGGTAGTTCAGCAGATTTGTAGTCATTAGACAGCATGGACTTGCACAACAATAGGTGTTGTGGTCAGACTTCACTCACATAACCTCTTTTCCCTACTGTTACTTTTGCACCTAGAACACCAAAATGCTCAAACAATAGAAGGCATAGTTTCAAGGTTTAAGGGAGAAGGTTTAAAGGTGCAGGCCAAATTTTATTTTTGCACAGAGGATGTGTGCCTGAATGCACTGCCAGGGGTGGTACTGGAGGCATATACGATAATGGCATTTAATAGGCTTATGGAAAGACAGGGAATGGTGGGATAAGGGATGTAAATTATGTGCAGGCTGGTAAGAGTTGGTCGGCATCATGTTTGGCACAGACACCGTGGGCAATGATCTTCAAAGCAATGGAAATAAATGACCTTCAAATCTTTGCTCCTGTGCTGTGCAACAGATTGCAAAAATCATACAAAAGGCACCAGCTTAAAAAGTCAATATTTAGCCTAATAAATCCAACCAAGTACTTGTCATCTTTCCACAAACATGTACTGCATCTGTTGTTTTAATAGTTCAACTTAGATTCTGCACTTTCTATCTCTCTCTCTCCAACTAAATGTTAGAGTAAACCATGGCTCAAAGCTCACCAAAATTGAAGCTTAACTTCGTGTCTGAGTTCAAAGCCCTTTTGTTGCCAATAGTTAAGGTGAGATAAGAGATATGGTCATGATTATATATTGGAGTGACTCAAATGGGACCTTACCTAGCTCCGTCTTAAAGGATGTATAAATTCTTATAGATGTACTGGGCTTGATGGGGTAGTCTCTAAATGCAGGCAATACATCCCCATACAAAAGTATCAGTTTAGCTGTGCTTCTAGTCCTCCTGTGTGGGTTTTATTTTTTAATATATCAGATCAGCCACTGTATTTGACAACTGGAGGTACATGGTATTAATTTTCAGCTTTTCTTGGCTGTTATATTATACCTACCCAGCTTTCATTCATTTTGACACTTTTAAAATTTAATTTCATGTTCGTGATATTCACTCCAACTAATGCCAATAGAGTGTCAAGAGTGTTTAATTAAAATGGTAAAGGTGCAGAGAAGATTTTAAGCTGGAAAGGATGCAGTGAAGATTTATGAGGTGGTGCCACAACTTGAAGGCTAAAGAGATTGGCCAGGCTCAGACTTTTTTTGCTTTGAGTGCAGGCAACTGAGGAGTGATCTTGGAGAGGTGTATAAATTCATTAGAGGAATAGTTAATGTGCAGTCTTTTCTAAGCAGAGGAAATGGAGACCTGAAGGGCAGAGGGTTTAAAGTGAGAGGGGAAAGATTTAATAGGAACCCGAGGAGCAAATTTTTCACACAGAGGATGGTGGTTATTTGACAGAGAAGTAGTTATGGTAGGTCTAATAACATTGATAAGTAATTTGTGTAGGTACATCGGAACGGTTTAAAGGAAAATAATGGGCAAATGGGACTAGCTTATGAGGTGCATTTTGGTTGCCATGGACGCGTTGGGCTGAGGGCCTGTATCCAAGGTCTGACTATGCACTGGAAATGGAACAGAAAAAAATTCTTACTTGCACTATGCACATGTGGAGACTTCACAAATGAATGTGGGCCGTTTTAATTAAACACAAATTGGTTCATAAGCAATGAAATGATAACCACAGGTCATGCTCAAAATAGTTAATCCGACATAATTCCCACACAGCCTCTCTTTATATTAAAAAATACACCTCGTACAATTTTGTTAAACAATAAGCAATGCTTGCAGTCGTCAACGCAGATCAAGACTTCCATTCATTTTGCTAAATTTCAAATGCCTTTAATGCAGCCTGATTCGGCCGCTGATGACAGGGGCTCAATTAATAGGTTTCATTGTTGGAGAAATCAAGGAGATCATTACCCATCTTCATACCACATTTTCCACTAATTATCTGAAGCTACGCTCCCACCTTCCTCCACTCACTATTCTCCCTCATCTCCATGTCAAAAACAGGCGAGGACACTGTTGTTTGTGGAAAGTGGTTATCTTTTGATCCTTTTAACAGGCACGCACGTGACACAAAATTATTTCTCAAATGTAGCAATTCAACATTTTGTTTGCAACTTTCGACTGGTTGTTGGTGTTATGCACAACTGTCATTTAGTACATCAAAGATATCTAACATACAATTATATCATAAGATCATAAGTCATGGGAGTAGAATTAGGCCATTCGACCAGTCAAGTCTACTCTGCCATTCAATCATGGCTGATCTATTTCTCCCTCCTAACCCCATTTTCCTGCCTTCTCCCCATGACCTCTGACACCCGCACTAATCAAGAATCTATCTATCACTGCCTTAAATATATCCACTGACTGCCTCCACAGCCTTTTCTGACAAAGAATTCCACAGATTCACCACTCTCTGACTAAAGAAATTCATCCTCATCTCCTTCCTAAAAGAACATCCTTTAATTCTGAGGACATGACCTCTAGTCCTAGACTCTTCCATGTGACTCTCCCATGTGAAAAGTGACAATGTTTTGTTCATGAGACGGACACTCCACCTATTTACACATCGAGTTTAAGATATTGCTGTAGACAGAGTTTCAATCGGTTAGTCTTGTATTGTTACAAAGTAGTCACGCTTTTTTGCAGATTACAGATTGTCCACACACATAATTTGACAGATGGATACACATCAATTTTTAACACTTTCAGGAATTTACAATTAGGCTAGAAATAAAAATGGGCATTAAAATAAGATGGAAAGGACAATGCTCCTGGTGCGGTGGGCATCGTTGATTATTCTATCTCTTTGTACATTGCTTTTTGTTGAACTCTTCTCTGTTTTAGCTACCATGGGGATCAACCATTTACTAAAAATCTATATTATAGAACTCCATCAAAAATACCAAGAAAGGTAGATTAAATAGTTGCCAGCCATAGTCAGCTCACGATTCATTATTGCAATCGATGAAGATCAGGATTTTTGAAATGCACATGAACTTAACTTACATTTGCCTGCTTTTGGTATTGTTTTGTACAGATACTTCAATCCATTAGGGACCAGTGGAAATGGAGAAATGCCAATAGAATGAGAAACTGTCTTTAAAATCATGTATAATTTCCCTTGCTACTTAAATGCATCCACTAAGTTGTAGAGAAAAGTAAATTAAACTTCCAGATCAATGGGACTGATGGGCCGAAGTGTATTTATTTGATTGTAAATAGCAGCATTGGTAAGGCTGATGAACTAAGAACCTTGATTAGGGCATGGAACTACAATGTTGAGAAAAGATAAAAGTACTGGCAGCATTCCTAGTTTAAAAGTACTGGTTTAGATGTATTCAACGATAGATATGGTTGTAAAATAGTGGGGGAGATACACTACTAATCAGGGAGAATGCTACAGCAATACTTTGAGAGGACATCCTGGAGTGCTCATCATTTCAAATAATAAGTGAAGGATATAGATGACAAACAGCAATGGGACCAGCACTGAACCCTGAGGCACACCACTAGTCACAGGCCTCCAACCCGATAACAACCGTCCACCAACACACTCTACTTCTTTCCATGAAGCAAATGTTCTATCCAGTTGGCTAGCTCTCCTTGGATCCTGTACAATTCAACTTTCCAGAGCAGCCTACAACGCAGAACCTTGTCAAATGCCTATTTGAAATCCATATAAATGTCTACAGCTCTGCCATCAACTTACCTTTTTAGTTGCATCTTCAAAATACTCAGATTTGTGAGACAGTCTCCCACATACAAAAACACACTGACAATCCCTATTCAGCCCTTGTCCATCTAGTGTTCCATTGGGATCAAAGTTGAGAACACTTATAAATGATTTGGATGAAACTATTTTTGTTGATTAGCCGAGTTGTTAGTTCACAGTACACAAAAATTGGTGGAGTTGTATTTAGTGACAAAGGTCGTCACATGATAGAATACAATATATGTAGGAAAGATCTGCAGATGCTAGTTTAAATCAAAGGTAGACACAAAATGCTGGAGAAACTCAGCAAGACAGCCAGAATCTTTGGAGAGAAGGAATGGGTGACGTTTTGGGAATATAGTTCATTTGTAAACGCGGGTGGAGATATAGCAGAGGCAGTTTCACGTGGATAAGTGTGAGGTGTGGCACTTTGAGAGATCAAATGCAAGAGAAATGTACATGGCAAGGCACTAAGGAGCATTTATGAACAGAGGGATCTTGAGGTGCAAATCCATAACTCCTTGAAAATGGCAACACAGGTGGATAGGGTGATAAAGATGACGAATGGCATTGTCATCTTTATTGGTCATGGCATGGAGTATAAAAGTCGTGGTGTGATGTCGACGAAACATAAAACTTTCATTGGGTCACATTGAAAACATTGTATGCTGTTCTGGTTGCATTGCTCCAGGAAGGGTGTGGAGGTTTTGCAGAGGGCGCAGAAGAAGTTTCCCCCGAATGCTGCCTGGAGTAGAGAGCACTAGCTAGAAGAGGTTGCACAAACTTGGATTGTTTACTCTTGCGTGTCAGAGGCTGAGGGACAACCTTATATAAATTAATAGAGTTACGAGAGGCCCATATAAGGTAGAAAGTTGGTTTCTTTCTCCTGGAGTGTACATGTTGAATATATGAAGCTAAGAGGGGGAACATTTAAAGGAGATTTTAAAATAAAAACAATGGTAAATGCCTGGAATCCATTGTTATGGAAGGAA
Source organism: Leucoraja erinaceus (assembly GCF_028641065.1). Lineage (NCBI taxonomy): Eukaryota > Metazoa > Chordata > Chondrichthyes > Rajiformes > Rajidae > Leucoraja > Leucoraja erinaceus. Next base: position 54,351,174 of record NC_073378.1, on the reverse strand, counting down.
ATGCATCGCAATGTTTAAGAGGCATTTCAACAAACCTGGAATAGAAGTGACATAGATCATGAGCAGACAGATACAATGAGATGGTTAAATTGGCATAATTATATGCACAGATACCATGGGCCACAGGGTCTGTTCCAATGCTTAATGTCAATATGTAATCAGATGTAATATGTAATATTAACAAACCTTACAATGAAAATAACAACAAACAGCACCAGCTTGCAGCTTTCATAGATGACATAGATAATTTCAGTTATATATGCTGCTAAAAGAATTGGGTCACCAATGTCATAACTGGTCGTAAGTGTCAATTATACATTGTTGATATTCAGTGGCATCAGTTTTATTGCTGGGAAAAAATAAATGCGATTTTTTCAAATTGTCCATCAGGAGAGTTAAATTAATTTTTTTGTAACTCAGATTAAATTGAAATATTAAAATGCTAAATTTATGCAATTACCAGGTGCAGAACAGTGAGATTAAAACGGACCTCACTAAAAGAAACGGCATAAACCAGCTTTTCACTTTGACAATTAATTTTTTTTTAATTGATATTCTCGAGTTTCATTACAGCTTGTGATCCGCAAAGTAATTTGGATGCACAATTGTGTCTGTGACTGGAAGATGGCCTTTATGAAACACTGCATTATGAGCACAATTACTTCTGTATAATTGAAACTTCATGGCTTATATGAGGCATAATGGGGTCAAAGTGAAGATTTATTCTAAAACAGTGAGCTTCTGGAAGCTTCGAGGAGAATAGAATTTTTTAAAGTAAATCTGCACTGAGACAACACAAAGTTTAAAAAAATATATAAATATAACATCCATTGTTTAAAATGTCCCTTTTGCCAGGACATTAGAAATCATCACCATTAGAAATTAATTATATATATATATATATATCATTAGATTATCTCTAATGTGTGATAATCCCAGCGCTATAGCTGGGTGCCGTTTTGAAGGCAGCGCGCCTACAGTCTGTATATTTAGATATATTTTATATATATATATATCTTAATAGTGTGTATGATTTCTTTACTATATATATAATGAAAACTCTGTTTGTATGTGTGCGCGATATCCCAAAACGGTATTCAAGATAGCGCTGGGAGCGCCGCATTGAAGGCAGCCTCTGCCTACAGTCTGTCCGTTTTTTTCTCTTTTTATTTTAGTTTGTCTTAAAAGTGTGTTTTGGAGTTTGTTTTATTGTCATATGTCCCATATAGAACAATGAAACACTCTTTCTAAACATGCACTAAAGCTTCATGTGGATTTGCAGGGAATGGAGGGATACAGACCATGTGGTGACAGATGAGTAGATTAGCTTGGCATAATGTTCGGCACAGGCTTGTGGGCCGAAGGGCCTGTGCCTTCGCTATACTTCATGTTTCTTGGCCTCAATTTTAACATAGAACAGAATCATGGTTCAAAGACAAGACTGCTCCCACTGTGCCACAATAATACAATAGTACTTTGCCAAGCACTCAGGGTATGTTGTAGGGTGCTAATGGAATCAATGGCAACAATTATTGCTAATCGGGGTCAATATAGTATAATGTACAAAGTGGTGTGAGTCTGACAATGTTGCTGTGTTGGAATCTGGTGGGAGGCCTGCTATTTTTCCTGACTGCTGCATCTGCTGTACAGCGACTGTGGCACTAATCCACAACCTTTCCTGGCACTTGTGCACCATAAGGTCTAACTTCATCCCCCCTCCCCATGGACTGTGTGTCAGTTGTATCAGCTTGGTATGAAGAAGGAGGATGTTGGATGGGCCAAAGCAAATATTGTGCTGGTTCACCCAATATTGCACCCTGGTCAGCATGGTGAAGACAGGCCATTACTGGGGACATTACAGTGGCAACAGGCAGAGTTGCTGCCTCATAGGATCAGATTAAACCATGATCTCAGGTGCTGTCTATTCAGAGCTTGCACAATCTCCTTGTAACCACATGGGTTTCCTCCAGGTGCTCTCGTTTCCGCCCACAAAAAAAATGCACAGGATTGTAAGTTAATTGTCCTCTGTAAATTGCCCCAGTGGTTCGGGGGTTGAAAAAGAAAATGGGATGACATAGAACTAGTGCGAACAGGTGATTGATGGTCAGTGTGGACTCAGTTGGCCGAAGGGACTGTCACAGATTGTGTTCAAGATCCAGCCTGTCACCCCCCCAACAATGTCTGTGGACATGATCAATATCCCTCCATTTCCTCATGAGGTATCTAAATCCCACTTAAATGCCACCATCATATATCTGCCTTAAATACCATCTCTGGCAGCTCGTTCTAGGTACTGAAAAATGAGCAAAAAAAAAAAAAAAAAAAAAAAAAAAAAATTGGCACACACATCTCCTTAAAACTTGGAAAAAAAGTTTTGACTGCCTACCTATCTATGCCTCTCATAACTTTACATGTGTCTATCAGGGTTTTCCTCAACCTCTGGCACTACAGCAAAAACAACCCAATCCGAGTATGCTCCATTACGCTTTGCACCCTAAAGAACGCTTTTTTTCTGTCCAGAAGCATAAAGCTGTAGCTGTTCTTCCTGATGTAGTGTCGTTGATCTCCTTGGTCACCTGCTGTACTACACTGCAAGACTTTCCTTGCAGTAGCCTGATGAACTAGTGGCTTAAATGCTAAATATCATGATGGTCTTGACAGTTCCAGGCAGTCCCGTCCATGCTAGGAATTAGTGTTCATTTTCGTGAAAATAAAGACCACTAATTTTCGAGTAAAGCAGGAAGAATGTTCCTTCAGCCTTCCAGTGCATCACCTTCCGTTTTTCCCCCTTCTAGGATCTTCTCTTTCACCTTCCTCTTACTACACTGTTGTCCTCCAACTCCAAAACACAATAATCCTGGTAAAACATTTGAAACAATTTAAAAAAATTGCAGCAACCATTAAATCTCCCAAGGGTGCTGATTGTACAAAGACTATGCGTAGGCCAGCAGTCTAAGTAGACAGCCTTGCAGTTCACCTGAAATAACAAATTATCTCTTTATTGGGACTATTTAGCGACCCGGCTTATTAGTTCCAGGACTTCATTAACAACCCCAAGACCCGTGCCAAGCCTGCAGCAAGAATGTATTTAATTCTGTCTAGGTACGCCAACACTAACTAAAATTTCACACACATCACACACATTTGTTTTCTTAAACAGCATCAAATGAGGAACAAGACAAATTTTATGTCTTTCCTGTAAACACTGTAAATTGTAAACAAATCTGCAAAATTTGAACTTTTCAATAATAAACCAGTTCTCCCACATCAGTTATTTTTCTATGAAATTGAATGAGGGCTATTTAAAATGAGCGTTTCATGAATATTCATCGTATTTTGGACACAATTGGTGTTATTCTTCCTTATCAGAGCTAACAACTATAAATGCATGAGTATGTCAACGTGAGTTATTTAAGTCCAAAGGAAGCTGGCGAAGGTGAAGCACCAGCAATTTGAACAGTAATCCAAGGTGGATTACTGTAAACGCTCAGTTCTTCCACATCCAGTTGGTTAGAATGCTGCTGCTCGCCTTTTAACAGGGACTCGAAAGAGGGAGCACATATCGCCAATCCCGGTGCACTTTCGGGTTCATTTTAAGATAATGTTATTTGTTTTTAAATCTCTGAATCGGTTCGCCCCGCCTTACCTCTCTGAGCTGCTCCACCCATACGCTCCTGCCCGGTCCCTCAGGTCAGCGGCTCCTGGAGGTACCGAGGACTAGTCGGAGGCTCAGAGGGGATAGAGCCTTCTCTGTTGCTGCTAGCACTCTGGAACATCTTGCACATAAGACAATGTGCAACTATAAATCCAGTGTTAAACATGTACTCCCTGGCTTTTGATGCCTGAGGCTTTGCTTCTGTTTGTGGTGTTTTTGACTTTATTTTACATGTATTTCTTTTGATTGTTACCTTTAAATGATTAGTGATGTACCAAATTTGTTGCACTATGTTTGAAAGTGCATACCAAATGTACTCTGTGATGCGACCTCAATTGCTGTTCAATTTGAGTGGTAGTTCTGTTGATAGCTCTATCTTAGAAACATAGAAAATAGGTGCAGGAGGAGGCCATTCGGCCCTTCGAGCCAGCACCACCATTCATTGTGATCATGGCTGATCGTCCCCTATCAATAACTCATGCCTGCCTTCTCCCCATATCCCTTGTCTCCACTAGCCCCTAGAGCTCTATCTAACTCCCTCTTAAATCCATCCAGTGACTTGGCCTCCACTGCCCTCTGTGGCAGGGAATTCCATAAATTCACAACTCTCTGGGTGAAAAAGTTTTTTCTCACCCCAGTCTTAAATTACCTCCCCTTTATTCTAAGACTGTGGCCCGTGGTTCTGGACTCGCCCAACATTTGGAACATTTTTCCTGCCTTTAGCTTGTCTAGTTCTTTTATAATTTTATATGTTTCTATAAGATCCCCCTCATCCTTCTAAGCTCCAGTGAATACAATCTTATTTTAAGTGATAGCGCTTGCAGCAATACCACAGAAATTCACCATCACCACAATTGGTGTCAGGTTTGGAACATTGCAATCTGTGAGATGAGCAGAAAGCAGAGATCAAGTTCAGTGAAACCAGTGCCCCGAGATGAGACATGTGGTTAGGATAGTGGGAAATGAAAGTGAAATACATTGCAAGGCTCAAGACATACAAACACTCAGCCATTCATCCTATTAAAGGTGCAGGTGACCTTCCATCAGAACTTGTCAAAGTCCTACATGTATTTACAGAACACCAGAGCAGAGCGACATAACGTTGTTGCCAACAGCATGGTTGGAGACACCCGAGAGATCGGCGAGTTGACTGGTACTGTTGACCACCACCGAGATGACATGTCAACTTAGTACAAACATAGTACAAACCTTGGCGGAATATTTTAACCTGATGCTGGGGTGCCAGATGGGGCAATGCAGACAACCTAATATTCAAGAGAGCAGCAGAATGGTAATCCAGCAGGGAGATGGAGCGTGGAAGAGAGAAGCAACTTCACACCCCATGATTCTGAGGTTCAAGCAAGAATTAGGGTCAGAGTCGATAATGGTGGTGTGGGCTTCTTCATTGAATCGCGTGGATGCTGCAGATGGTTTCAATGAGAAACCAGAAGATCAAGAGTGCTGAAGTGCTGAATGCAGTAGGTCACATGAATAGAGGAGCCAGAAAGCCTTGCCACCGATGGTTTGGCAGAGATGAGACTTCATGGCACACCAAGAAAGCACTTCCAAGTCGAGTGCTGTGGTCAGCTTGGAACAGGGTGCATTGCACGAAAGAAGCTGGCATTCAATAAAAGGAAAGTACGGCTTGTATGCTTCAGAATCAAGGAGGCAAGTCGACTTAACAGGCCAACAAAGGTCCTGTACAAAAAATGCAATCAATGGACGAAGAATTGAAAACTAATATGCAATGGTATTTGTTAATATATGACGAGAGTGATGAAGATATATTTAAGGCTATTGCAGCCAAGGTGTAATTGAATTCTTCCAAGACAGTCCTGATTAATGTTGCAACCTAGTGGAGATATCTCCTCTAAGTTATGGATGAGGTACATACTGCAAAATCAATGTCCATCAGGACAGTTTTGTCCATCATATATATGGTCTACAAATATGCACTCGTAATCAAGTGAAACCATCTTTATATTTTGATGATGTGAAAGGATCACAACATTGCAGTAGATTTAGAAGTCCCTGGCACTCCAGCATGCACTCCTCCCACCCGACAACATCAATACATCTTCAGCTGGGAGACACTGCAGGGTGTGGGGTAAAGGTTGCAGCCAGCAATGGAAAGCAAAGTTCACAAAAGAAGCAACAAGTGTCATTAATAGCTCGACACGAGGAACTGCAGATGCTGGAGGCATGGACCCACCTATCATTTGCCAGGCTTTGTCCCGTTCCCACCCCTCTTTCAGCTTACTACCCCGACACAATCAGTCCCAACCCAAAACATCGCCTAGCCATGTTTTCCAAAGATGCTGCCTGACCCGCTGAGTTACTCCAGCACTTTGTGAAATTAAAGGCGTGCAATTTTATTCATGTTCCGGAGATGGCAGAAGATAAAGCAATTGCCAATCAGTAGCTGGATCATGAATCCACAAATTATGTTGAAGCCCTAGCACAGCTGGACTGCGGTGCAGTGTTTTGACAGAGGTGAAGCTCAATTTACATGCCTTTAAAAGGGAACCAAGCTGCACAGCCAAGGCTAAAAAGAAAGAGGAAAATGGGATAAACATAGGTTTTAGTATTGATAGAGAATGAGGAAGGTCAGGGTGTGAGGCAGCATGAAAAGAGAGCCAAGAGGACTGAGTGTTAAATGGCAATGCAGTAGAGACTATTGTCCTTGTTCATGATCTTCAGCAGTGCCCCAAGTGGACTGTATAATTTTTAAATCGGCTGCCTTATTAATTAGCTATTGGATGTTTACGAACGGTGAACAGCACACTCGTTTCATAAGACTATGGTGATCTACAGAAACTAATACAATGTATTCACTGTTTAGGAGCTAATTATGTTAATGCAACAATTAGGGAAGAAGATGCCAGGCCAAATGTGTATGAGACCTACATAAAGAGATGATTTACTGGAATCACTGATGCCTGAAGTAGACAATTCATTGATGTTAAATGCAACGTGTAGCAAAAATCTTTGTGGAAGAAAAGACAAAGTGAATTTATAATTAATCAGATACATCGCTCCAAGTAATTAGTTGATTGTGTAAGCTCATGTGTAAATAATTGCTTGGTTATTTAAAGGGCTTCGTCCTTTTGCAAAGGGAGACTGTGGTGTCTCCAAGTGTAAGTGCACCTTTAACAATTGATTGTATTACATGGTTTGACCTTAATATATTTTTGTACCAGACACTGTTGTTCAGTTTGAGAACAGCTGCCTTCAATAAGAGACACTCAGTTATTAGATGTACCTTGGTCTGACTGAAAGTACACTGGGCATTTCCAAAGTAAACTACAGATGGCACACAGGAAATGTAGCTCCACTTGCACCTCCCCACAGTCTCTTTCTCACGCAACTCACCCAGAGTGAGCCAGAACTCTTGTCATGGCCAGCATTCCCCTCTGCCAGAAGCCTCACACCATTCACAATTCCAAGGGCGCTGAACAATCTCTGTACAGCTTCAATCACCGGCTGCTATGAGCAAAAGAATTGAAGATATAGGAGCTGAAGAGACCAGTCAGCTATTGAAGGTAGACAAAAATGCTGGAGAAACTCAGTGGGTGAGGAAGCACCTATGGAGCGAAGGATCAATAAGGCTGTGGCTGATACAATGAGCCTCAGAAACAATTTCTCACACTTTCCCCTCATGCCTTAACTTTGTAGGTTAAACTGACATGCAATCCTCTACCGTGAATCTAATATCTCCACCACCAGAGATCTGTCTTCATAAAGTATTCCAAGGATTTGTAAACATCTGAAGCAGAAAATTCCTCTTCAAATTGTTTCTAAAATGAGCTGCCCATTATTTTCCTTCTGTCCCCTAATTCTTGATGCCCCCACTGGGAGAAACATAATCTTGGCAGCCAGCCCGTCAGTCCTCAAGAGTCTTTTAGATGAGCACATGGATTAGCAGGGAATGGAGGCATTTGGATCACGTGCAGGCAGAGGACATTGGTTTAACTTTGCATCATTTTCAGCATGGACATTGTGGACCAAAAGGCCTGTCCCTGTTCTGTATTGCTTTACACTCCTTCTCAGAAACTTAGGTTTCAATGAACATTCTTTTCATTTCTACCTCAATGACTATCAGCCCATCCTACACAAAGCTTTTTCATGCACTGACCCTTCATCACAAGGATCCCCGGAGTAAACATGTTCTGTGATGCTTTAAATGCAAGTATGTACCTCTTTAAATATGAAAACCCAGACTGCAGCAGTGTTCCTGGTGTGGTCTCACCAGAATTCTGAAAATTATTTCAATCTCCTGACTTTTACACACATACAACTTGAAGTCCGATATTTCCAGAGTCTCCCAAGCTATTTCCAGTAAATGCATGCCAACAATTTGCATTTCACAAACTTTTGTACAACATTATTTTGTTATCTCACACTATATAAATAATAATTTGCTTTTCTTTATTCCAAGTGCACTGAATAGACTTGTACACGCTAGAATTTAGAAGATTGAGGGGGGGGGATCTTATAGAAACTTACAAAATTCTTAAGGGGTTAGACAGGCTAGATGCAGGAAGAGAATGGAGAGAAGGCAGGTACGGGATACCGAGTTGGATGATCAGCCATTATCATATTGAATGGCAGTGCAGGCTCCAAGGGCCAAATGGCCTACTCCTGCACCTATTTTCTATGAACAGTCATATTTTTTCCACAACCTCCATCTGTCATCATCTTGCCCACTCACTAAAGCTATTTATATCTATTTGCATGTTTTCACCAGTTGTTAACCCAACAATCTTTGCGCATTGGCACTTTGGCTCCAGTAATTCTTGATTACCAATTCTAAAATGACCCATTAATTCTGATTCTGGTTGGGGTTCTGTGCTGGCTAGTCAATCCTTGTCCATGCAAAAATACCACCCCAAACCTATTAAGTACTTAGCTTGTGCAATAAGGTTTTATGGGGGACCTAATCAATAGCAATCTGAAAATCAAGGGACACCATGAGAATTGGTCTGAAGAAGGATCCTGACCCAAAAGGACACCTTACCATGTTTTCCAAAGATGCTGCCTGACCCACTCAATTATTTCTGCACTTTGTTTTTCTGGTCATAGAGTGACAGAGTGTGGAAACGGGCCCTTCGGCCCAACTCGCCCACCCCGGCCACCAATGTCCCAGCTACACGTCCACCTTGCACTTGGTCCATATCCCTCCAAACCCGTCCTATCCATGTACCTGTCTAACTGTTTCTTAAACTATGGGAGAGTCCCTGCGTCAACTACCTCCTCTGGCAGCTTGTTCCATACACTCACCACCCTTTGTGTGAAAAAGTTACCCCTCTAAAAATTCCTATTAAATCTTTTCCCCTTCACCTTGAACAGATGTGCTCTGATCCTCGATTCCCCTACTCTGTGCAAATGACTGTGCATCTACCTGATCTATTCCTCTCATGATTTTGTATATCTCTATAAGATCTCCCCTCATCCTCCTGCGCTCCATGGAATAGAGACCCAGCCTACTCAACCTCTCCCTATAGCTCACACCCTCTAGACCTGGCAACATCCTCGTAAATCTTTTCTGAACCTTTTCATGCTTGACAATATCTTTCCTAGAACATGGTGCCTAGAACTGAACACAATATTCTAAATGCGGTCTCACCAATTCCTTATACAACTGCAACATGACCCCCCCAACTTCCATACTCAATACTCTGACTGATGAAGGCCAAAGTGCCAAAAGGCTTTTTGACCACCTGATCTACCTGCAACTCGACCTTCAAGGAACCATGCACCTGTATGCCTAGATCCCTCTACTCCACAACATTACCCAGAGGCCTACTATTTACCAAAGATCCTATAGCAGAGCAAGATAGACTACTCCTGCTAAATGCAATGGACCGACGTGTAGTACGCTATGGAGGGGATCATGGGCATTTTTCCACGCCCATTTTAGCAACCTGAGCCTACCTAACCCGACCCGACTCGCACTGTAATCAATGTTGCGGGGCAACAGTTTGTGTGGGTTAGATTCATAAATCTGTCAGTTCAAACTTCTTGTCAAGGATAGAATTTGATTCTGGTAATTGTCTTTTTTAATGTTTTTTAAATCATTTCTTTTTAAATGGCTCACAAACAGTGTTTGAGTTGATTTTGTAGTAACCGGAACCGACCCGACTCGTAGGGTGATTGATGGGGGGACTTTTTGTGCGTGATATAGGGTTAGATTCATAATTCTGTTAGTTCATAATTCTGTTGATTCTTGTTAAAGAATAAAATGTTTATAAACACACGTACATGAAAATTATATAAATGTATATAACATACACAATTATATGTCTTCTAATCCAATAATGAACTTTATTTCAGACTAGACAAGGGACATTAAATAAGAAACATTGTAAACCTCCCTGCAACTTCACACACACTAACACACTAGGCCTTATCCCCCCCCCCCCCCCCGACACTCTCTCGCCCTGCCCCCTTACTACAATGTGGTCCCCCCCCCCTCCTCCAATGCCCCCCTCCTCGCCCCCCCGGACCACGCACTCCTTCTCCTCGCCGCCCCGCACTCCTTCTCCCTGCTGCCCCACACTCCTTCTCCCCGCTGCCCGGGCCCCGCACTCTCTCTCCCCGCTGCCCCGGGCCCCGCACTCCTTCTCCCCGCTGCCCCGGGCCCCGCACTCCTTCTCCCCGCTGCCCCGGGCCGCGCACTCCTTCTCCTCGCTGCCCCGCACTGCCCCCGGGCCGCGCACTCCTTCTCCTCTCTGCCCCAGGCCACGCTCTCCTTCTCCCCGCTGCGGATCCAATCTTTGGCCGGAAGCAAGAAGGCGGGAACAAGAAAGCGGAGCAAGATGGCGGAACAAGATGACGGAGGCAGGTTGCTAAAATGAGGCATAAAATCACCCATGAATCCGCCCATGAACGTACCTCACTTTTGCGTGAGAGTAACCCATCTTGCTCTGCTATAGGATCTTTGCTATTTACTGTGTAGGTCCTGCCCTTGTTCGACATCCCAAAATGCAACACCTCACACTTCTCGGTGTTAAATTCCATCAAACATTCCTCCGCCCATGTGGCCAATCGATCCAGATCCTGCTGCAATCGTTCACAACCATCTTCACTATCTGCAAAACCACTAACTTGTGTCATCAGCAAACTTGCTAATCTTGCCCTATATGTTCTCATCCAAATCAGCATCTGCAGTTCCTTGTGTTTACAGGAACTAGTTCCTCTTCATTAACCTTGTTACTGCATCCTCAAGAAAATTCAGCAAATGTTCCAAATCACAATTGCCCTTTCAATAATGATGTCTGATAATTTGCTAAAAGCATGCTGTATTTGTTTGTTTAAAACAGAATTTTTCCAATGACAGGTGCTGGGCGAACTGGTTCATATTTGTTTTGTTCTCTGCTTCTTCCTCCTCCCTCCCCCTTTATTTTTGGACAGGGATGTTAAATTTGTGGTTTTCCAGTACTGGAAGATATCCAGCATTATGGGAATTTTGGTAGACTGCAGCCAACACATCCGCCATCTTTGCAACCATTCCCAAGGATGCAGGTCAAACAGACGCCCGGCACTTTAGCCGTATTTATAATATTTTGTCACCTTAGTTGTTCTAAAAATAAAACTACTAATTCCCAGAACTGCTCCCAATCTTCAGAGCAGTGTTTTTTCTTCAACCTAATATCATTCTTAGCTTCCTTAGCTAGCCAGGTTGGTGTATTCTCCACATCAAATTTTACTTCTTTGCTTTGAGTTTAATTATTTCTGCCTTATTGCTTAATGTAAGATTTAATAGAGCCTGCACAGTGACTGGGTCCTCAATGTTTTACTCTACAAAATCACCAACATATATAGTATGAATCATCCTCATGGCTACCTTTCCCAATTTGATTTGATCAATCCATTTCATGGTTAAAATCAACCATGGTTATCACCCTGCCTTTTTAGCAGGCTTACGTTATTTCTAAACATATACACCATCCCACAGTACAACAGGCATTAAAGGGGCCTATCAATGTCAAATACAACTCCTGTCAGTGACTTTTTAATCTTATTATTACCCATCGCAACCCAACCAATTGCACACTTTGGGGTCCTAGCCAATATCATTCCTCAGCACAGCAATTATTTCACCCATTAAGTAGAGATGCTGCCTGTTTACTTTTCACCCATCTACCGAATGGCCTAATTCTGCTCCTTGAACTTATTCAAATGTCAAATACCATTTTGTATTCAGCTCTCGGACATGTTTTTGAAACGGCTATCAGACCTTTCCCAATTTATTTCCATCTATATCATCAATTGGCTATGAATACTACATGTATTCAACTGAAAAAAAAAAATAAAATAAAATCTTATCCTTTTATCTCTGATAAATTCCGACATGGTGTGCCTCTTTGGCTCTTGTTATCCTTGACATAACCCTATACTGATGCCTCCTGTCTAAATGCACTCTCACCCGAATCACTATCTTTTGTTCCAACCCGAGTTTTTCTTCCTTTGTGCTTCTACCCTTGGATTCCCATCACCATCAAATTCGCTTGAAGTCAGGAGATTCCGAGCTACCAGCAGGAGAGCGAGGGACGCCTGCATCAAGAGTAGATGGTCAGGCGTTTGGTAGTTTAGCCAGCAGCTCCACCAATCCTGCCATTTTCTGACCAGAAACCAAAAAGCAACTGAAGCAAAATTCATTCAGTGCATCAGATGTTCTGACCTAGTATTTTCCCTGGTATTAATGTCTGTCTTGAATAAAACTTTGCTCTGACTGCTCACTGATAAACTGTCACCAAATCCCACACAGAAAATAGATTGAAAATGCAGAAAATCTGCTTCAAAGTCGAGGGAAAGAAGAACAAATTACAAAGAGCCATTTCGTATATTAAATGAAAGCAGGTGGTAAAATGCTTGTAAACATGTTTTTATAAAATCAAGACAATATAGAGCTCAAAATGAGCCGACTGATTTATACAAATAACAAAACTTTTTCAATTCTACTCTTTCCTACAAAGCCAAGATAATTTCAAAAATACTGAGGGACATTCATGAAAAACTAACAATAGGAAGCCAGCATTCACTTTTACCCCAGCGTATTAGTACAGTACATTCATTTACTGTGAATAAAAACTGCAGCAATATGCCACTTGGAAAATATTGACAAAATAATAGTGGTGATTTGTTTTTTTAGGGTTCCAACACTATCCAGAGTAAAGCCGTGAAGTTAGGAAGGTAGCTGGTATTTTGCAGCCAGAATTAATCCATGGTTTTGCTCTCTCTTGGGATGCACATAGACTTCATTAAATCCACAAATTCAGCCTCCCCATGGATTCTGCATCTTTCTAGTTGGCAGTACAACTCACTCATTTGAAACAGATGCAGCAACGTACAGGTGGCTTGGTGAATATTGCTTCGCAATTATTAGTTTTGTTTATCGTTGTCACATGTACCGAGATAGTGAAACACTTATATTCAAGTTGCTTTGATTTTTTTCCTTCAATTACAAGACAAGAATTTTATTCCCAGTTCGATTGTATCCAACTATTTTGTTACCATTTTACTCGCCATTGGATTGAATTAGTTTCCCCATTGCTGCCTTAATTTAATATAGTAAATGTATTTCTGGGGGCGCAAGAAAATCTTGTGTGATAATAGCTTGCATATCACCTACATTTCTTACTCATGGCAGGATGCATAACTTTACCTTGGTGGTAGTTTGCCAAAGAATAAAAGGCATTGTGGTTGACACCATTTAGCCAAGTGCAATGCTGTCTGCAGTAAATTGTACTTGTACCAACCAAAGCTTTGCGTACAATTCTCTTGTCTTATTGCTTGGACTGTGGATTAGTGACCCTTTTCTGGGGCAAAAAAAAAACCAAAAATATTAAGTGCATTACTAAAGTATTGAATGTCAAAAAAGACATGGCAGAACATTGGGGCAGCTGTTGGAGGAGTCAGTCTCACAGAGCCCGAGACCTGGCTTCCCTCCTGACCGTGGTGTGGAATTTGCACAATTCTCTTGGTGGCTACATTGGTGTTCTCTGGACTCTGTGTTTTTCCTTCCACATCCATAAGACGTGCAGGTTAGTAGGTCAACTGCTCATTGAAAATTGCCCAATGTATGTTGGCGAGTGGGTATAATCGAGGAGGAGGCGAAGGGGAAGAGGGAATGGGAGGGAATAACAAAATGGGATTGCTGTTGGATTTGTGTAAATGAGTGACTTATGGCCAGTGCAGATTCGATGGGTTGAAGGGCCCGTTTCCTTCGTGGATCTCTGCGACTTTGTGATGTACTTTATTGGACAAGACATCCAACCATGGTCTTGACTGCTCTGGAACAATAAACAACTCCGTACTCATTGAACATGCGTGAATAGTTAGTAAAAAAAAGAAAAAAAACCCAGCAGATGCTGGTTTACAAAAAAAGACACATACGTGTCAGGTCAGGGTAGACATAATCTCTGGAAACATGAACAGGTGATGTTTCAGGTCTGGTTTCTTCAGACTGATGGGGGTGGGTGAGAGAAAGCAGAAAGGAATGAAAGGCAAGACAAAGCATGGAGAGTGATAGGTGAAAACAGGTAAGGAGGGTTTTTGATAGGCAGATGGCTGGACAAAGGAAAGAGATGAAGATAAAATGAGCAAGGCAACAGGCCACCTTGCGAGACCAAGCGTACACTTGGACACCATTTTGCCAGACACTTGCGCTCAGTCCACCAAGGCCGACTGGATCTCCTTGTTACTAAACATTGTAAATCTGTCCATTCCCACACTGACATTTCTGTCCTGAGCCCCCTCCATTGTCAGAGTGAGGCCACACGCAAACCCACTCCGTGCCTTCCCTTTCACCTATATTCCTTCCTCTGGCTTCACAATTCTTTTAATCCTTACTTCACACCTTTCGACTCTGACCTTTGTCCAACCATCCATCTGTCTAAAACCCTCCTCACTGATATTCCCCCCCCCCCCCCAATCACTTGCCAGTCTTTGCCCTGCTTCTCTTCCAGCTTTCTCTTGCCCACCACAATCAGCCTGAAGATGTCCTGACTGAAAATGTTGCCTGTCCATTTCTCCAAAGATGCCGCCTGACCAGGATCATAGAAGAGTACAGAAAAAGCTATTCGGCACACAATGTCTGTGCCAAACATGATACCATGGCCATCGCCTATCTACCTGCACATAACACACAACTCTCAATTCCCTGCCTATTGATATGCCTGTGCAAAATTATTTTAAATGCCACCAAAGCATCTGTTGCAACCATTACCCCTTGGCAGCACGTTGCAGGCATTCACCACCCAGATCAAAGCATGGAATAATCTCCACCCTACTATAGTTACCCAACCAGATACAACTAAATTTAAAGTAGCTCTTTCTTCCCAATAACCCTTCCTGGCTTAAGCCCTCCCTTCACCACCTCCAGTTTAAATTCCATTTGGAATATTTTGGAGGACCAAGAAACCAAGAACCAAGTATATTAAATCAAATATATTAGATCAAACCCACAGTGGTTAGGTATTGTATAGGGGGATGCGTGTTGTGTTATCCAAAATAAAGTTTAGTTGCTCAAGTGCTTGAGTCAGTATTTTATTGACTGAAACTAGACTGGGGGGAGCTTAGAACAAACTATTTACACCTGCTCCACCGTTGAGGTCTTGGTTAGATTGACCTTTGTCAGAGACCTCCCCTTCAACCTTACCGCCATGGGTGGCCCTACCAGGTGCATAGTTCCAGATGACATCGCTCTCGGGATCTCGGGTCCACACAAGCTTCTCCACCACGACAAGGTGACAATCCAGGGAGAATCCCCGAAACATAGAAAAATAGGTGCAGGAGTACGCCATTCAATATGATCATGGATGATCATCTAAATTCAGTGCCCTGTTCCTGCTTTTTCCCCCATACCCCTCGATTCCTTTAGCCCCAAGAGCTAGATCTAACACTAGATGGGGCATCTTGGTCGGCATAGATAAAATGGGCAGTAATTTGAGTTTCATTGTACCTTAATTGGTACATGTGACAACAAACCTGACCTTTGAACCTTTGACAATTGGCTGCTTTGCAAGTTTATATTCATTTAAATGATAGCTTGACTTTTGTCAAATGTGGTATTATCACTGGGTCAAAACATGAAATTAACTTCCCAGCATCATCTACCCAGGGTTTGCTGTTGTCCAACAAAAAAGATGACTGCCAATATTTCACAGTAACTGGGTCAGCAATATACCTATCCATATGCCTATCCAAAAGTGCTTTCGGCCGCACACTTATAGCCAATGTACTGGAACCTGATGAAGTACTCTGGGTGCAGCCACGGAACAAGCGTGATTGTGGAATCAACATGAATAAGGGCCATTGTCACACTTTATACAGAGAAATGCTGCATGGAGAATGTACCAAGAATCCATAACAGTTGAATGTTTTCACTGTACCTTCAGGTGACAAGAAACTAAACTTTCCGCTCCGACTGAGGATTCAAACCTCCGCTGGCATTCCCGTTTCATGCAAACGATTATAATTGCTCATCACTGCGTGGTTGTGTGGTGTGAGCCTTGGAAACAAGTGTCAAGGCTGCCTGCGAGTGTTGGTGCTGGGGGGAGGAGAGGTGGCCTGGGGTGACTGGTGCACCCACACAGACGGACAGCAACTCCTCCACATGCTGATCTCACGGCCTCTCACCTGACCCAACTTATGTCATGAGGAATAGGAGTAGAATTAGGCCATTCGGCCCATCAAGTCTACTCCACCATTCAATCATGGCTGATCTATCTCTCCCATTTTCCTGCCTTCTCCGCATAGCCTCTGACACTTGTACTAATCAAGAATCTATCTATCTCTACCTTTAAAATATCCATTGGCTTGCAACATTCTGTGGCAAAGAATTCCACAGATTCACCATCCTCTGACTGAAAAAATGTCTCCTCATCACATCCCTAAAGGAACACACCTTAATTCTGAGGCTTGTCCTCTCGTCCTCTCCCACGAGTGGAAATATCCTCTCCACATCAACTTTATCCAAGTCTTTTACTATTCTGCATGTTTCAATGAGGTCACCCCTCATTCTTCTAAACTCCAGCGAGTACATGCCCAGTGCTGACAAATGCTCATCATAGGTTAACCTACTCATTCCTGGGATCATTCTTGAAAAAGGCCTGGAAGCGGTGGCTGCGTGGAGGTCGAGTGATCCCTGAAAAGGGCCTGTCCCACGAGCATGCGGCGAGCGCAACCAAACAGGAAGCGGGGGCCGCGGAGGTTGAGTGAAGTTCGAGCGAAGGCATACGGCGTATGCCCGTCGAGGCGGTACGTACAGCCTCAATGCGGCTGCAGGGCCGGCAGGCCGTTGACGCACGGAATTTTTGTACATCGTCAGTTTTTTGGAGCCCCGCGCGATGTCGGGACCAGCTCCGCACAACTCCATACAGCTCCGGCGATCGAAGTGGGACCAGCCCCGCGAGGCCGTACGGCTCAAACAACCACGTTAGGTCGCGCTTGCCGGATGCAGTCACATGCTTGTGGGACAGGCCCTTAAGCCTCCTCTGGACTCTCTCCAGAGCCAGCACATCCTTCCTCAGATATGGTGCCCAAAATTGTTCACAATTACTGTTGGATGCGACAGACGATGCCACTTCCCTTCTCACTGTCTGCCTCCATGGTTCTGCCCAGTTGACAGATTTGTTGAAGGCAGTGGCTGAGCCCACTGTCACTGCTCGAGGTTACAGTGGACAGCGGTGATTTGCGACAGGTTTCAGGCACAGTACCGTGCAATTCACACTTCAAGCAGATGTACGTTCTGAAGTACAGTATACACTGAATATGTACTTTAGGATACAAAGCACTATAATAAATAAGTCCTCTGCGGGGAATGCTGTGCAATGTACCACTATAACACTTTTCAAAAAGATTTAGAGGGATATGGGCCAAATGCAGGCAAGTGGGACTAGCGTAGACAGGTATCTTGTTCCACATGGACAAATAAGGCTGAAAGATCAGTTTCCATGCAGTATAATTCTATGTACTAAATTTGAACTTGCATAAAAGGCAAATTAATATTTTAGCTTTCTCTTTTGTTGAAAATACCAGCATTTGAACTGCTGGCCTGATTTTCCAAATGAGCAAGCTGGAAAACAACCTAACCAGTGCGGGAACTATCATTAATCAATCATGAAACAGGATCCTACTCAATTCTATAATTAGAATAGAATAGAATAGAATCTTTATTTGCCACGCAACCAGGGTTGGTGGTATTTGGGTTCGGTACATGATGGTACACTGCTTTAGTTACATACCACTAATAACACAGATCACCGTAATAAAGTGCATCCATACTACATCACAAATCACAAATCTCACCAACAATACATAGTGCAAAAGAACAAACAAAGACCATAGACAAGACACTGTATACATCAAAAGTCACATTATTGTCTGATTATTGGACGGAATTGAGTGTTCTTATTGCTGAGGGGAAGAAACTGTTTTTAAAGCGGGTGGTTTTAGTAGCAAGTGACCCGAGGCGCCTCCCTGAAGAGAGAGACTGAAAAAGGTGATTTGCTGGATGGGAGTGGTCCGAGATGATCTTTTTTGCCCGTTTTGAGGTACGTTGGAGATAAATGGAATGGATTGAGGGGAGGGGGGAGTTGATGATCCTGGAGGCCTTGGAGACAATGCACTGTAATCTGTGTAGTGAGTGACTATCGGTGTTACCGTACCAGACTGTGATTGAGGAGGTGATGATGCTTTCAATGATTGATTGATAGAAACGGACCAGGAGATGTTTATGGACTCTGAACTTTTTGAGCTGTCTGAGGAAATATAGGCGTTGTTGACCTTTCTTGATTACGTGGTCTGCATTGATGTGCCATTTTAGATTATTGGAGATATAGGTGCCTAGAAACTTAAATGAGTTCGTGGAGGTTATGGGGCGAGAGTTGACATGGACCGGGGGGTTTGTGGTTTTGATTGCGTCTGAAATCTATGATAGTTTCTAAGGTTTTTGAAGTATTAAGCTGGAGGTTGTTGTCTGCGCACCATTTGACTGCGCTGTCGACTGTCAGATGGTATTGTGATTCGTTGTTGTCCGAGATGAGGCCAATTATTGTTGTGTCGTCTGCATATTTAAAAATTTTAACTGAGCTGCATTGGGATGTGAGATTATTGGTGTAAAGTGAGAAGAGCTGGGGTGACAGAACGCACCCTTGGGGGGCTCCTATGTTGAGAGTCAGAGGGCTGGAGAGTTTTTCACCCACCTTGACTCTTTGCTGTCTGTTTGTTAGAAAGTGTAGAATCCAATGGCACATGGCTGGGTGAATGCTCATGTCCAACATTTTATTGTAGAGTTTAATTGGGTGTATAGTATTAAAGGCCGAGCTAAAATCTATAAACAGGATGCGTGCATAGGTGTTCGGTGATTCCAGATGATGTAGGGAATAGTGAAGAGCTAAGTTGATAGCATCCTCAACGGACCGGTTGGCACTATATGCAAATTGGAAAGTGTCCATGATGGGGGCAGTGTGAGTTTTCAGATGGGTGAGGACTATGTGCTCAAAGGTCAGGAGTGTTAGGTTAGGGTAGAGATACAGCGCGGAAACAGGCCCTTTGAGTCGAGTCCGCGTCGACCAGCGATCCCCGCACACTAACGCTGTCCTGCGCACTAGGGACAATTTATATTATACCAAGCCTATTAACCAACAAACCTGTATGTCTTTGCAGTGTGGGAGGAATCTGGAAATCCCGGCGAAAACCCAAGTAGTTCACGGGGAGAATGTACATACTACGTACAGACAGCACCTGTGGTCAGGTTCGCACCTAGGTCTCTGGTGCTGTAAGACAGCAACTCTACTGCTGCACCATGCTGTGGAGTAGATTTGCACTGATAATTTTCTTATTGCTCTGACTTTGTGCAAGGGCAACAGGAGACACATTATTAATAAACTATAATTGGGCTGAAATTAAATGAATAACTGCAGCTGATGGAAATGTGCAATAAAAATAGAAAACTCAGAAATACACAGCATGTTGCGCAGCATTTGCAGAAAAAGAAATAGTCAATGTTTCAGATCAAAAATCCATAATTAAAATTGGGACAAAGAGTCAAAGCTGGTTTTAAGTTGCAGAAAAAGTGGGGAATAATGGAGGGGCCAAATGGAATTTTTCAGCTAGGCCGAGGACAGGGGTGACTGAAGGAATAAATTATGCAGGTCATCTGGTCAATGGTTAATTGGACAGTCAGAGAGAGAAAAAACAGAACAAAGCCAAGAGATGACTGAATGAAGTCTATGAACACGTTTATTGGCCAAGTACGTACACATACAAGGAATGTACACAGACGAGGCCAGAGTGAGAATACAAACAACAAAACATGTTTTGCAATCAGACAACTACTGTATACTGCTATGGGGAATGCACAGCAGTCAAATTGTGCTGATGAGAGAGAAAATGTCAATATTATAGATGGATGACTTACTTAGGCAATTTTTGACTGAAATAGCCAATTATGTTATTGACAGCGAGATACTCAGTGGAAGTTGTAGAATTCAGTTTGAAGGTTACAATGTTCTCAGTAATAGGGTGAAGTGCTATTCTTCTTGCCTACAAATGGTGACACTAGTGTAAGAGGCCACAGATTGTTAAATTAGAGTGACAAGGAGAATTGAAGTGGTGGCAACAGGAATCTCATTTATCCCAGTAATTAAATGTGTTTTCTGCAAAACTAATCTGCCATTGGTTTTTCTAGGGTAGGGGAGCCCACACCATGAAGAACCAATATAATCCACTAGATTGGAAGATGTGCAAGTGAGAAAGACTGCTTTGGCCCCTTGAGGAAAAGGGAAGAGGTAAAACCACAAATGTAATATCTCCCA
The DNA here is from genome assembly GCF_028641065.1 of Leucoraja erinaceus. Taxonomy (NCBI): domain Eukaryota; kingdom Metazoa; phylum Chordata; class Chondrichthyes; order Rajiformes; family Rajidae; genus Leucoraja; species Leucoraja erinaceus. The sequence goes on along the minus strand of NC_073378.1, from coordinate 54,330,696 downwards.
AGGGTGCTTGGGAAAGAGCTGTATGACAGGGGTGTGAATGGTGGGGATGGAAATCATGAAGGGAAACAACTATGAAAAGCTGAGAGAGGAAGGGGATGTGCGTGTAGTGTTTAAATCTTGGACAACAGGTGGAAATTGCAAAGGATGTTCCGTTGGATTGCAAAGGCTGGTGAGTGGGCTGGGGAATCTCTACATTGGCTCTGCCTGGGAGGAGAGCAGAAATGCAGGAAATCGAGGATATGTGGACCAGGGCGTCTATCTCTGATGGGAGAGGGGAATCCATATTTCATGAAGGAGGAGAACCTTAAAGTCAGCTGTGTGGAAACTCACATCACAGCAAATACAACAGAGACGTAGGAGCTGGGAGAATCAAATGGAATTGTCAAGCAACCAGCGAAAGAGGGAGTATAGTAAAGATACATTTGGGAGTCTGTAGGTTGGTAATGGATGTTTATCACAAGCATGACCTCCGAGAGGAAGAGGGAGAGATTCAGAAAGGGAAAAGTCAGAAACAGACCTTGTGCAGGCAAGAGAAGAAGTAACCTCGCAGCAAAAGTACTGAAAGTTTCATGGTTTTGTACGAGGGTACAATGCAGCAACAATGTAGTTGAGGATATCAGAGAAAGTGTTAAATCGAGCCACAAGTAGGAGACGTTGAGTTACTCCAGCTTTTTGTGCCCATCTTCTGAAACAAGGACAGTTCCACATATCTCGCAACAATAACAAAAAGCAGGTGCGTTTGGGTCCATGTGAATTCTTATGGCTTTATTTTTTGATATAAAATAGAATGGAATTGACGGAGAAGTTAGTTAATACGAGAAATAATTAGCCAGGTGAATGTGCACTGATGGATTAGGATATTTTGGGCCTCTGTCCTAAGAAGCACACAATGCCCCCTGTTTTCTTCCCAAATCTTTAACTGTGTCTGTTCAGGATGTTGTCCAACTTGCTTAGTGTTGCAGCATTTTCTGTTACTAAATGATTGTGTTGGATTGAATCCAGCCCCCAGTTTCGTGTTTCTTGGCCTTACTTTTGGTGATTCTTAATGAGTCTTGCTGCTGTAACTGCTTTGCTGAGCAGAGCAGGCCCTAACTGTTGGGATTGTCCAAAACAGTATGACCAGAGGCCATGCTCACAGCATAACCTATTGGGCTTCAAAAAGCTTGTGTTGCCAGAAAGCTTCTTCAAACTTTCCAACTACCCCTGATGACAAGAGACATTTTGAAACAGTCGAGTTAGCTGTGGAGATAGTAAACACTACGGGCCCTATCATCCAAGAGTCTGAAGTTTTCCCTGTGCATTGGAGAATCGAAAATAAGTGCTGATCATTTAAGGGAGGAAGAAAGAAAACAAAGATACTGACCAGTTAGCTAGCTGAACTAAGAAAATAATCAAATTGATAACAATGTTGTGGCATTGTGGCACTGATCTGGCACTCTGGTGTCAGGACAACAGCCTCCTCTTGAACATCAAAAAAAAAACTAAGGAGCTGATCGTGGACTTTAGGAGGGCACATCATCCGAGGACGTACACACCATTGAGGATAAATGGGGATACTGTGGATAGGGTGAGCTGCTTTAAATACCTAGGAGTCCACATCTCTGAAGATATGACACGGACATCACACGCCGCAGCATTCGTGAGTAAGGCAAGGAAACGCCTTTACCACGTCAGGCAATTGAGGAAATTCAGAGTGTCTCGGAGGATCCTCCAGTGCTTCTGCTCAGCGGCTGTGGAAAGCATCTTGTCCGGAAATATCACAATCTGGTTTGGGAATTGCTCTGCCCAGGACAAGAAGGCTCTGCAGAGAGTAGTGCGTTCGGCCGAACGCACTATGGGAACTTCACTCGCCCCCTGCAGGAACTATACATCAGGAGGTGCAACTCCAGAGCCAATAAAATCATGGGAGACCCCGTCCACCCCTGCAACGGACTGTTCCAGCTGCTAGGGGCAGGCAAACGCCTCCGTTGCCATGCTGTGAGAACGGAGAGATTGAGAACAAGCTTCTCAGAGGCCATTCGGACTGTAAACTCCTATCTCACCAGGGACTAACTTTACTGTACCATTCTACTACTTTTTTTTATTTATATTTTTTTAAATTGCTGCATTTCCCTTTTTCCTTCCACCCACAATATTTAATATGAAAAAGAATGTGATTCTGTTACATTATGTTTGTAGTTTGTTTGGTTGTTTGTTTGTCTTTCTGCACAAAGTCCATGAGCATTGCCACTTTTCATTTCACTGCACATCTTGTATGTGACAAATAAACTTGACACGATACAGAACTCTTTATAAAGAATAATAGGATAGAGCAGGGTACACAAAATTGCCGGAGAAACTCAGCGGGTGCAGCAGCATCTATGGAGCGAAGGAAATAGGCTACTCTTCAGGCCAAAATCCTTCTTCAGACTGAAGAAGGGTTTTGGCCCGAAACCTAGCCCATTTCCTTCGCTCCATAGATGCTGCAGCACCCGCTGAGTTTCTCCAGCAATTTTGTGTACCTTTGATCTTCCAGCATCTGCAGTTCCCTGTTGAACACATAGGATAGAGCAGTGTTGGTGTGAATTCATGAAATTATTTAAAAAAATTAAAAAAAATTGGGCTTGACATTAATTTGAGTTTGAGGATGTGGCATAAGGATATAGGGGGCAGGACCATTGAATGCTGTATATTTGGATTTTCAGAAGCCTTTGTTCAGATCTCATACAACAGCCCATCAAGTCTACTCCACATTCAATTATGGCTGAACTATCTTTCCTTCTCAACCCCATTCTCCTGCCTTCATCCCATAACCCCCTGACACCCTTACTAATCAAGAATCTGTCAATCTCGGCCTTGAAAATATCCCTTGACTTGACCTCCACAGCTGTACGTTGCAATTAATTCTACAGATTCACCACCCTGTGACTGAATAAATTCCTCCTCGACTCCTATCTAGTCCTAGTTTCTCCAACGTGGAAACATCCTCTCCTCATTCACTCCATCTAAGCCTTTCATCATACAGTAAGTTTCAATGAGGTCCTCCCTCATCCTTCTAAACTCCAGCAAGTACAGGTCCAGTGCCTTCAAACACTCATCATATGTTAACCCTACCATTCCTGGGATCATTCTAATAAACCTCCTCTGGACCGTCTCCAGCACATCCTTCCTCAGATATGGGGTCCAAAACTGCTCACAATACTCCAAATGCAATCTAACCAGTACCTTATAAAGCTTCAGCATTACACCCAGCATTATCAATATAAATAATTTGGCTGACAGAACTAAATGAGATATTTCCATAAATGTTGATAATGCAACCGTAGGGATGATTATGAATAGAGAGGGGGCTATATAGAAACTTAAGGGGAACTTGGGTTTACTTGACAGAAATGTAGAGCACTTTAAAAAAGTGATCAACAAATGATTAATGGTGATGGCAAAAGGAACCTCAGTATCCATATGGACGTCACTAAAGGTCAACGTGCACGTAAAAAAAACTGTTAGGAAAAGAAATGGCATGTTGGCCTTCATTGTGAGAATAGCAGAGCAAAGGAGTAAAATGTCTCACTGCAACTACATCAGGTTTTAGTGAAACTGCACCTGGACTACTGTGTATAAATTTAATCCCTTTACTGAAAAAAGATTAGAGCTGCATTAAAAGAATACGAGGTGGTCCCATTGAGACGCAAGAACTTTATAAAATGGGCCAGGATACTTCCCCTGGCCGAGGAGTCAGAGCATCAGAATAAAGGCTAGGTCCCTTATGAAGACAAAGGTGAGCAGATATTTCTTCATTCAGAGAATAGTAAATCTGGCATGCTCTAGAATCCCACGGCATTGGGATCATTCAAAACAGATTGATAAGTCAACAGAATCAATCGATGTGGAAAATGGCATTGATATTGATCAGGCATGATCTTTGTACAGCAAGCTCAAAAGGGACAAATAACCTCATTCCGCTCTTATTCCTTATGTTATTAGGAAAACTTTAATTTCAAAAATCAAAAGACTTTTAGTCAATCATTGCACATGAAAAGGCAAAATTATCATCAATTAAAAGATTATTGATCAAATAAACAAAAACAATTTTTGTCCAAGCTTTTTCTTATTAAAGGCTATTGGCCCAATCAAATAAATGACCCTCCTGGGTAAGCAAGCAAAAAATGAAGTAAAGTAGAGGCTCCATATAAGAGCATCTAGCTCGTCCGCTCTGCAATTTATGGATTGCATCTGAAATCAATGTGTGTATAAGTGGAGAAGGTCAGACCTCCAGAATCAGACTACTAGCATATTCCTGATTATGTGGTGAAATGCAGACAAGAAACTAGAATGCACTGCAGCTTGCTGGCAGGTCTTTATAGACCCATGGGATGGTCATCAGTGCAATATAGTCCCATGAATTAAATGATAATTACTGGACATATCACAGTTACTTCTGTTAGCTGCATGTCAAGCCACACTATATCCTCGCAATTTGTTGTATTATTGGACGTATTAAAACAAGCAATGGATGAATTATTAAAAACAATGTATTCACCTCTAACCATATTTCCAAAGTGAGAATATTTTTGAGTATGGTTCTGTATACAATAGGTTGAGGCATTTTAACACTATCAATTATTTGGCACGTCTTGGTTTAAATATTTAGGGGTTATTGCAGTTCATACAGGGAGAGGTTAATTTTACAAGTTTGTTCCCCTGCATTTTTATGTTGCTAAAAACCCGACATAACTCGCATCAGAAAACCAAACCAAAAATAATTAGGTTTTGAACATGGCACATCATGGGAGCATTATCGGCAATCGGAATTTTTATGAGCCCTCACACATAAATCCCTTTTTGCAGCCTTAAATGCAAATATAACAGCCCTATTTTTCCCCTCATAGAATCAACATTTTCACACTGGAGGCTCTTCAGGCCACCTTGCCAGAGCTTTGCTAATATCAACATGGTTGATAATACTCATTTCTCCCAGCTCTATCCACCATCTGTTTAATATTTCCCTTAGTTTAGTGACTTTTCCCTCCGAAATGTTTTAAACAGTCTAGCTTGTACGAGTCAGTGATTTTCACAACATACCTTAAATGTTGGAATATCTTGGAAAGTAAATGAAGATTTTTTTTAAAAAGGTATATATTACACAAAGATGGCATTTAATTTAATTTAATTTTTTTTAGAAAACCATTAAAAATTCTGCAATATACTAACAGAGAGAGTTTGGGGAGTGATGGAATACAGATATATGGTTGCCACCAGTTGTGGTTCTTGTGTAATCATCTCCCTGAATGCCTCAAGTCCCCCTCTGATCCTCAATCTGATGCAATGTACGTACATGACGATAATTATGCTGTGGATTTTTTTTGAGTGATCTGTGCTTTTTCTACTGGAATTATTAAAAAGCAAAAAATAATCGTAAATGTTCTCTTATATGATATAGGGAGATTGGCTTTTCAAATGATTGCCCAACTGTGAAATATCAAAGGGTTTTCCTTTTGTCGGGCTGCTGAATACAATCACACCTCTGAAATTGTAAGCAAAAGTCATTGGTCGAAATCTAACATTAGGTACAAAATACCCTTTTTTCTGGTACTTTCTGCAGGTTGAAATGCTGACGATACTGTCAGCTCCAGAGCATCACCTGAGCTTCCTATGAGTCGCATGCTTCCTGCACATTCCCAGTCATCTGTCAGTGCAAAAAAAAAAAACCCCATCCAAAATAAGAGGAAATATTTTGGAAGTACTCAACAATTCAGTCAGCATGCATGGAAAGACAGAGTCAATATTTCAGACCAATTATCCATATTAGAAAAGTGCTCTCCGTAACGGAGAAGGCAAGGAACATTTATTATATAGTTGTGGAAACCAATGAAAAATAAAATGAATTGAAGCAGGAAAGTTTCACAATCCACAATTCCCTTCTCACGGCTCTTTCCCACACGCCCACAACAGATTAAACAGCTGGCCTTTTATTTCTTAACTCCGCACCACCCGGAGACTCAAACACTCTAGGAGGTGAAGCTGCAAATCAGTTAAACACATTCCAATTTGGTGCATTGCAGTTGGTTCTCACAGCGAGGAGCTCTTTAGATATACCAATATATCTAACCAAGCAAGTCCTACTTGCCTGCATCTGGTCCATATCCCCCCAAATCTTTCCTATGTACCTGAATATGTGTCTTTTAATTGCCATAATTATCCCCACATCTACCATTTCCACTGACAGTTCGTTCCATGTACCAATTAATCACGGAAAAAAGTTAACTTTCAGGTTCCCATTAAATCATGCCCCCATCACCATAAATGTATGCTCTCTAGCTTTAGACTGTGGCAAGTCACCTTATTTATGCCATCATGATTTTATACATCTCCAAAAGCACTTGCCTCTGCCTCCAACTGTCCAGGGAGAAGAGATATTGACTATCCTTCTATCTCAATATCCTCCAGACCTGATACCATCCATGTAAACTTTATTTTGGACCTTTTCCAGTTTAATGAACTTTTTCAATAGGAGGACAACCAGAAATGTACACACTACACCAAATGCAGCCATGACAATATCTTGCACAGCTGTAACCTGTTGTCCCAATACTGTGACCATCGGAAGCAAATGTGCCAAATGCCCTCTTCATCATCTTGTCCACTTGTCTTGTCCACCCACACAGAACAATGTACCTTTACCCCAGGAACTCTATTCTGCTGCACTCCCCAGGGCCAACCATTTAGTGTGCAAGTCCTGTCCCAGTTTGCCCTGCCAAAATATTATTTTGCATTTATAATTGGATTTATCTGCATTAAACACCAGCTTCCAATCCTCATCTCATTGATCCAGTGGTTGAAGACGTTATTGTATTGGTAAACAGCCTCTTTTACAGCTTTCTTCCCCACCCCACAAATATTTTGAAGAGTCAATAGATAATAGGTGCAGGAGTAGGCCACTCGGTCCTTCAAGCCAGCACCGCCATTCAATGTGATCATGGCTGATCATCCCCAATCAGCACACCGTTCCTGCCTTCTCCCCATATCCCCCGACTCCACTTTCTTTAAGAGTCCTATCTAGCTCTCTTGAAAGTATCCAGAGAACCGGCCTCCACCGCGCACTGAGGCAGAGAATTCCACAGACTCAGTCCCGACTCATAACGTCATTCAACCATCTTCTCCAGAGATGCTGCCTGACCCACTGAATTACATCACTCTTTTTTTAAATCACCTACCACTGTCCACTATAGCACCAATTTAAGTCATTCACAAAACTTACCAACAATGTGAACTGCATTGATATCCAAATTGGCTAATGTAATTAACAAACAACATGGATCAAGCAGCAGTGCTTTCTGTAAACAAAAAGGTGCTGGTACGATATCATTCCTTGCTGTTAGTGTCATTGTCCTATAAGTTGCTCAAGCTTAAATCGTTTATGGATCTGACCACCTAATTTAATTAGAAAACTAGATTTTATTTTTTTTTTAACTTTAATTTGTGTAACATTCAAAATCCTAAACATTTTAAAATCTAGTTATTTTTTTGTTCGCTATTCTGGAGCGTCCCATAAAAACACTGTCGCCTCTAATCTTTGTGGTATACCACTTGTTACAGGCTTCCAGTCTGAAAAACAATCCTTTAGTCTCTACTTTGCTTTAGACATACATTGCGGAAACAGGCCCTTCAGCCCACGCCACCCAGCAAACACCACATCGAGTAGCTCTATCCAACACGCTGAAAAGAATTGCTAGAAGCCGATTAGCATACAAACCTTTACGTCTTTGGAGCGTGGGAGGAAACCGGAGCATCCAGCAAAAACCCACGCGGTCACAGGGAGAAATTACAAACTCCATACACACAGCACCCGCAGTGAGGATCAAACCCAGATCTCTGGTGCTGTAAGGCAGCAACTTCACCTTTGCACCACTGTGCCGCCATAAACGTTTACCACCAATTCCTGTTTCCCATCTTCGATCCAATTTTATCTCTAGTTCGCCCTGGTTCCCACGTGCTCTAACCTTCCACTTAGCTTCCTTTATTTTCTTCCATTACCCTTTATGTAATTTTAACCGTGACAACTGCAATCTGCACCCTCCACGCTTCCCTCTCTCTGCAGCTTCACTTTTCTGACACTTCGGATGAAATGTGCCCGAGCCAAAACATTGAGACAGTTTCTCTCTCCATTCATGCAGCCTGGCCAACTGAATGCTTACAGCATTTTCTGAATTTGACCAAACCATCTGTTCATTTGTACACATGGATTGTATTTTTCCCCACGACTATTACATTTTGTAATTCATCACAAATTAGTACAATGCACTCAGTGGACTTCATTTATTACCAAAGAAAGATACTACAAATGCCTCAAACACTTTCACTTTCCCCATGACTCCACCCTCTACCACTTGTGGTTCACGACAGCACCTCAGATTTTCACTTCAATCCCATCAATTCACACTTCGACTCAGCTGCAAGCTTTCAAATTCAAAAAGAAGCAGAGCCATATTTTGTGCAATTAAACTCAACAGCTTTGAAATCTGTGATCTTGTTATAACTGTACACTAAAACAAATGACGGCACTATGTTTTCATTGAATTACATGCACCAGCAATAAAACCATACACAAAGCATCTTTACAAATAATTTGCTTTACGCAATTAATTGATTTTAGAGCCCAAAGCATTAAAGGCAATTTGGTGGATAAATTTATGGCACTGAGAAAGGGTTTAAGGACCATGATGCACAATTGACCCACACCTATTGACTGGTCATTTTAACTTCTAACCAACTACATCAATATTGTGGTCAATGATTCTATATTATCACATGTACAGATGTACTGTCAATTTTTTTTTTGCATACAGTTCAGTAAAGAGTTGTCACTAGCAGGGAACATAAAAACTGACTGTAAAAGTTTTTATAGATATGTGAAGAGAAAAAGATTAGTTAAAACAAATGTAGGTCCCTTGCAGTCAGAAACAGGTGAATTGATCATAATAATAATAATAATAATAACATCTTTTATTGTCATTGCACATCAGTGCAATGAGATTTAGTATGCAGCTTCCAACCGATGTAAAAGAAAAGTAAAATAAATAAATAAGCTGTGACGTGACCATCCGAGGGGGGGGGGGGGAAGATGGGGGGCACTCAGCAGGGCCGGTTCAGAGCGCTATAGCTCTGGGAATAAAGCTGGAGGGTTCTGGAGGCTCGGGTGTAGAAGGCCTTGTAACGTCTGCTGGAGGGAAGTAGTTCGAACAGTCCGTTACAGGGGTGTGATGAGTCTTTATGGATTCTGACGGCCTTCCTGAGTCCCTCTTCGGGGGGGGGGGGGGGGGGGGGGTTGGGGGACCAGTCTTTTTTAATGTCCTCAGGAAGAACAGTCGTTGCTGTGCCTTCTTGACGAGATCATGGGGAACAAGGACATGGAAGGCCAATTGAATAACTACTTTGGTTCTGTCTTCACTAAGGAAGACATAAATAATCTGCCGGAAATAGCCGGGGATCAAATGAGATGGAACTGGTAGCTGTGTCCCAATAATCCTCTTTGCTCCTTGGACGACGCGCTGAAGAGCTCTCCTCTTCGCCTCCGTGCAGCTGAGATACCACAGAGATGCCATACGTTAATATGCTCTCTGTGGTGCAGCGGTAGAACGTTGTCAGCAGCTGTTGGGGCAGACCAGTCTTTTTTAATGTCCTCAGGAAGAACAGTCGTTGCTGTGCCTTCTTGACGAGATCATGGGGAACAAGGACATGGAAGGCCAATTGAATAACTACTTTGGTTCTGTCTTCACTAAGGAATACATAAATAATCTGCCGGAAATAGCCGGGGATCAAATGAGCTGGAACTGAGTGAAATCCAGGTTAGCCGGGAAGTGGTGTTAGGTAAATTGAATGGATTAAAGGCCGATAAATCCCCAGGGCCAGATAGGCTGCATCCCAGAGTACTTAAGGAAGTAGCCCCAGAAATAGTGAATGAATTAGTGATCATTGTGACCGGGTTGGAGTTGAATGCAGAACTGAAGTCTATGTACAGGATGCGGGCGTAAGTGTTGGCGGTTTCCAGGTGTTGCAGAGTGTGATGGATGGCCAGGTTGACTGTCTTCTACTGACCTGTTGGCTCTATATTCAAATTGATATGGGTCCATGTTGGAGGAAGTGCTGGTTTTGAGGTGAGCGAAAATAATGCGCTCAAATGACTTCTTGGCCACAGATGCAAGGGCAATCGGTCTGTAGTCATTGAGGCAGGATGTTGTGTTAGACTTGGGCACAGGAATGATGGTGGATTGTTTGAAGCACTGGGGCACTGAACATTGGCAGAGGGAGGTATTGAAGATGTTGGTGAACACAGGGCCCAGTTCTGCTGCACAATGATGGAGCACTGCTGGGCTGATGTTGTCTGGGCCTGCTGATTTATTTGGTGGCCGATTAGGAAAAGAGGAGATGCAACGATACTCGGGTGTCATGGTACACCAATCATTGAAAGTAGGCATGCAGGTGCAGCAGGCAGTGAAGAAAGTGAATGGTATGTTAGCATTCATAGCAAAAGGATTTGAGTATAGGAGCAGGGAGGTTCTACTGCAATTGTACAGGGCCTTGGTGAGACCACACCTGGAGTATTTTGTACAGTTTTGGTCTCCTAATCCAAGTAAAGACATTCTTGCCATAGAGGGAGTACAGAGAAGGTTCACCAGACCGATTCCTGGGATGGCAGGACTTTCATATGAAGAAAGACTGGATAGACTTGGCTTGTAATCGCTAGAATTTAGAAGATTGAGGGGGGATCTTATAGAAACTTACAAAATTCTTAAGGGGTTGGACAGGCTAGATGCAGGAAGATTGTTCCTGATGTTGGGTAAGTCCAGAACAAGGGGTCACAGTTTAAGGGGGAAGTCTTTTAGGAATGAGATGAGAAAAACATTTTTCACACAGAGAGTGGTGAATCTCTGGAATTCTCTGCCACAGAAGGTAGTTGAGGCCAGTTCATTGGCTATATTTAAGAGGGAGTTAGATGTGGCCCTTGTGGCTAAAGAGATCAGGGGGTATGGAGAGAAGGCAGGTACGGGATACTGAGTTGGATGATCAGTCATGATCTTATTGAATGGTGGTGCAGGCTCGAAGGGTTGAATGGCCTACTCCTGCACCTATTTTCTATGTTTCTATACCCAAGCCTATCTTCACTTAGTACAAAATGAATAGAAATAGCTCACTGAGACAGCGTGCAAGAGTTGCCAGATTTTGGCGCCATTTTCAAAGTCTAGTCCGCACCCTGTGCTCAGTTTTCTGGAGTGATGCTCGATCCAGGAGAGCCTCTGGCTGCTGCAGTGCCTCCAGCCGTCACCTCCATCCAGATCGTCCAGTGAACAGTCATCCCTCTCCTGGCCATCTACAGCTTTTGTGTCCTGGAGGTACCTCCCACAGCTGACCTTGAGGGCAAGACCTCTGGTTCACTCTCTCACCAGCCCTTGCTCTTGCATCCACTGTTGCCGGCTCACTCCATCTTCATATCTGGCCCGCCCATCCTTCCCTCTGACTGCAGAGGCCCATGTGCTAACTGGATGATTGCCGGTTACAGTTAACTAAACCTGCACAAAACAATGTTGCGCCTCTCAAAAAGGAAGAAGCTTGCAGTTGGAGTGGGTATTTATAGTTGCCTAGAAGGCGAATCAGAGGTGAGAAATTTACACAATATGGTAGAGAGCAGGATACAGGTTTTGCAGATGTCAAAGCCAGTGGGAAACATCCTCTGGAGGTTGATGCCAGGAATTCAGCACCTGAACAAGAATTGCTAGGTTCATTGGCCTTACAGAAGTAAATGCATCCTTTGATAAAGTAATCTACCTACTGCACCACTTAGACACCTCAATTCATCACACTATATCCACTCACCGGTTGGCAATAAATCAGAACTAGTAGCTAACACTCGCATGCTCAAGCACATCTTGTGCACATTTAGCACTAGTACAAGCCGTATACCCACTTAACAGCTTGTACATACATCAAATTATTTACGCACAGCGATGACATGACACCAACAATTTTCGCAACACCCTTCTCTCACATTGATTAATGTCAGTATTTTCTTCGACAATATTCTCTTTGTTGGTTAAGATTGTTAGTGGGGAATGTTCAATTGCCAAAGCATATTCTAACAAGCTGATGAAAGTAAGTTGATTCTGAGTGAGTGACTGAGTGAGTGTCACCAGAGGTTTCTGTTCAGGTTTCATAAGTGGGACAGGGGCATTACTGCACGGTTTTCCTCCGGTTTCCTCTCGCATCCCAAAGACATGTGGGATTATACATTAATTGGATTCTAAATTACCCCTGGTGGGTAGGGAGTTGATGAGAAAGTGGAATATTGAACTAGTGTACACTGATCAATGGTCAGTGTGCACTCGGTAGGGTGAAGGGTCTGATTGCATCCTGTATTTTTAAAGTTAATAATTTTCACAACTGCAAGAAACCCCAGTGTAAATAGCTGCACTAAATCGCCCTCTGCGACATTGCCGTGCCTTGAAATAATGAGTACGTCGGAGAGAAAATTAAACAAATATCATGAATAAGCAAATACAGACTTAATCAAAATTGTACATCCTCCGATAATTTCTTTCCCACTTTTGCAATACAAATGGTGCTAAAATATCACAAGGCTAGAGGCTACAAATCGAGATGTAAAATGCATCTTTGTAAAACAAAATGAATCATATTATCACGAGCCAATATTTATAATAATCTAATCCACTCTTTGATTCTATGTTCATGTTAATTTAAAATTGTTAACATAATAAAAATATAGAATCCAACTAGCACACTCTCTGTGCAAATAAGATTACACTTATTCAAAGGTTATTTCCACTAAGCATGGTACTTATGATCACTTGTCAGATGCGGCAGAATTATCTCCAGTTGCAAGCTGCCGCACTGAAAACGTGCATCTCTGAATCAGTACTATAGTCAATAATAGAGCAACTCTAAATGCTTCTGCCTCTGTTGTGGGAGGAAAATGTGAGAGGAAGGAGCATGATGGTAAAAGGGGATTAGGTAATTCATGAGCGGAAGATAAGCTGAACAGAAAATGCCAGGTGTACTCAACAGGTCAGGCAGCATCTGTGGAGAGAGAGAAAGAAGGACCCCTTGTCAGAGCCTGAAAGAATGATCTCTCTCTCTCTCTCTCTCTATGCTGAATATTGCTGGCCTTTTGTGTTGGTTTCACATCTGTTTTTGGATGTCGTGTTTTTTTTTCATTTCAAAGAATGAATGTGAGACTTGGTGGGTTTAAAAACCTCTCTTCACTTTTTACACAACCCATTTAAAACATGAGGTCACAATGGGGTAGAGAGAGAGAGAGAAATTATTCCTCGAAAAGGTGAATTTGTACAAAAGGCAAGGATGCAACCTTTTGATTTTATGTAATGTCACAATAAAGGTTTAGAGTGGTGACAGAAATAAATTAAACAGCAACTTTTAAAAGTAAAACTGTTCAAACCTTCAACAGGAAGTTCCTGCAGATTGTAAAGGAAGAATATCATAAAGGAATCAATTGAACACCATCATTCATGACCTGTCTGGGCACATAGTGTAGAAGAGGATTATGAGGCATCACTTTATATTGTGTAATCTAATGAAACACACTCCCAATTTGGTAAATACATTGAAACTCAGACTGGTTCCTCTCCTGACCTTCCAGCATTTACAATTTTTTGTTTGTGGATCTGCAGAAATTTGCCTTAGATATACATTGAGTTGTTTGAATACGAATTGAAAATAAAAACACCAATGAAAAATACTGCAAAAACCCCCCATTATATTAGATTTATCACTTAAGAAGGGCCCTGACCCAAAACGTCAACTATACATTTTCTCCAGAGATGCTGCCTGACCCACTGTTAATCCAGCATTTTGACCCCATCTTCACTGGTCCTTTATTGTCACGTATGCACAGCACAGTGAAATTATTTTGCACAATCCAGTCGCCATATTTTTGCACTCTTGCACTGTATGCAAGAGATTGAGGTTGAATGTTAATGTATTACTCACTAGCTGTACAGTTGTCCACATTTTTGCCTCACATCAGAAACATGCACTGCAGACCCCAAGTAAGGGATTTGCTGTCATGTACCATTAATACTCACATTAAACCGAACTTGCTGCTGATTACAATGGAGCTGATTGGCACTGCCTAAAGAGTACCAGTATCAGTAAACTCAATAGTAATAATCTATGATTAGATCCCAACGATTGTGTATGTTTCTCTTGAATTCTCCTTCCCGTTCCTACACCGACATTTCTGTCCTTGGTCTCCTTCATTGTCAGAGTAAAGGGCCTGTCCCACTAGGGCGATCTTAAAGGGCCTGTCCCACTGTGGCAACCTAATTTGCGAGTTTGTGCTCACCACAAACTCGCAGCATGGTCGACACATGGTCCTATGAGGTCACCGGAACTCTCCTTCATGCTTGAGAGAAATTCCTGCATACTCCGGCCTCAGTTTGGTTAAGGAAACATTTTCAGCATGCTGAAAATCTTTCCGCAAGTAAAAATTGGTTGGCGTGGTTCCTTTGAACTCATAGTGCAGTGGTAGTGGGGTCGCCATGTAGTTATAGGCAGTCGAGGTAGCTGTAGGCTACGAGATTCACCACTGGCTACAGCTCAAATGATCACCTGAAAAAAAATGACGTAATGTTTACCATGTTTATTTCACTATAAAATGGCTTGCAGGGTTTGATCAGACTTGTGTTTGATCCAAAAAAAAAGCTGTGAAAGAACATCGAGTGAATGCGGTGTTAACCGATTCCAACAAGTCACCCATCCCTTCTCTCCGGAGATGCTGCCTGACCCGCTGAGTTCCTCCAGCATTTTGTGTCTACCAACAAGTTATTTAATTAGTCAGACATTCACCAAAAACACCGATGCTTCCAACATCCATAAATTTAGCTTAACATACACACAATTTCAAGCAGTGTATTTGGACCTTAAACCTATTAAATATTATTTGTTCTAAATTGCAAAATACCAACACGGACTCGAGTTCTAGACCTTAAAACATAAAATGAAAAATAAAACGTGGAAACAAAATGCAGTTTTCAAAAATGTTCCTAAACTTTCCAAGTTGTTTCCGTGGGACAAATCAAATAATCGAATGTTCCATCAAGAGTTCCAACTAAAATAACTATTTCAGTGAAGAACATGGTATTTTTAACAAATTATCTGGTAATTGATTGAACTGTATCTGGGATCAGAGAGAGTTTGCTCCAAGTTGCAGGAATCTGGCAAACGCTAGGCAGAGGCTGTGTGTAAAGTGTGTAGTCATGGGGACAGTGACGCGGGTCATTTCACGTGGCTACACAGCTACCTGTAAACATCAACCCAGGCTGATCTTATACATGGACAAGGTGTTGCCCTCCCATCCAGCCTTTACTATCCAGGATACGGTATCAGGTTGATTCAAACCACAAAGGTTGGCACCGCACACAAGATGCTCCGCCGCCTCTTCTCCTCTCATTGACATGTTTGAGGCAGGACTTGTCAGCTGTGGCTTCTTGCTTAGAAGGGTGTCAAAGGTTATAGGGAGAAGGAAGGAGAATATGATTGAGGGGAACAAAAACAAACAAAAAAAAAATCTATGATCGAATGGTGGGCCGACTCGATGGGAAAAATGGTCCAATTCTGGTCCTATGTTTTATGGGTCAATTTGTGTCATTACCACCTCGAATTGGTGCGAATTCAAAGCTTGAACAAACACCTGTGGTGAATCTCATCTTGAGAATAGGAAATTAAACCGAGACTTCAAGACCAATACTGGTCCTTAATTCAACATTAAAAATGCCACACCATTTTCATTTGACCCTGCTGCGAACAAATGCCGTTTCCTCCATTATTAGCGTCGAGACCATCAAATTACTTAATGGTGGTTAGAATGCGCCCGGAACCCTTGAAAGGGACAAAGCAAATACACACCTTTGTTGTTCCTCTTTTGCTGCTCGTTAATGCAGTGACTGGCATTTCCCCACTAATATACAGCTCGGTCATTATATCGGCGATGGACTGGTGATTAAATGGAATAAAATAGCGAATATTGACGCTATATTGATTAGAGAGAAAGTGAACAGAATAAATGAACAGGTGGGCATAAAATGGATATATAGCGGGTCATTTCACGCAATATGGAGTCATTTAAAGCGCAAAAGATGCTACATAGATCACATTCTTATTTATGGAAGTTATCACAATTGCATTGTAACAGCAACTACAAATTAAAATACTTTGAAGATAGACATAAAATGCTGGAGTAACTCAGCAGGTGAGGCAGCATATCTGGAGAAAAATAATAGGTGACGGTTCAGGTCGAGACCCTTCATCAGTAAAATATTTTGCCTGCCAAGCCCTTCCAGTCTTTAAAGTGACAGAAAAGGCGCAAAATAAGCCATCTTCCAGTTCTGGCCTCTTCTACATCCCGATTTTAATCACCACAGGATTTCATCTGCCAAGTCCCTGTGCTCCTGAAGTTCATCCCCAATTCACTTCAACTCTTTCACTTGAACAACTCCCCTAAAAGGTGTTTGACACAGCTTTTGGCCATCGGGCCAAATGCGTCCTCGTATTGGCTTGGTATCAAATTTGATTTGGCAAGTGTTCCCTCGCGCTCGCTAGGATATTCACTCAGTTAAACTTCATGTCAATGCAACTTTGACCTTTGAGACTAAACGCCATTTTAAAACTATTTAGACATTTTAACAAAGCCTAACAGCGACGTGAAGGTTTGGGGTTCATTATTTCCGCTTTACCCCGAAACAGCAAAGCTAATCTACAACTCTGTTAAGTATTGATAATACTTTTACGAAAGTATTTTCACTCCGCACTTGCAAATTCGCTCAGCATTTAATTAAAAAAAAATCTTTACAAATCTAACACTATCTACGACTATCTCGACTGCCTTCAATTACCTACGAAAACATGCCGATCTACAAGGACCTACTTCGACTAAACTTACGACTTTAAAAAAAATCGATTTTCACCATGCCTACCAATTTTTGGTCGCTGGCATTCCCTCTCTCTCTCTCTCCCCATCCCTCCCTCACCCAGGTCACACCAGCTTCTCATTTTCGCCCTACAAACAGCTAACAATGATCTATTTCCTTTATCATCTTTACTTTTTGCATATCTTTCATTCATTGTTCTTTATCGCTCTACATCGTTATCTATGTTGTTTATTTCCCTTTCTCATGACTAGTCTGAAGAAGGGTCTCAACCCAAAACGTCACCCATTCTTCTCTCCAGAGATGCTGCCTGTCCCACTGTCCACACTCCAGCATTGCGGGTCTATTTGTGTGTGTGCGCGCGTGTGTGTGTATCTCAGTCATTTCAATGAAACTGCTGGGGTAAGTAGAAGTCTACACATTTTACAATAAAGAATCCAAATATTGTCTGTATATTTGCAGATAATTAAAAAATACTTTAAGCATTTATTATGTTTGCTGAAAACTCTGCTAGAAATCCAAGGACAAGTACTCTGTGTTCTCTCAAATTGTAACAAACCAAATCGATTGAAACAAAATTGAGAAAGCTAAAACACTTAGAATCCATTGAGCCAATAGTCTGAGGAATTAAGTGGTCCCTTGATAGCATTTCCACAATGGCTCCTCTAGAGCACAAATCCTACTTTACAGGAAGGAAGTCAAATATCAAATCAATATTGATATGGTGTTATGGTGCATCAGGATCATAGGCAAAGAATTGCTATTATCTCTCAATAGTGAACAAAAACACTTCCTTACAAATTGTGACAAGCCTAATCTTGACAAACAGGGAAACCACCTGGGGGGGGGGGGGGGGGGGGGGGGGGGGGGGGGGGATCCCCCCCCAGGGGGGGGGGGGGGGGGGGGGGGGGGGGGGGGGGGGGGGGGGGGGGGGGGGGGGGGGGGGGGGGGGGGGGGGGGGGGGATGGGGGGGGGGGGGGGGGGGGGATCTAGATCGGGGAAGATGCTAGACCGCCAGCGGCTGGGAAATCAGTGGTGGACCTGTGACTCATTGAGAATTTTACCAGGCAGCAATCTGCATAGCTGTTAATGAGAGTTTCTCGTAGAAACTAATCACGCGTGTTTATTTGTCATATGCACCGGATTGTGGTAAGCAATCCTTGTTTATCACAGCACATCATGAACATGTTGCTTGCTCATCACCCATAGCAATGTCATTGTTGATGGCATGAACTTCAATAATCCAGATTTTCAAATAAATAAAGGTCAAAACTGAAGGAAAAAATGTTGGCCGAGGTAAACCGGTTTGGGATTTTGTGCAAGCTAGCTAAAGCACATTTAATCCCTCCAGACCATAACAGTAAGAACATTTGTTAAACATTTCTGGGCATGTACTGAACAGAACACAGGGGTGACATTGCATCCAACTGCACTTATCACATTAGCAGGATTTTCAAGAGAAACAGTTGGTTGAAGGCATCTGCTTGACTGTACCTGTGAACATTAGATGCTCATGTGATGCCGAGGTTACCTAGATTAAGATTTCCTGTGATAGCGTTTAGGTTATTATTCAGAATGACTTCCTACTTTATCAAGTCCCTAATTGTTGATTCACACTCAGTAAACCTGAAATAATTATAAAACAGTTGTCAATGTTTCCCTGTAGTTCGCTTCACAAATCAATTGGAATGCTAACAATGTCAGCATAACACCCGTTTTGGCAAAGAGCATGGGAAAGTAAATAGAGATTTCATCTATTTGTGAATAAGAGTAAAAAAAAACAATAATCTCAGCTGGATGATTTCTGGAGATTTGTTTTAGGAGTTAGTGAATCCTATTCATCATGACCTAGAGTGGGGCCATTCTGCCCATCTGGTCTGTGATTTAGAAACATGCCCTGCCAACTGAGTTCACTATGACCCATTCAGACTAGTTATATATTATCCTTCTATGGTCTATACACTCAAGCGGACAATTTACAGAAGCCAAATAACCTACAAACCCGCACATCTTCGAGATTTGTGGAGAAACCGGAGCACCAGGAGGAAAGTCACACTGTCACAGGGAGAATACGCAAACTCCACAGAGGCAGCACCAAAGGTCAGGAATTAATCCAGATCCCTGGCGCTAAGAGGCATCAGCTGTATCCGCGGCACCACTGTGACGTTTGCCATTTCTCACTTGCTTTCCTCTTACCTAATCTCTTTTACATACCCACCAATTTACAATGATTTGCCTACAATCCACCCACTCCAAGCCAGAATCCATAGTAACAAATTAATCTACCAACCTGCATATCTTTGGAAGGTGGGAAGAAACGAGAGCACCCAGGGGAAAATCACGGCATCACAGAGAGAAGATGCAAATACCATGCTAGCAGCAGCCAAAACTCTGATCAAGCCAGGGTTGCTCTTATGAGAGAGAAACACAATCTTCTGTACACCTGGAGAGAGTTTACTTATATTCAGTATTAAGAACTATATTTTGTGTGCATTTCTTTTGCTCTCCACAGATAGTGGTACCAATAAAGATACATGGATCGCTTCAGGTATCCATGATACTGATCATATTAGCCAACACCTGAAAAACAGGCAGCAGCACGAAGATGCACTCTAGTCCCTAAACTTGATCAGGTGGGGCAATGTTTCTTTTACTCGGAGTTGACACAAACTCAGAGTTAAGAGAACTAAGGGAAAAAAGTTGTTCGGCACGGACTTGTAGGGCCGAGATGGCCTGTTTCTGTGCTGTAATTGTTATATGGTTATAAGTATCCTTCTTCCTATTGTAGCAATTCTCTAACTTAATGGTTCTATAATCAGCAGGAGGGCAAATCTAATATTTCCTCAGAAGATTAAAACTTCTATTTCAGTTATCCCGGTGAATCGCTCGTTTCTATAGTATACGGTGCCTTCTCTTTGGAGGTGAAACCATTTTAAATAGCAAGTTCAAAATGCAAACTGTAGTAAAATTAACAATTCACTCATGTTTATAATTACTTCAGCTTCCCATTACCTTGCCTCCATTATTTGGAGCTTTGTTCTTTCCCTAATGCAGGAATAATTGCTCAATTAAGGCTGCAGTCAAATAACATGTAGGAATTCAACATTATGACCCCCCACAAAGGAACAAATGTCTTTAAAGTTGAGAGGATAAATGCGATTCACACTGCGCCCTTTTTTAGATGGGAATACAAACATCTGAAAAATACCACAATTGCAGGTGAACAATAAAGCAGCATCAAACATTGGTCTCGATGCCTTTTACATGAAGTTGCTTTACAAAGCATTATATCTTTAGTTCTGGTCAATTATCAATTCCCAAGGTCTTTGAAATGAATTATCTGTACAAAATACACTTGTAAATATAAATGTCAATGATTCACAGAGCTGCCCAATGACATTAAGCTGCTAAATTTAATTACACATCAGTAAACAGCTTCAAAGATAGCAAATATCTTTTGGATTAATCAGCATGCAGCAACATAACAACTATAATTGAGATTGCATATTAACCAAAGGACAGTAATTATTTTACAAATGGGTAATCCCACGATAACATCTAGTGATGTTCTCACTCTCCCCGGTAGAAATATGTTCAATTAATGGACAAAGCATCCATACCTGCCAGTAGGTTTTGGAGCAAAAGAACATACAAATTACCATTATCAGAAAATAACTGCAATAAGTGAAAATGTTTATTACTTGGTTTCATTACAGATCTTTCCCAGCATTTTTTTTTTTTTTTTTTTTTTTTTTTTTTTTTTTTTTTTTTTTTTTTTTTTTTTTACAGGACTAAAATGAAAAGCAATTTGGCTTGCATAAATCTTGCAAGAAGAACCTTGGCTCACTTTCACACTGCTCCAAAGCACCAAAAAGGGAAGATTCATACTTCAGAGTTAACCACTGATGGTAAATTGCATGAACGCAGAGAAATTGAGCACAATTTTGCTTGAATTTGTACACACCCAAAGAAAAATTAAAAAATAATTGTTGTATCACATAAATAGTTCATGAATTTTGAGGCATAATACAATGTGCACGTTTTCTTATGATTCTTCATAGCTGGTGCCCACTAAGTATTGAGATATTAGTAATGCCGTGGGTTCTGGTTGCGGGGGCATGTTATATCCATTTCAGATCACCCAAGTGAAATGTTCTACACTGCTGACAGACAAAAATGGATATGGCAAAAAAAATAAGATTTAACACTTCAAGAGAGGGGAGGGGGAGATGAAAAGGTGCAAAGGGGTTCCAGAGTTTCTAGAGTGGCACGGTTGAGCAGCGGTAGTTGCTGCCTTCCAGCGCCAGAGACCTCGGTTCGATCCTGACTTCGAGTGCTGTCTTTATGGAGTTTGTATGTTCTCCCCTATATGGGTTTTCTCTGGGATCTCCAGTTTCCTCCCACACTCTAAGGACGTACAGGTTGTAGGCTACAATGGCCCCAGTGCAGGGGTTACCAGCCTTTTTAAGCCCCATTTACACCTGGAAACATTAATAGCACATAACAATGTTATTTCACTTATTTATTAACAACTAATGTAAATGATGAACAGATACCGGTATACCAGAACCAAACAGTCAGTCAATGAGAAAAAATGTACAAATTCAGAATCAACAAATTTACTCCAGGTTGGGAACCCTTGCCCTAGTGTATGTAGGATAGTGCAAGTGCGCGGGGATCGCTGTTCGGTGCGGACTCGGTGGGCCGAAGGGCAGGTTTCCACTCTGTATCTTTAAACTAATTTAAATTTTGGTTCAAACAGATGAAGCCACTTTCAACTACAGCGAAGGAACGCAAGAGTCAGCACCTATACAAAAGCAGGCGAGCGGAAGCCACAGCAGGCTCCCCTGGCTAAACAAATCTACTCCGCATCACTTAGCAAGAAGAGATGCAGGAAACTAGAGATACTGGAATCTTGAGCAAAACATAGTGCTGGAGGAACTCAATGGGTCAGGTAGCATCTGTAGAGGGAATGGACAGTTGACATTTCAGGTCAGGACCTTTCTTCAAACTTGGCATGATTTGGGAACTCGGTAACCTGGGCATCGACCCCTCCCTCTGCAACTGGATACTGGACTTTCTAACCAACAGACCCCAGTCTGTGAGGTTAGACAAGCACACCTCTTCAACCCTCACCCTGAACACTGGCGTTCCTCAGGGCTGTGTGCTGAGCCCCCTCCTCTACTCCCTCTTCACCTATGACTGCACACCTGTACATGGTACTAACACCATCATCAAGTATGCAGATGATACAACGGTGATTGGCCTCATCAGCAACAACGATGAGCTGGCCTACAGGGAGGAGGTCCAGCACTTAGCAGCATGGTGCACTGACAACAACCTGGCCCTTAACTCCAAGAAGCTCATTGTAGACTTCAGGAAGTCCAGAGGCGGCACGCACACCCCCATCCACATTAACGGGACGGAGGTGGAACGTGTTTCTAGCTTCAGGTTCCTGGGAGTCAACATCTCCGATGACCTCTCTTGGACCCACAATACCTCTACTCTGATCAAGAAGGCTCACCAGCGTCTCTTCTTCCTGAGGAGACTGAAGAAGGTCCATCTGTCTCCTCAGATCCTGGTGAACTTCTACCGCTGCACCATCGGGAGCATCCTTACCAACTGCATCACAGTATGGTATGGCAACTGCTCTGTCTCCGACCAGAAGGCATTGCAGAGGGTGGTGAAAATTGCCCAACGCATCACCGGTTCCACGCTCCCCTCCATTGAGTCTGTCCAAAGCAAGCGCTGGCTGCGGAGGGCGCTCAGCATTGCCAAGGACTGCTCTCACCCCAACCATGGACTGTTTACCCTCCTACCATCCGGGAGGCGCTACAGGTCTCTCCATTGCCGAACCAGCAGGTCGAGGAACAGCTTCTTTCCGGCGGCTGTCACTCTACTCAACAACGTACCTCGGTGACTGCCAATCACCCCCCCCCCGGACACTTATTATTTTTTATTCAAATCGTTTGCTATGTCGCTCTTCAAGGCAGATGCTAAATGCATTTCGTTGTCTCTGTACTGTACACTGACAATTAAAATTGAATCTGAATCTGATCTTGTGGTAACTTAATTTAAGAATGAGTCACAGCAGCAGCGGTTCCCTTACAGCGCCAGAGAGCTAGGTTAGATCTTGCTTCAGGTGCTGTCTATACGCAGTTTGCACATTCTCACTGTGTGACTGCTAGGGTTTTCTCCAGGCACTCCAGGTTTGTAGGTTAATCAGCTTCTATAAATTGTCCCTAGAGTGTAGGATAGAACTAGTGTATGGCGTGATTACTGGCCAGCATGTACTCGGCCGGCACGGGCCGAAGGGCCAGCTTCTACGCTGCACCTCTAAACTAAACTCCTGCTCAATCTTGTTATGCCGCTTTCTGCTGCTTCCTCCACCTTTACCTTCAACAACCACCAACCACTATTTCCACAAAGAATAAGACCATCTTGTCAGCTGCTTCTGCTACCTTCTCTTTGTTAGCCAAGCTTCTAAAGGATCACATGCAGGACCAAAGATAGACTCAAAGTAACTCAGCAGGACAAGCAGCATCTCTGGGGAGAAGAAACGGGTAACATTTTGGGTTGAGACCCTTCTTAAGGATCACCACAGCCAGAGCATCAAACCCACTGTGTCAAAGTCAATAATGACAGTGTAAATAAACGTGACAATGGTGATCCAACTTTGCCTGTTCCTCTTGATCTGTCTGCAATCTTGACACAGTTGGCTGCATTTCCAGCTCCAATGCGTTTGCGTCATCAATCGCTTGAATGGGACACTTGCCCAGTTCCCTTCCTAACTGTTACAATGTAGCCAGAACCTGTATTGCAGTACGTCCTGACCCTGCAGTATGACATCTGGCATTCCTCCAATGAAGCTGTCCTCGTAGGCCCTCACCCATTTCTCATCCACAGACTTGCTCCAGACAAGATCATCCAAAAACACAGCATTTCATTTCCCATGTATGCAGTTGACATCGACCTCAACCTCACCTGCACATCCCTGGTCCCGTCTTTCTAAATTGTCAGACTGCTTGTCTAACATTCAGCTGGACAAAAACGTCCTCCAATTAATAAGAAGAATGAAGACAGAGGTTTCCTTCCACAGAATAAAAATTAAAAAAATAAAAATTCTGTGCACAATAGCTGCCAACTCCATCTCATCACCAAGCCTCTGTCCAAAACTGAACTATATTGTTCTGGATTGTTTGTGATATGCAAAGCTAAGCTCGAGTGTTCATGCACAAAACCATGTTATTATTATTTCCTCCATTGAACCAATGTACAATTTTGTTCAAGGTTTTGCTGATCCTCTGCTGCATAGACACCCTCATCCACACATTCATAACCTTTGGATAATTATTACAATGCAATACCATCCTTATTGATTTGTATGTCCTTGTTCTACACCCACTCCCCCATCCATAAGCTTCAGGCAAACAAAACTCCACTTTAAAAAAAAAAAATAAACTTTCCAACTGCTTAGCATCAAGTTGTGTTCACCCACAGCCCATACTTTATGTCTTACATTACATTAAGGTTAAACAAAGTCTCAATTAAAAAAATTCTCAAGCATAATTTCAAAACCCCTTTGTTGCCTCACTCCAACTCGAGGTAAATTTTGCACCCACTTCTGCATGTCTTGGTGCCCTTTGGAAACTTAATTTCCTGACCTTTTGGTAGTTTTTTTCCCCCATTGGCATTCACACATTTTGTTCCAGTGTTAAATACGCTCAACTTACGTCAATAGCAGCGCAGCGTGTAATATTAACTTCTGATGAGATTTTCAAAATGAGTGGATTGAAAAAATTTACTCCCAGAATAAATTTCACTATTTCCTTCCTCGGGGACGTCTCTGAGAGGCTCGTAACACTAACGGCAGGTACTCAGGAAGACTCACTAACGGCAGGTCTGCACGGGAAGATTTTTCAACATGTTGAAACATGACGAGCGGCCAATACTGTAAATCTCCGAATTCTAATTCGGGCAAATTAGGGAGAACTCTTGGAATGAACTCGTACCGTGGGACAGGGCCATAAGACTTCAATTCCACACTGGCAGCAATCTCCTTTGCAACCCGAAGCACACAACTGCAGCCCAAAAGAGTTTGCCTAACCTTCAGGCACAATGAACACAACATCACTCAATGTTCTTTAGCTGTTTATCCATGTCACTCAGGTCAACTATTCATTCCCTCCATTGATTCTGTCAGACCTGCTGGGCTCCTCCAGCACATAAAACTGCAGATGCTGGAACCACAAGCAACACACAAAGTGCTGGACATACAGTGGATCAGATAGCATCTGTGGATGGAATGTACAGATGACATTTCAGGTGGGCCCTTTCTTTAGACTTTGAATCTGAAGAAGTGTACCAACTCATTTATTTTTCACTTGTTCTTGGATTGCTGCATGTGCCTTTAATCTGTAATTATCACATTCACAGGGTTAAATGCTGACAATAGCGAGAGCTTGCAATACACTTCAAGTAGAGAGCTCTGCCCGGACAAAAAAAAAGTCATTTTCAGGCATTATGCATAAAAAACTAAAAATGCCATGTTGTCAACCTGGCAACTGAAGATTATACTCTTATGGGAATGTTCACACAGTGTTAGGGTGGTTTGTAATATGTTTGAAAGCCAATAAATGATAGTAATGCAATTTCTACCTTGATTTCTTTCACACACCCGCATCTTCCTTCCCAATTTATTTTTCAATTCAATCCTGTACCTTCTGTGCTTCTCCTCTGGCTTCATCACAAACACTTAACTCAAGATTATAATACCTTGAGTTTTTTTGGGGGGGGAAATCTAAACAGTGTACTCTTCCAATGCTTCTATTTATTTTCCATGGGACCAATATATCTACCAATTGCTAATTTAAACAATTCATCCACACTTTCTAAATTTAAACCAGTCAGAAATAGAAACAACGAGGATCAACTAAACTTATTTGAAAAATGAAGTACTACATTCAATGAAAATGCCTTAAGAATTGAATTTGAATGGTGTAAGCTTCACTATCTGATATACTTAGTAAGTAAAAAATGTGATTAAAAACTAATAATGGATATCTTTCTACTGTACCTGAAAGTCAGAGTAATTTGAAATATGCTGGAGTTTTGCACTAGTCCAATAGCCAATTTACCAAAAGCCAAATGTTTTGAATGGAGTCAAATGATATAACATTTCAAAAATCTCCTACCTTCATTAACATTTGTGTATTGTAGCATCCTGCTAATAAGTAGATTGCTTCCAAATCTTGTACAAAGGAAGTGAATGGATTATGTTGAGCTTGATTCAGCCTCCCACCTCCACCAGGTCTCCTGCTATGAGCAGAACCAGCTGGGAGAATCAACCAAGCCTTCCGATTACCCAGCATGAACTCACTGAACTCCCAGCACACCCTAAGAATCTTCAGCAACCTGTTGTCAATAACCTGTTCCTAATCAGAGTTATTGAAAACAGCTGAATTTAATTATAACAAAATAACAGAGCTATTGAAAATACAAGATTGTTAACTATTGTTTTAATTAACCAAAATAATTTAATTAAACAGACAAAGATTTGGTGAAATAATCAAAAGCGTGACTGAACATATTTTTTGAATGAAACCAGCAACCCAATAAATGCATGGCACCATGCTTGGAATATCAGTTACTTTGCATTGGGCAAAGGCCCAGGATAAAGCTGATGCATCGGCCTACCTGTCTGTGTCATCATGGGAGTCAGGGGTTATGGAGAGAAGACAGGGGAATTGGGTTAGGAGGGAGATATAGATCAGCCATGATTGAATGGTGGAGTAGACATGACAGGCCGAATGGCCTAATGCTACTCCTATCACTTATGACCTTATGGAATTCACAGGCTCTCCAAAGCAACAGTGCACATTGCCAAGGCAAGTCTGTGCATTCCATGATGCCATGGAGAGTTGGGCCAAAGTGGCAGCCCTGCATTGAGCCTTTGCCCTCGATAGCAAGTCCAGGGACAGAGGGAAGAGATAAATGTTTCCACACGACTTCTAGTGCATTCCACGCTCTGCACTGGAGTCGCAGACACTGAAGTCCAGAACACCTGAAGCTGACCTGATCACTGCAGTCTCAACAGTCAAAAATGGTCAAAAGTGATATTTTACATCATAAAGTACCAGCTATTTCACCAATTGAAAATATATATTTTTTGTCTTGTAGTTGTTGGTCTCTTCATCACAGTTCAGGATTTGTTTAAACGGTTAACTAAGATGACACAATTTCATTTGGCCCAATTGTAGTCATCAGGTTTAAATCAGTTGCAAATTAGTCAGCATTACACTCGATTGATTCACAGTTACAAAGGGCACTCATTTCTCCAATCTAAGAAAAATTCAAATAGTTATCCACTGATCCAGGTGCCAATCAGGACAAATCTAGGGATAGTGCAAATGACAAAGACGATAAATTGCCTGTAGTGAAAAATTCAAAGAGACAGGAAAAGCTAAAATCTCCTAAAGCAGACTGAGTGATATCTTCCAAGTCAAGCTAAGCTGTTAGCAGTCGAAGACAAAAATGCTGAGGGTAAAGGAAAGGTAATGTTGGGGTAAAGGGCCTGTCCCACTAGCTGATTTTTTTTTTTGGCGGCTGCCGGCAACATTGACTGACGTATCAGATCACCGAAAAGTTTGTGGCGTGATACAGCGTGATGTGGCGTGATACAGCGTGACGTGGCGTGATACAGCGTGACGTGGCGTGATCACATATTGATGCTTGGTGTTTTTTCAAGTAACAAATGTTCAAATGTTCAAAATCCTTTGGCGACACTGATATGATGCCGGCAGTCGTCGACAAAATCGCCAAGTGAGACAGGCCCTTAAGGCATTACACAAACAAGTGATGGTGCAGTCCAGTATTAGTCGTCCCTCCTCCCTCCTCCAGCCACTCACCCCCGCATCAGGAGAGGGTCAATGGAGCGATAAATATAAATATGAGCAACTTCTTTATCAGAACAGTTCCAGGGCAGAACAATGTAGTTTAGTTTATTATTGTCATGTGTGCCATGGCACGGTGAAAATCTTTTCTTTACGTGCGATCCAGTCACAGAAAGAACTATACATGAATACAATCAAGCTATTCACAGTGCGTGGGTAAAGTAAGTAAGTGAATAAGTAAGTTTAAGTAAGTAAGTTTATTGGCCAAGTATTCACATACAAGCAATTTGCCTTGGTGCTCCGCACACAAGTAACACCATGACATACAGTGACAGTTACGAATGACTCAGAAAACACTAAACATTAACACTAAAGAAAGGTGCAACAACCAGTGATAATTTCAGTTAGCCTGGAGAAGCTGGGCTGAAGGAAGGCTGAGAGGAAAGTTATTGGAGGTGTGCACAATTATGATGGATTATATTTGGATATATTGAGAGAAGCATATTTTATCTACACACTGGGTAGTTATAATCAATAACATCACTGCCCTGAATTCTGGTATAAGTACTGTCAAAAACGATTTTCACAAGGAATTGGAGAGACTCTGGGAAATATAATTCATAGGGCTGGCGGGACAGATCTTGGAAAATGGGACTGACAGGATTGTTCTCCAAGGAACAAATTCCCTCCCATCAAGATAGGAGGGAATACATCGAAGTCCCTCACCCTGAGCACAGGATCACCCCAAGGTTGCGCCCTCAGCCCCCTATTATACTTCCTGTACACACATGACTGTACGGCTAGGTATAATCAAGTTTGCTGATGACACTGTGGTGGTGGGCCTGATCTCAGACAACGATGAGAAGGCCTACCGGGAGGAGGTGGCTGATCTGGCACTCTGGTGTCAGGACAACAGCCTCCTCTTGAACATCAAAAAAAAACTAAGGAGCTGATCATGGACTTTAGGAGGGCACATCATCCGAGGACGTACACACCATTGAGGATAAATGGGGATACTGTGGATAGGGTGAGCTGCTTTAAATATCTGGGAGTCCACAACTCTGAGGATTTGACATGGAAATCACACGCAGCAGCACTTGTGAGTAAGGCAAGGCAGCGCCTTTACCACCTCAGGCAATTAAGGAAATTCAGAGTGTCTCCGAGGATCCTCCAGTGCTTCTACTCAGCAGCTGTGGAAAGCATCTTGTCCGGAAATATCACAATCTGGTTTGGGAATTGCTCTGCCCAGGACAAGAAGGCTCTGCAGAGAGTAGTGTGTTCGGCCGAACGCACTATGGGAACTTCACTCGCCCCTCTGCAGGAACTATACATCAGGAGGTGCAACTCCAGAGCCAATAAGATCATGGGAGACCCCTTCCACCCCTGCAACGGACTGTTCCAGCTGCTACGGTCAGGCAAACGCTACCGTTGCCATGCTGTGAGAACAGAGAGGTTGAGAAGGAGTTTCTTATCAGAGGCCGTTAGGACTGTAAACTCCTATCTCATCAGGGACTAACTTTACTGTACCATTCTACTGTTTTTTTGGGTTTTTTTTAATTTGCTGTTTTTTTTTCCCCCTTTTTCCTTCCGCCCACAATATTTAATATGTAAAAGAATATGTGATTCTGTTCCATTCTGTTTGTAGTTTGTTTGTTTGTTTTTTGCACAAAGTCCACGAGCATTGCCACTTTTCATTTCACTGCACATCTCGTATGTGTATGTGACGAATAAACTTGACTTGACTTGACATACTCAATTGGCTAAATGACATCTGACTGTGCTTTATCAATTCCATAATTATCGGGCTGAGTTTGCTTTTCTGTCAATGAGGAAATGGGTCTAAAGACCAGGTTGCAGAAGTCAATTAAGACAGTGATCTTTCAAACCTGAGCCAAATTTGATGTTCATGTTTATGTAATGGTCCATTGTCATGACAGTTGTTTTGGATCTCATTATCATCTAGGAGTGAATACTGTGAAACTGGTGCATCCTGCATTTTTCTGCCCACTCGGTTTTAACAATTTCCCAATGTGTGCTTGGAAAGTATGAACATCTCTGTACTGTGAGTGCAGAATGCAAACATTCACTTAATAATGGTTTATTCAGTTGTTAACATCTCAGTTTTGATTTGTTGCTACCAGAAATTAAATCTTCATTTTGGAATTAAAAACGGATCTGTAATTGAGAATGGTTTAAAGTTGCACAAAACGCTTGTATCTAAATAATTTCATACCAAATAAAGTCTAAATTCTCCTTCAAGGAACAAAAAAGTGTAGAAATTATAGCATAGGAAAACAGTATACAAACACAAAGGAGATAATTATACCTTTGGGTGATTATGTCAAACAAACACTCATATCTCCTGCCCATTACACACCCCCTCTCATGTATTTCCACTAAAATCCATTGAAGGCATAGAAAATAGATGCAGGAGTAGGCCATTTGGCCCTTCGAGCCAGCACCACCATTCTTTATGATCATGGCTGATCATCCAAAATCAGTAAACCATTCCTGCATTTCCCCCCATATCCCTTGATTCATAGAAACATAGAAAATAGGTGCAGGAGGAGGCCATTCAGCCCTTCGAGCCAGCACAGCCATTCATTGTGATCATGGCTGATCGTCCCCTAACAATAACCCGTGCCTGCCTTCTCCCCATATCCCTTGACTCCACTAGCCTCTAGAGCTCTATCTAACTCTCTCTTCAATCCATCCAGTGACTTGGCCTCCACTGCCCTCTGTGGCAGAGAATTCCATAAATTCACAACTCTCTGGGTAAAAAAGTTTTTTCTCACCTCAGTCTAAAATGACCTCCCCTTTATTCTTAGACTGTGACCCCCTGGTTCTGGACTCGCACAACATTGGGAACATTTTTCCTGCATCTAGCTTGTCCAGTCCTTTTATAATTTTATATGTTTCTATAAGATACCCCCTCATCCTTCTAAATTCCAGTGAATACAAGCCTAGTTTTTGCAATCTTTCCTCCTATGACAGTCCCGCCATCCCAGGGATCAATCTCGTGAACCTACGCTGCACTGCCTCAATCACAAGGATGTCCTTCCTCAAATTAGGAGACAAAACTGCACACAATACTCTAGCCAGAAGAGCTAAATCTAACTCTCTCTTGCAAACATCCAGCGAATTGGCCTCCACTACCTTCTGTGGCAGAGCATTCCACAGATTTGTTACTCTCTGGGTAAAAATGTTTTTCCTCATCTCAGTCCTGAATGGCTGATCCCTTATTCTTAAACTGTAACCCCTGGTTCTGGACTCCCCCAATATCAGGAGCATTTCTCCTGCATCTGGCCTGTCCAATCCTTTAAGAATTTTAAATGGTTCTACAGGATCGCCTCTCATCCTTCTAAATTCCATTGAATACAAGCCCAGTCAATCCATTCTTTAATCATATGCCAGTCTCGCCATCCTGGGAATTAACCTGGTGAACATATGCTGCACTCCCTCAATAGCAATAATGTCCTTCCTCAAATTAGGAGACCAAAACTGCACACAAATTCCAGGTACGGTCTCACCATAGCCATGTACAACTGCAGTAGGACCTCCTTGCTCCTAAACTCAAATCCTCTTGCAATGAAGGCCAACATATCATTTGCTTTCTTCGCTGCCTGCTGTAACTGCATGCTTTCAGTAACTGATGTACAAGGACACTCTGGTCTCGTTGCACCTCCCCTTTTCCTAATCTGGCACCATTCAGATAATAATAATCTGCCTTCTTGTTCTTGCTACTAAAGTGGATAACCTCACATTTATCCACATTATACTGCATCTGTCATGCATCTGCCCACTCACCCAACCTATCCAAGTCACCCTGCAGCCTCATAGCATCCTCCTCGCAGCTCACACTGTCACCCAGCTTTGTGTCTTCCGCAAACTTGAAGTGATGAAGTAAAAAGCTAAAATTTGAAATGAATTCTGACCTCAGGCCTCTCGCCTGGCTCATAGACCCTTAGTTGTCTGCAGCTAATTCAGGTAAGTGAAGGGATCCTTTATGTCACTACTACTTGTCAGAACTGAGAGATCATGGTCTCTCTGGATTAAAAGAGCATTGTTTACCACAGCACAATTGTAGTATTTTGATATTAATGTTTGTAATTTAGCTTAGCTGCAATTTTGAAACTTATTTTGAAGTTCATTTTGACTATTATCAAATCTCTCAAAAGTCGTATTATGGAACCTTTGTCAGATAGAGTTGTCGAGTCTTACAGTTTGGAAACAGGCCCTTTGGCCCAACTTGCCCCCACCAACCAACATGTCCCATCTACACAAGTTGCACTCGCCTTTGTTTGGCCCATATCCATCTAAAACTGGCCCAACCATGTATATGATCTATGTTGCTGACACGCTTCAACACATCGATCTGCACGATGACTATTTGACAACTGTCACATGCCATCTTCCTTAACACAATCCAATTTCCTTGTGGGTATTTACTTCACTAATCAATCCTCTCACTAGCATTAGATAAAATCCATTCTGTTTTGATAAAGAGTTACTGATGTTGAAGATTAACTCTGTTTCTTGCTGTTTTTAACTGTAAGCTGTCCGATCTGGGTTTTTATCTGTTTGTTTCCATTCCCCAAACTATTCTCCATGCTATTATAGTTGAATTCCTGCAGAACCACAGTTGCAGGTGATCAACAGAATCTTTCCCATTTCTCTAAGTTTGCTACAGATTTTCCACCAGGAGAAGCTCCTGAAATATTAATAACATTAATCTTGGAGTCATATTTGTTTTATGACTCCACAAATTCAAACATTGCATCCCTTACACAAACTGTTTGTTCATTTTAAGTCTTAATTATAACTTGGGTTGTAGATTAATTTTATGACTCTTCATTGCATCAACATTGCAAAGCTTGAATATCAATTTTTATGTTCATGCAGTAAAATGGTCTTTTTTTTTAAACAAAG
Organism: Leucoraja erinaceus; assembly: GCF_028641065.1. NCBI lineage: Eukaryota > Metazoa > Chordata > Chondrichthyes > Rajiformes > Rajidae > Leucoraja > Leucoraja erinaceus. The sequence goes on along the minus strand of NC_073378.1, from coordinate 54,297,941 downwards.
AAAACTATTATAAAAAATAAATGGACCTCAAATGACAGAGAATATTTACCATGGAACGGTGAGAATTGGAGGGTAGATTCAACGAAAGCTGCTCAAAACCATGAAAGACTTTCACAAAGTAAATAAGACAGAAGGGTCAATTGCCAGTGCCAATTTTAACATAATTAGTAAATGAATCAAAGTAAAGATAATTTGAATACTTTTAATAACAGCAAGTTGTTATGATTGAGTATATTCTGCTAGAAGGATTAAAGAAAGCCGATTCAAAAGTAACCAACTGAAGACTCTTATACATATATAAAATGATCACGTTTTCAGGGTCAGAGGGAAAGAGCATTTTCAGAATGGATTTTCGAAAGAAACTGGGTTGAAAACGTTTTTTTTCAATTCTATAATTCCACAGCTACTTTGAAAGCAATAAAATAATATCATCATTGTGGATCACAAGCAGGATGAAGGAACTACCACTTTCATTTGATATATCCAGCTTCTAATGTCCATGCCTTGAAAATGGGTTGTGATACACTGGTTTGATCCAGTTTTGATTTTATGCTAATTAGGTAATGTTAGCATTTTCCAGGTGAAGTCATACCATGCATGAAACTGAACTGGGCACTTTGCTCGTGATTGCTATGACAAAACTTGATATTTTCTCAGCACAAGATGTCCACTAAATGATGTTACTGTTCGTTCAATGTCAACTTCTGACCATAGCAACACAAACTGGAGTTCAAAAATACACCATGACCAACGACCTTATTTGGATTAAAGACACTGCTCTAGTTCGTTGCTTTTCTCGCGATTGATCGAAACACATTGCTGATTTTGGAAGACTGTTTCGGCCAGACTTTCTTCAGATTAGCTTGAACCCTTTAGACTGCTGCTCCACAATGATGGTGACCAACCAGCATTACATATGCAGCAGCAACAACTATTCACAATTAGCTTCACAATACGCAACTCTTCCATCCTTTTGTCTCACATCTTGTCTTTACATATCTGGCCTTTGATCTCAATATCCTCACAGCCTTACCTATCAATCAATTATCTGCCAGGCTTTGTCCTGCCCCTCCTCTCCTCCAGTATTCTTCCTCTCCTCACCTCCCGCCACACCGTCCCCCAATTAGACTGAAGAAGGGTCCCATGCTGATACATTGCCTATCCATGTTCTCGAGAGATGTTGCCTGACCCATTGAGTTTTTCCACCACTTTGTCTTTTTAAAAATATTAATCAGCATCTGCAGTTCCTTGTTTCTTCTAAATATTCACTCATGTTCAATGGGTAGGGGCTTTGAGGGGCTAACCTTGTATGTTAATGAAGGCACAGTGGTGCAGCGATAAAGTTGCTGCCTTACAGCACGAGCGACCCCAGTTCGATCCTGATTACAGTGCTGTTTGTACAGAGTTTGTACGTTCTCCCTGTCACCTCGTGTGTTTTCTCTGGGTGCTTTGGTTTCCTACCACATTTCAAAGACATGCAAATTTAGAAGTTAATTGGCTTCTGTAAATTGCCCCTCATGTATAGTGTACTAGTGTACTGGTAATTGTCTTTAGCGTGGACTTAGTGGGCCGAAGGGCCTGTTTCCACTCTGTATCTCTAAACTAAATTAATCATTCAGCATAAGGAAGCTTCCATGAGCCTTCAAACGAGATTTGTTTTAAGCCAATGTACCAACTAACAATTTCAAGGTAGAGAATGGGGCAGAAGTGAAGCATTAGTGATTGAATCACCACTTTTCATTCTATTTGTTGCAATTCAATTGAATCAACATCTTGTCATGCTTTCCTGCACCAAGCTACCAGTACTCCTTAATGTACTCTTACCCCACCCAGCAACTTTCAAATCCTTGGATAAAGTGGGATCCCAAAATAGGGGCAATACGGAGTAGGTTTCATCTTGCCATCATACCACCATCATGTTTCTCTGCCTCAGTAATCTGTCTGAAGTGACCATGAGAAATATTGTAAATAGCAGACAAACAAGGAAAAAGAAACATTTGATATGTAATCATTGCCAGAATAATGGGTTATTGCATGAATTAATTAATCACAATCACATAGAAACATAGAAATTAGGTGCAGGAGTAGGCCATTCGGCCCTTCGAGCCTGCACCGCCATTCAATATGATCATGGCTGATCATCCAACTCAGTATCCCGTACCTGCCTTCTCTCCATACCCCCTGATCCCCTTAGCCACAAGGGCCACATCTAACTCCCTCTTAAATATAGCAAGTAAATCACGCAGCATATGCAAATAAATATATAGGAATTATATATTAAAATAGGTTTACTGAACTTGGCATGGGACTTTGAAAATATATGACTTTTTAAGGGCACGTGTGAAATAGCCAATTTCCGGGTACGTAATACCAACAATACCTGGTAGTTGGTGAAATGCAAATGTGCAAGCAAGAGCTGACAGCTGCAACAATTACGTGATTTATTTGTTGAGTATTTTTTTGTTTTTCGGATATGAATGCAACAAGATCCAATAAACAGGACCCATTTATCCTCGGTGGTCTTTCTGCAAGCCTAAAAAGAGAATATTCAAACTGTCTGGAACTATTCTGTCTCAAGCAGCCGGCAGTCTGTTCAGCATTGCAGTCCTTGTAAAAACTGCAATAGAAAAGTTACTCGGAAGTAGAGAAAGCAATTTTTGGAATAAAACTAAGCAAGTTCCAAGCTGGTTCTATCAAGTGCCAAACTGAGATTGAAACCTTTTCAAGGGCATTGCAAATTCCAAGGTGGTTACGGTTGTGACTGTGTTCTGATTTAGTAGTCTGCATAAGTTTCCATAGGATGAGGAGAATTCACATCTAAGGTTACCTCATTTGAAAAGCACTGATGATAATAGGCCAGGTAGGTTTGCACTTTCTACTTTCCATCATTGCAACGAGGCTTTCATGTTGCATCAGCACAAGATGTAAATCAAAGTGGGAACTGCTGGCACATTGACATCAGGTAGCGTGAGATCACCTTGACGACCAGCAGGGAGTTTGTTAAACATTTCAATGTGGACTCAAAACTGATTTATCTTCCTAATGCACAAACAGTCCTCCCTGACGGACCAGAATTAATATAACTGTGACCTTGCAATACAATTTAATGTTGTTAGGAAGCACCACACTAAAGTACAGAAGGAGAGTGTAGCTCTCAACTCCCCACCAATGCTCCAAGATAGGAGCTCTCTGTCCAGTCACCGCTTTAGTTCAATCGCCGTCTTCCATGCATCCTTTTTGTTGGGTGGGGGTTGAGCGATAGGGATGTTTTAAATATGAAAATAATGAATTGGAAGACACATATTGATTAACAGAGGTAACTAAACAATCATAAAGGAAGGAGTAAAGTGAAATAATCAAACAGCGGTGAAACAGGCCCTTGAGACCATTGCATCCATGCCGTTTCTCTGCCACAGAAGGCAATGGAGGCAAATCACTGGATGTATTCAAGAGAGTTAGATATAGCTCTTCGGGCTAACGGAATCAAGGGATATGGGGGGAAAGCAGGAACAGAGTACTGATTTTGGATGATCAGTCATGATCATATTGAATGGCGGTGATGGCTCGAAGGGCCGAATGGCTTACTCCTGCACCTATTTTCACGTCTATTTTTGATATAAACCAGCATCTGCAGATCTTTTGTTTCTAGATTTAGAGGGAATTGGGCCAAACGAAGGCAGGTGGTAATAATGTAGATGGGGCATTTTGGTCAGCATGGGCAAGTTGGATCAAAGGGCCTGTTTCCACACTGTATGTTGGTCACAGCAGTAGAATTGCTGCCTAAGAGCGCCAGAGACCCGAATTCAGTACTGACTACTGGTGCTGCCTGTACGGAGTGTGTAAATCCCTTGGATGCTGTGCCCTCGTGGGTTTTCTCCGGGAGCTCTGGTTTCCTTTCACGCTCCAAAAACATATTTACTGGATAGACTTGGTTTATACTCTCTAGAATTTAGGAGATTGAGAGGGGATCTTATAGAAACTTACAAAATTCTTAAGGGGTTGGACAGGCTAGATGCAGGAAGATTGTTCCCGATGTTAGGGAAGTCCAGGACAAGGGGTCACAGCTTAAGGATAAGGGGGAAATCCTTTAAAACCGAGATGAGAAGAACTTTTTTCACACAGAGAGTGGTGAATCTCTGGAACTCTCTGCCACAGAGGGTAGTTGAGGCCAGTTCATTGGCTATATTTAAGAGGGAGTTAGATGTGGCCCTTGTGGCTAAGGGGATCAGGGGGTATGGAGAGAGGGCAGGTACGGGATACTGAGATGGATGATCACCCATGATCATATTGAATGGCGGTGCAGGCTCGAAGGGCCGAATGGCCTACTCCTGCACCTAATTTCTATGTTTCTATGTTTCTATATAGGTTTGTAGGTTAATTGGCTTTGGTAAAAATCGAAAATTGTCCCAGTTGTGCAGAATAGTGCTAGTGTACGGGGTGATTGCTGGTCTACACGGACTCGGTCTGTTTCCACCCTGTATCTCAAAAGTAAAAAGCTTTTTAAAAGACTCTATAACACACATAAGGTATGGAAATGTGTTTTAACAGTCAATCACTCATTCGGGTATTCCACATATATTGATAAGACAAGAGGACTCCAATGCAACACACTTGTTAGTTTTTGTGCCATAACAAATTACAAGCATCTTAGATAGCACCGAATGTTATTAACAGGCTCATGAAAAGTAAAACGTTTCTACTTTCACCGATGTTTCCAGACCTGCAGAGTGTTTTCTACATTGCCCCGCACATCTCCTTTAAACTTTGCCCCTCTCAATTCAAAACTGTGCCCTTTATTAGATTTTTCCATCTGGGTAAAACAATTCTGATTGTCTACCCTATTGAGTTATGAAGATGTTGAAGGGTTTTGAGTTATGAAGATATTGAATAGGCTGAGTCTGTTTTTCCATGGAGCAAAGGAAGCGGAGCGGAGACATGATTGATTGAGATATGCCTGCAGGACTTGCTTCAACTCGAATGATTACTGTTCCCTTCGACACCACTAGTCCCAGCTGGCAAAATCCAGCACAGTAGAAATGCCGATAAGCCCTCTCTGCATTTGATTGGGGATGCTGAATGGATGCATAATCATTATAAATGGTTGGAGGGATTAAAGATTTGCCATAGGAACACATGAAACTTGAGATGAAGTTTTTCAGGATTTCAGTTAATTAGGTTTGCGTTGGCTTAATATCTTCAAGGACTTAGCATTTTTTCCTCGACGTATACTATTGCTATGGAGGAACTGACATTTGAGTACAACATTTCACGGACTAAATAATAAATGTTTGTCATTTCAGTTCCTTGAACCAATAACATCAAGGCAAACAACATCGATCCAAGCTTCATCAATGGGATTTTATTTATTTTGTTCAGCCATGAATAGACTTAGTGAGCCTAAATTACATCATTATCAGTTGGATATAACAGAGAGATGTTGGAGTAGAGAAACCAATTGGCATGCTTGCCTTCATCAGCCAAGCATTTGAGTCATGTTAGAGTTGAACAAAACTTGGAGTATTGTGTGCAGTTGGTCTATGGGAAAGATGTGATTATGCTAGTGAGAATGCAGAAAAGATTCATAAGGATGTTGCTTTGATCGGGGGTTTTGAGTGGTAAGGAGAGATTGGATGGGCTGGTTCTGTTTTCCCTGGAGGTGAGCAATAACATGGTAGAGGTACATAAAATGACGAGAGACATAGATAGGCTCGATTGTCAGTCTGTTTCCCATGGTATGGGTTCTTAAAAGAGGGGGCTTAGGTTTAAGCTAAGAGGAAGGAGGTTTAAAGATACCTGAGAGGTATCATTTTCACAAATAGTAATTCGTATTGGAATGAGCTCCCAAAGGAGGTGGTGGAGGCAGGATCAGTCATAATATTTAACAGCCATCTGAACAGGTACTTGAAGATGAGAAGGGATATGCAATGTAAGCAGGCAAATGGGATAGGAATAGCCAGATCAGCTGAGACTCAATGGGCTGAGGGCTTGTTTCTTGGTATTACAACTTTATGACTATTGTAAAAAGGCACATCATAGGTTTGGACATTGTGACATGCTTAAACTTGTTTGTTAGTTAGATAAGTTTTGTTTATCATTTGCCACATCACACGCTTAATTGGTCTAAAGATATAATTAATTATGCTAATATAGAACAAGCCAAGTGAAGTTTTCAATGAAAATGTTACATTTCAAGCCTTTAATTTCCTGAATTATTCCACCTGCAATCCACAATTGTTTCTGATATTAGAAAGGTAGTCAAGATTTGGAGAATCAGTCACCTTGCATAATTCCCTGGGCATGGTTGAAGGTGCCCATTTTACAATTAATTGAACCAACAGGAGAAAGAATTCCTAGAGCTGTTTTCTATCACAATATTACAAATGTGCATTTGAAGACTTTGTCTAATAAATGAAAATGTTACAATTTCTCCAGAAATATCAAACATTATAAAACTTCACCAACAAATGTATGCACATCAATCTAAAGCACCTACAAACACAGACACTGCCTCAAAATGGCTGACAATCCAAAAAATGTGATGCTCAATGTAACAATAGACCATAATGCAAGTCTATGGGCAATTCAACTCCTTTAAGATAATTGAACACGTTTCTTTCACAGGATACTTGTAATGTATTTGGACAACTTCCAACAATTGCATTTTCTTCTCTTGTTATTTTTCATTAAAATCCACCAGCTCCAGTCTGGTACGTTATGATGAGGATAGCAACACTTTCTTTGGTCATGGGCTTTTACTCAGGGCTGCCTGTCCATTTATACATTATCCTTTGACAGATTTTTTAAAATGTTGACTGATAAGAAGCTGGAGGGAAATGCCGATGTTGTTATTTCCCAATTATTATGATATTGCTGCATACAATATGCAGAGAAATTCATTGATTTATAAAAAAAGAAATTCAGACAAATAAAAGACAGGCACTTCCTAGTGCTAAGACGTAGTCAGATGTAATCCTATTTATCAATCAAAATAAAGCGGCAAATATTTGTGCCTTGTTTTACCCTGTGGAAAGCACAAAGTTTGCATGGATTAGATGAAATAACAATTACAGCACGGAAAACAGGCTTTCTCGGCCCTTCAAGTCAATAATGGTCTGGTTCAATACTGATTTCTACATGAGAAGTCCCAGAGTTGAAACTGTATAAATCTACCAGATAGAGAAGTGTGGTCGCAACAAACAGCTTGCAAAGATGAAACTGAAAATGAAATCCAAATATACAAATTCTGCAAATATTTGTTTAGAATGTCAAACATTACTACCCTTTATATTTTTACCTTATCAGATGAGATATCAGCATGTAGAGGTAACATTTGCTTTATGAGTGTAATAGAAACAAGACAATGTTTAAATTGCTAACATACACTATGAAATCCACTTTTTAAGCTGCTTACGAGAACCAATATTGAAAATGCCACTGGCCACAATGTGCAGCTTATTCAATATCCCACTTAACTGAGATAATAAAATAACACAGCACTTAAGAAATAATAAATCATTGAACTCAGAAATCATTGCAGAAACTCAGAAGATGTCAGAAGAGTTTATAAATTTAATTTCAAGAATGGATGATCCAGGTACTTCAATCCTATAGGTAACAGAATGGTCAACTGCTTGTAGAACCAATGTGAGAATATCAAATCATATTAGAACCTAATTGATATTGACTGATTGACTGAAAGATTGAACATGAAAATAGGCCCTTTGGCCAACCAAATCCACCCGACCATCAATCACCCATTCGCACCATTTCTGCGTTATCCCATTTTCACATCCACTTCTTACAAACTAGGATGAATTTACAGAGGTCAATTAACCTACATGTGTTTGGGAATAGAAGGAAACCAAAGTATCTGGAGGAAAAGGGGAAATCATGCTTGACTAATCTGGACAAGGGAGAGCCAGTGGATGTAGTGTACCTGGACTTTCAGAAAGCCTTTGATAAGGTCCCACATAAGAGATTAGGGGGCAAAATTAGAGCACATGGTATTGGGGGTAGGGTACTGACATGGATAGAAAATTGGTTGGCAGACAGGAAACAAAGAGTAAGGATTAACGGGTCCCTTTCAGAATGGCAGGCAGTGACTAATGGGGTACTGCAAGACTCGGTGCTGAGACCGCAGCTATTTACAATAGACATTAATGATTTAGATGAAGGGATTTAAAGTAACATTAGCAAATTTGCAGACGACACAAAGCTGGTTGGCAATGTGAACTGTGAGGAGGATGCTATGAGGATGCAGGGTGACTTGGACAAGTTGGGTGAGTGGTTAGATGCATGGCAGATGCAGTTTAATGTGGATAAATGTGAGGTTATCCACTTTGGTGGCAAGAACAGGAAGACAGATTATTATCTGAATGGTGTCAAGTTAGGAAAAGGGGAAGGAAGTACAACGAGATCTGGGTGTCCTTGTACATCAGTCACTGAAAGTAAGCATGTAAGTACAGCAGGCAGTGAAGAAAGCTAATGGCACGTTGGCCTTCATAACAAGAGGAGGAGTATAGGAGCAAAGAGGTCTTTCTGCAGTATTGTGTGCAGTTTTGGTCTCCAAATTTGAGGAAGGACATTCTTGCTATTGAGGGAGTACAGCGTACGATTATTAAGGAGTTGGACACGCTAGAGGCAGGAAACATGTTCTCGATGTGGGGGAGTCCAGAGCCAGGGGCCACAGTTTAAGAATAAGGGGTAGGCCATTTAGAATGGAGATGAGGTAAAACCTTTTCACCCAGAGAGTTGTGAATCTGCGGAATTCTCTGCCTCAGAAGTCACTGGAGGCCGATTCTCTGGATGCTTTCAACGGAGAGTTAGATAGAGCTCTTAAAGATAGTGGAGTCAAGGGATATGGGAAGAAGGCAGGAACGGGATACTGATTGTGGATGATCAGCCATGATCACAGTGAATGGTGGTGCTAGCTCGAAGGGCCGAATGGCCTACTCCTGCACCTATTGTCTATTCTCTATAAAACAAAGGTAGACACAAAATTCTGAAGTAACTCAGCGGGACCGGCAGTATCTCTGGAGAGAAGGAATGGGTGGCATTTCGGGTCGAGACCCTTCTTCAGACAGGAGGAAATTCAGGTGGTCACAGACAAGGATCAACTCCAGGTCATTTGGACAGGTACATGGACAGGATAGGTTTAGAGAGATATGGGCCAAACACAGTCAACTGGGACTAGTGTAGATGGGGAGAGATAGATCATCCATGATTGAATGGCAGGGTAAACGATGGGCTGAATGGCCTAATTCTACTACAATTCTTTATGACCTTTTGACCATTGCAGTTGGCTTGGCAGAGGTTGTGTGGAGTTTCTACTTTGGACACTTTCCCTCTGTGCATCTCGATTGTTCACTTGGACAAACGACTCACTGAACCATCAGATGAGTCATATCATGTAACTATTCCAACGCTACATTTTTCTTGGCACATCTTAATTTTCTATTGCATTAAATTATCATTTCATCTGCTGAAAATAATCTGTATTGCACTGTACTTTTATGCCAAGAAAAGACATGATATATTTAAAGAACTTGATACAGAATGTAGAACAGTACAGCAGAAAAACAGGCACTTCGGCCCACAATGTTTGTGCCGAACATGCCAAGAACATCTCTTACCTTCCTGAACATAAACTATATCCCTCAATTCCTTGCTTATTCTAGTCTCTTAAATGCCACTATGCTATCTGTCTCAACCATAACCACCGACAACGTGGTCCAGGCAGGCACTCAACACCTCCATTTAAAAAACATGCCCCCCACATATCCTTTAAACTTTGCCCCTCTCACCTTAAAGCTATGCCCTCTCTTGTTTTATATAAGGTTCTGCCCGTCTAGCCTATTCATGGTTCTCACAATTTTATATACCTCCATCATGTCTCCCTGCAACCTCCTGCATTCCAGAAAAGCCAATCCCAGTCCATACACCCCCCCCCCCCCCTCCCCTGTAGGTAATACTGGCATCATTTTAGTAAACCTCAAGAGTCAAGAGTGTTTTATTGTCATATGTCCTGCAGCATCTCTGGAAAGAAGGAATGGATGCCGTTTCGGGTTACCTTATCTGGATCACATCAGAATCGGTATTTGGGACTATTGGGGAGAAGGCAGGTGAATGGGATTGAGAGGAAAATATAGTTCAGCCGTGATTAAAGACTTGATGGCCTAATTCTGCTCATATGACTTATGAACTACTCCATGCACTCTGTTCATTCTGACTGGCCACTACTATCCGACATCACCTCAAGGCTTTCTGCTTTTTTATATTTATCCCATAAATCTAATGAAAATTTCCTGTTCCGATAGGTCCCTTAATTTCATATCACCATTCTGCTATTATTAATAGAGGTCATCAGGAATTTCCAGTCCATTCCATTCCATAAATGGAATGTGTTTGTGTCCTACCTCTCACGATTTTGAATTTTTGCAATTGTATTCCTTAATTAAACATTATTTAAACTATTATCATTATTTGCTTAAAAATAACTGCACATGCTAAAATTTTGACATAAAAACACTGTATTTCTAATACTCAGCAAGTTATCAACATCTGCAGAAAGAGATACAAAGTTAACATTTCAGGTCAACAACTATTTCTCCCTCCACACAATTGATTTATCTCCTGCTTATTAGATATATTTTTCATTATGGAACCAGCATGCTGATCTATAAATATTCACACGGGAAAATTGCATAAAAGTGCTCGTGTTTATACATTGGGAAACTTCGGGAATACTATAGTTACATGGTTATAATGATCGTGGAGTTATCATGCCGACCAAGTTGTCTGCCGGAGCTTGTCACGTATGCCTGTGTCTGGCTCGTGTCGCCCTAAATACATAGCTTTATACATTTATTAATGTTGTAATTGTACTCGACTCTTCTGCATTTTCCAAAACTTCCCATTGATTATTCACAATGTGTGGGGCTTTGCCGAAGGAACTGATGCTCTACATTGCGTCACAATGCTGAGAACTATATTCTGCACACTGTACCTTCCCTTTTGCTCTATCTATTGTACTGGAGTTTGACTTGATTATATTTATGTATTGTATATCTAAACTGTTTGAATAGCATGCAAAACAACGCTTTTCACTGTACCTTGGTCCACATGACAATAATAAACCTAAACCTAAAATTCATCAGCTGACATCTTTGTGATAACAAAAGCAGAAAATGCTGTAAATACACAGCAGGACAGACAGCATCTGTGGAAGGAGAAACCAAATTGGCATTTTAGGTTGAAGGCCCCTTGTCAAACACTGCCTTGACCTGTTGATGTTCTCAGCATTTTCTGTTTGTTTCTTCCAGATTTCCAGATTTCCAGATTTAATTTTCTGACCAGCTCGCCATAGTTTGAAAGTAACCAGCGATGATGGAAGTTTGGAAATTTCTGCTTAAAATGATCATGTATTAATATTTTCAAAGGTTATTTGTCCTCAAAGCTCTCCTTGTAACTGAATCTCGTTCTGCCTCCTAACTTCTAAAACTGTCATTGAACCATTGAATGCAGTTGAAATATCAAGCTGAGAGACTGTCGAATCTCATTTCTCAGTACATACGCTGCT